>NC_085139.1:27827379-28139134 GCF_024139115.2 Armigeres subalbatus | reverse complement strand
GCTTTGTTTTTGATGGGATGAATATCGGAGCCATGAGATGAATTCCAGGAGCAGTTTCCCTGTTTATATCCACCCAAAAGTAAATTCCACTATCCGCAAAAATCAGTTCACGCACTTAAACATATTTATTTATCATGATCTGATTAGCCAACGCCAACGCACTGCCAGTGCACTGAATGTCCTGGATCATATGTTTCGAATCAAAACAAACACGATGCTACGCACACCAACATATCCAATGACAGATGGAACTGAAAATGTTTTTTTATTCAGGGTTCGGGTTGGCACTGACCCAGGTTTAAAAACGAATTCGACATTAGTATTGCTAATATTCGTAAAGAGCGCGAGTGGTGCTCGCATGAAGTGCTCAGTACGAGTTATTTTTATGACTTTTTGAATGAACACGAATGGTGCTCGCATAAATTGGTAATATCATGGCAAGTACATACGGTAGGTGAGAATTTCATTGACTCTGTTGTGTTTAGTGACCGTAGCGATTATCTGAGAAGCAACCTGCAGGAAGGCGCAGTTTTCTATTTTATCTCGAGATGCATAATAGCTAATCTTCGTAAGGAGCGCGAGTGGTTCATATAATCACATTTAACAATGAGATACAGTCAGTTGCATTCTAATGAAATGCCATGAAATGTCACTTGACGCCCTTGCATAACTGTAGTCATATACTATAAATATAATATTCATAATACCATATGATACGTACGTGATGACATTTGAAATCAACAAGTACAGTTAAAAATGGATACGCAAGAAAACCTGCTGCTGACCTATATCTAAATATACACATAAAAATTATTTTTTTGCATGTCTGTCCGACCCTTATATACTCGGAAACTACTGGAACTATCAGCGTGAAAATTAGAACGCAAAAGTTTTTGGGGCCGGGGAAGGTTCCAATGATTGTCTGTGTGCTCCCCCTCTGAAAGGGGAGGGACTACAAATAAAATATAAATTTCTGCATAACTCGAGAACTTATCAGGCAAATGGAACCAAATGTGGCATGTAGAGTTTTTTGAAGACTAGAGATGTTACTATGGTATTTCCATCCTCTGGAAGTGGTGGGAAGAGCTCCCACACAGATAAAAAAAACAAAATCTTGTGGCAGGGAAAACAGGTTTTGACGTTTGCTCTGCGATTACATTTGCCTTTTCAGAATACTTCACCGTCTCTCTGTCTTGAGAAAGTGGTTTCTGAAGGGTTAAACCCTTAATTATGAACACAAAAAAAATGTTTGCGCTTAATAATTGGGTTTTTTGGAGAGACGAAGTTCGACGGATCAGCTAGCATAGCATATTTGCGGTATCTAGTCAGTGTAAACATTGTATTTAGAGATCTCATATCTGGAGAACAACACAATTTGACAAGCTGAATTCAACTTCATCTCACAGTTGTTAAGTGATCTATATGTAGTATGTGCCACATATAGTAAACGGGTTTATATTTTGGTTTCTTATAGACATAATAAAACCACAAAGTTTTCATGTTTTTTCATTGAAAACCAATTAAAATGACAATTTTTTTCACAAAAACCCTGAGAAGAGGGGAAATGTGTGGTAGTGAAACAGTACTTGCCGTTTACTACATAAATCATATATTCAATTGCTTTGAAACCATCGAAGTAGGCCTAATGTGAACCACAACTTAGAGTCACATCATCAGCAATCAAAGCAATCGGGGAATGTATCGTCCGTCACATTCAGTGAACAAACAGTGCGATAAGACCAAGACGTTCCAAGTGGCTCCTGCTTGCCAACAGTCAGGATGAACTCCACAGTGGCCGGCATCGTTATTTGTCTTGAATTGTTAAAACTCCAACGCATGTACAATAAGAATAATTTTCTAATCCCAAGAAGGTTATTAAATTGGTGAGCAGTGCTTGTTGTTTTTCGGCCAACTATGAATTTTACGGTCAATCAAGCTAAGCTAAGCTTTGAGATTGAAACACATTAAGGTACCACGGGGCAAGTGAAAATACGGGGTAAGTGGGTACTATGGCTGCCGATTAATCGGTGAACGTTTTTAATGGTAACAATGTTCTAGAAAGATGAAGCAGAATTATCAACGAATTCGCCTGACACAAAAAAATTTGGAATCAAAACCATTTGCGGCACCATAATAATGGTATTATTTAATCATGACTTTAAACTGCCGGCAAAATCTATCACTTTTATTTGAATTCAATGGATTTCCAATAAAATAGTCGTTCCTTTTATTCATCATTGATGTGGAAAGTGAATATTTTGAGCAATTAAATAATTGTGTGACATCGAAAACGATTTAAAAGTTTTGATTAAAGTCAAAATCTGCCATTTTCACTTTCCCTTGATTTTTAACATACGTGGGGCAAGTGGGACATATTTGAACAACATTTTTGCCTTTCTCGTATACTAAGTATACGGTAAAGGCTATATGATCGCTCCAAAAACAAACTTTTTATAGAAGGCCCGGAGACCCATAGTGTTATATACCAATCGACTCAGTTCGACGAATTGAGGTGATGTCTGTGTGTGTGTGTGTGTGTGTGTGTGTGTGTGTGTGTGTGTGTGTGTGTGTGTGTGTGTGTGTGTGTGTGTGTGTGTGTGTGTGTGTGTGTGTGTGTGTGTGTGTGTGTGTGTGTGTGTGTGTGTGTGTGTGTGTGTGTGTGCAAACTACTCAAAAAATGTCACTCATTTTTTGGGCACTTATCCTCAACCGATTTGCTCGCAACAAGTTGCATTCGACGCAGAATCCTGTCCCATTGTTTCCTATTTGAAATTGGGCAGATCGGACTATGGGATCAAGAGTTATGGCCAAAATACAAATTCATACGAAAAAATCGCGTAAAAAATGTCACTCATTTTTCGGGCACTTATTCTCAACCGATTTGCTCGCAACAAGTTGCATTCGACGCAGAATCCTGTCCCATTGTTTCCTATTTGAAATTGGGCAGATCGGACTATGGGATCGAGAGTTATGGCCAAAATACAAATTCATACGAAAAAATCGCGTAAAAAATGTCACTCATTTTTCGGGCACTTATCCTCAACCGATTTGCTTGCAACAAGTTGCATTCGACGCAGAATCCTGTCTCATTGTTTCCTATTTGAAATTGGCCAGATCGGACTATGGGATAAAAGTTATGGCCAAAATACAAATTCATACGAAAAAATCGCGTAAAAAATGTCACTCATTTTTCGGGCACTTATTCTCAACCGATTTGCTCGCAACAAGTTGCATTCGACGCAGAATCCTGTCCCATTGTTTCCTATTCGAAATTGGGCAGATCGGACTATGGGATCAAGAGTTATGGCCAAAATACAAATTCATACGAAAAAATCGCGTAAAAAATGTCACTCATTTTTCGGGCACTTATCCTCAACCGATTTGCTCGCAACAAAATGCATTCGACGCAGAATCCTGTCCCATTGTTTCCTATTTGAAATTGGGCAGATCGGACTATGGGATCGAGAGTTATGGCCAAAATACAAATTCATACGAAAAAATCGCGTAAAAAATGTCACTCATTTTCGGGCACTTATCCTCAACCGATTTGCTCGCAACAAGTTGCATTCGACGCAGAATCCTGTCCCATTGTTTCCTATTTGAAATTGGTCAGATCGAACTATGGGATCGAAAGTTATGGCCAAAATACAAATTCATACAAAAAAATCGCGTAAAAATGTCACTCCTTTTTCGTGCACTTATCTTCAACTGATTTGCTTGCAACAAGTTGCATTCGACGCAGAATCCTGTCCCATTTCTTCCTATTTGAAATTGGCCAGATCGGACTATGGGATCAAGAGTTATGGCCAAAATACAAATTCATACGAAAAAATCGCGTAAAAAATGTCACTCATTTTTCGGGCACTTATTCTCAACCGATTTGCTCGCAACAAGTTGCATTCGACGCAGAATCCTGTCCCATTGTTTCCTATTTGAAATTGGGCAGATCGGACAATGGGATCGAGAGTTATGGCCAAAATACAAATTCATACGAAAAAATCGCGTAAAAAATGTCACTCATTTTTCGGGCACTTATCCTCATCCGATTTGCTCGCAACAAGTTGCATTCGACGCAGAATCCTGTCCCATCGTTTTCTATTTGAAATCGGCCAGATCGGACTATGGGATCGAAAGTTATAGCCAAAATACAAATTCATACGAAAAAATCGCGTAAAAATGTCACTCATTTTTCGGGCACTTATCCTCAACCGATTCGCTCGCAACAAGTTGCATTCGACGCAGAATCCTGTCTCATTGTTTCCTATTTGAAATTGGCCAGATCGGACTATGGGATCGAGAGTTATGGCCAAAATACAAATTCATACGAAAAAATCGCGTAAAAAATGTCACTCATTTTTCGGGCACTTATCCTCAACCGATTTGCTCGCAACAAGTTGCATTCAACGCAGAATCCTGTCCCATTGTTTCCTATTTGAAATTAGCCAGATCGAACTATGGGATCGAAAGTTATGGTCAAAATACAAATTCATACGAAAAAATCGCGTAAAAAATGTCACTCATTTTTCGGGCACTTATCCTTAACCGATTTGCTCGCAACAAGTTGCATTCCACGCAGAATCCTGTCCCATTGTTTCCTATTTGAAATTGGCCAGATCGAACTATGGGATCGAAAGTTATGGCCAAAATACAAATTCATACGAAAAAATCGCGTAAAAAATGTCACTCATTTTTCGGGCACTTATCCTCAACCGATTTGCTCGCAACAAGTTGCATTCGACGCAGAATCCTGTCCCATTGTTTCCTATTTGAAATTGGGCAGATCGGACTATGGGATCGAGAGTTATGGCCAAAATACAAATTCATACGAAAAAATCGCGTAAAAAATGTCACTCATTTTTCGGGCACTTATCCTCAACCGATTTGCTCGCAACAAGTTGCATTCGACGCAGAATCCTGTCCCATTGTTTCCTATTTGAAATTGGGCAGATCGGACTATGGGATCGAGAGTTATGGCCAAAATACAAATTCATACGAAAAAATCGCGTAAAAAATGTCACTCATTTTTCGGGCACTTATCCTCAACCGATTTGCTTGCAACAAGTTGCATTCGACGCAGAATCCTGTCCCATTGTTTCCTATTTGAAATTGGCCAGATCGGACTATGGGATCAAGAGTTATGGCCAAAATACAAATTCATACGAAAAAATCGCGTAAAAAATGTCACTCATTTTCGGGCACTTATTCTCAACCGATTTGCTCGCAACAAGTTGCATTCGACGCAGAATCCTGTCCCATTGTTTCCTATTTGAAATTGGCCAGATCGGACAATGGGATCGAGAGTTATGGCCAAAATACAAATTCATACGAAAAAATCGCGTAAAAAATGTCACTCATTTTTCGGGCACTTATCCTCATCCGATTTGCTCGCAACAAGTTGCATTCGACGCAGAATCCTGTCCCATCGTTTTCTATTTGAAATCGGCCAGATCGGACTATGGGATCGAAAGTTATAGCCAAAATACAAATTCATACGAAAAAATCGCGTAAAAATGTCACTCATTTTTCGGGCACTTATCCTCAACCGATTCGCTCGCAACAAGTTGCATTCGACGCAGAATCCTGTCTCATTGTTTCCTATTTGAAATTGGCCAGATCGGACTATGGGATCGAGAGTTATGGCCAAAATACAAATTCATACAAAAAATCGCGTAAAAAATGTCACTCATTTTCGGGCACTTATCCTCAACCGATTTGCTCGCAACAAGTTGCATTGAACGCAGAATCCTGTCCCATTGTTTCCTATTTGAAATTAGCCAGATCGAACTATGGGATCGAAAGTTATGGTCAAAATACAAATTCATACGAAAAAATCGCGTAAAAAATGTCACTCATTTTTCGGGCACTTATCCTTAACCGATTTGCTCGCAACAAGTTGCATTCCACGCAGAATCCTGTCCCATTGTTTCCTATTTGAAATTGGGCAGATCGGACTATGGGATCGAGAGTTATGGCCAAAATACAAATTCATACGAAAAAATCGCGTAAAAAATGTCACTCATTTTTCGGGCACTTATCCTCAACCGATTTGCTTGCAACAAGTTGCATTCGACGCAGAATCCTGTCCCATTGTTTCCTATTTGAAATTGGCCAGATCGGACTATGGGATCAAGAGTTATGGCCAAAATACAAATTCATACGAAAAAATCGCGTAAAAAATGTCACTCATTTTTCGGGCACTTATTCTCAACTGATTTGCTCGCAACAAGTTGCATTCGACGCAGAATCCTGTCCCATTGTTTCCTATTTGAAATTGGGCAGATCGGACTATGGGATCGAGAGTTATGGCCAAAATACAAATTCATACGAAAAAATCGCGTAAAAAATGTCACTCATTTTTCGGGCACTTATCCTCAACCGATTTGCTCGCAACAAGTTGCATTCGACGCAGAATCCTGTCCCATCGTTTTCTATTTGAAATCGGCCAGATCGGACTATGGGATCGAAAGTTATAGCCAAAATACAAATTCATACGAAAAAATCGCGTAAAAATGTCACTCATTTTTCGGGCACTTATCCTCAACCGATTCGCTCGCAACAAATTGCATTCGACGCAGAATCCTGTCTCATTGTTTCCTATTTGAAATTGGCCAGATCGGACTATGGGATCGAGAGTTATGGCCAAAATACAAATTCATACGAAAAAATCGCGTAAAAAATGTCACTCATTTTTCGGGCACTTATCCTCAACCGATTTGCTCGCAACAAGTTGCATTCAACGCAGAATCCTGTCTCATTGTTTCCTATTTGAAATTAGCCAGATCGAACTATGGGATCGAAAGTTATGGTCAAAATACAAATTCATACGAAAAAATCGCGTAAAAAATGTCACTCATTTTTCGGGCACTTATCCTTAACCGATTTGCTCGCAACAAGTTGCATTCCACGCAGAATCCTGTCCCATTGTTTCCTATTTGAAATTGGCCAGATCGAACTATGGGATCGAAAGTTATGGCCAAAATACAAATTCATACAAATACATCGCGTAAAAAATGACACTCATTTTTCGGGCACATATCCTTAACCGATTTGCACATATCCTTAACATATCCTTAACAAGTTGCATTTGACGTAGAATCCTGTCCCGTTGTTTTCAATTGAAAATATGAAAAATAAGACCAATCCACATATTGGTGTTATTTGAGATTTTTCCAAACCTTTTGAACGAGCGAGAAAGGCACCATCACCGCTAGGTTGATTAATCTGGGTTTTGATAGAGCCATTTTACCTGTTTTTAGATTGTTGTCTAGTGAAAAATAACTTCGACACTCATATATCATATGGATCTGATTCAAATGCAGTTAATATCGTTGGTTAAGTTGTTAAGAAGTAGTGTACAGTTGATTTACCAAATGAGTATTATACTTTCCGAAAATTATCTGCCTCCTGGAAAAAAGCAATGGTTATAACTATGCAAAATTTTCCGTTTACAGTGCAAACAATCTACTTATTCTACAATAGATCAACAGGTTTTGTCTTGTATTTTGTTATTTTTAAACTTTGCATCAGAATAACAGATTTTAAGATAAATAAAGTGCTTAAGACATAAATTGGCCATTACGTTCTATTACAAATTAACAACACCGCCTGAATAAAAACGTTCCTTTTGAGGTTCTAATTTATGTAATAATTTGTGTTAAACAGAGAAACATTCATTCGAAAAGTGAACAAAGATTTACTCATCTCATTTGGTACGAAAGTAAGCTAATGCACGCAAAACAAAAAGTTGTGACATTCTTTGCATTAATCATTTTGTATCAAATCTCGCATGCAAACCACTCACAGAATGTTATACTTGTTACGTCAACTCATTGCATTAAATCGGTTTATTTGGTTTCGACCAACACATCTAAACGACTCTCTTTAGCTCCTCCAGCAACAAATATATGCATCGTGTACAGCAGCATAGCTTCGACTCACACAATCTTCCCTACTCCGTTCAACTTGATGGTGGACAAGGACGCAGAGTCAATTCCATTTTCATCGCCCTTTGCTATCTTTATTACCCTTCTACTTCATTCACATAGTATAGAACAAGGATTATAATAGTCTTCTATCACTGCTTCTCTCAGCTAGTGTATAGCCCAGATGGCAAGCGCGTCAGCCGGAGAGCGCTAGGCTTGGTGGACGGCATAGGTTCAATTCTCGTTTTCGGTCAAATTTTTTTGTAAGCAAATAAGGTTTGCGAAGTATGTGTAAAGAATTCGTTCCTCGACGGAAGTTTAAAAATAGATTCTATGTAGACACAAACACAAACCTAGTTCCTTTTTCTCGTGACCAGATACCTAATGCAATGGCTTGCTATATTGACTTAATGCAATCTGTGCATGGGCCTCAGCCTCATGCAATCTGTGCATGGAATTCATGCACGATTTGTCATAAAATCATGCATTCTCTGGTTGGGTGTGTAAAGCCAGATAACAGACAATTAAAAGGTAAACCGGCTGTTGTCTTGATTTCATATCTGCTAACATTGTAATCCCTTTCTTTTGCCAAAAACAAAAGTCTGACAAGCAATAAACCTCCAATCCATGATCTGAAATACTACGACTCAGAAATTACATGAGCATTATATCTATATTTTTCAAATTAGTTTCGTTCGACAGTATAGAATAGAATAGGTCCCACTTGCCCCGTTTGAAGGGGTAAGTGGGTCCCACAGGTAAATTTATTTAAGTCACTAACAAAATTTTTGTAACTGAATAAATGGCTTACAACACCGTTACACTTCAACAACGGAAGCATATAATGATGTATCCGTGGTTAATGTCCTGAAATACCCTGTTTTCTAAATATGCTTCAGCGATTTTGCTGAACTAGCGTTTTTTTAGGTCCCACTTGCCCCGGGGTACCTTACATCCTAAAAAAATATATAATAACCATATAGGTGCTATCTAGTTCTTTGTACTCAATTCAGAGCTCAATTCCCATCATAGCGTAGATCACAGAAATTGAGACGTCTTGGGAAATCACGAATGTTTACAAATCCGACGATCCACTGCTCGCAAAGGGGTGATCAATAGAATCGATAGATTCGCATTGCACGAATCTTCGCTGTCTCTTTCCCGTTTGATAAAAATTAGAAAACAATAGGACCACTACCTGTCAAATTTGTACAGGTCCTGTTGTTTTCTAATTTTCTTCCGTTCTCCGTGCGATGGAGTATATGCTCAGTGAAAAGAATACCAGTATTTCAATCGTGGATAGCTTACATTGACAATTTTCTTAGACAATCCGCAAACTTTACAATAATTTTAGACCGCACCTGGATCCTTTTTTAGAAATTACTTCACGCTTTGTTGGGTAGGATTCTAAGACCTCTCTCAATCTGTTTAGAAAAATCGAGTACTTAAAGAATCTGGTCCTCTAATGTGTCAACGAATTTTTATTTTAAGGCTCTTCAAGATTAAGTAAAATGATGGTAAAGAACAGCATAATATGACCTAATGCACAAAAAGTATGCTTTTTTTTAAACTAATTTGTAATGTACGTGTAATTCAACGCCATCTGAACAACCTATTTAGAACACTTCGCGTCGATGTCAGTTATTATATCTATGGTTCAAGTGTGTAGAATCTAAACGGAAGCCTTCTAACCAGGGCTTACAATAACTTTTGGATGCGTGACTACCTTCGTGGTAGGCGCGAAGAAACCGAATAAGTGTTGCGTCGTGGAATGTTATGACGAAGACTATATGTTTTTTTTCGACTATATGTCTTCCTGCGACGAGAATAGTACTGTCCAATGAGAGCTTGAAATAGCTCGAAGTTTCTCCCTGTCCTGCTCATGTCCATTTGTTGGCAAAAAAGAACGAGCAGGACGGGAACAACTTCGAGCTACTTCGAGCTGCTCATTGGACAGCACTAATGGCTATTGTCAGCCCTACTTCTAACTTTGATTCCACTATTACTTCGGAGGCACCAATAGTTCTTATCAGGCCTCGAAACCTTTTTATTAACTGTGAAATAGCCTTCAAGAACATTGGCTGTATTATAAAGTCAGTTTTCTCAATAATAGCGTACATAGATGTATAATTGTATATTGTATATTGTATAACCTATCCATACTACGTGTTTTATCATTTGGATTTGATAATATATCTAATAATGTAGCTATGAAACATAAAATTGCTTGCCAATATATGCTCTGATGATTCTAACTGCATTTGCTATCTTGCCATTTCTTGGCAATTTCATCCATTGGGCAGCCATCGGATAGCCCTCTGGAAGATCCGGAACATCCGTAATGTAACGTACACACCGCAGTGTTAGTAAAAACTCAAAATCTCAAAACTCATGGATGATTCAAATCAAGCGTGAGTTGAAACGTACCCAACTCAGCATCTAAAAACTCATGGATGAGTTGAATCATCCATTTGAATCATCGTAGGTTTTCTTTTGTTCTCCTTCGTTAAAAACAGTGAATTGACGTTTGTCGCATGAAATATTAGACACTCTTGTGCGATTATTCGATTGAGTGGGGTTTCGTGCTGGTCAGACCACTATGAAGTGTCAATTTTGCACAATTCTCTTAAAAATCACAATATTGAAGTGACGCTGATATTTTCTCAACAAAAAAGACAATAAAATTCAATGAAGAACACTCTTCAGGAGGTAGAAACATATTGTTCAAACACACTTTGTCTTGTGCGATTCTTTCTTCAAATCGCAGCAATCTATTTATCACGCTTTTTTCCTTCATGAAACTTATAATTATTGAAAAAAATATCAGCGTCAGTTCGAGGTATAGTAGAAATATTGTGATTTTTAGGGGAATTTGGGCAAAATGGGCACTTCAAAGTGGTCTGAAACCCCTCGTAATCGATTTATCATACTTTTTCTCTTCAGAAAACTTATATTTATTGAAGAAACATCAGCGTCAGTTAGATGCACAGCAGAAATATTGTGTTTCCAGGGGAATTTGGGCAAAATAGTAATTTCAAAGCGGTCTGTCCAACACGAAACCGCTCGCAATCGATTTATCACGTTTGTTTCCTTCAGAAAACTTACAATTATTGAAAAAAAAATATCAGCGTTAGTTCGAGGCATAGTTGAAAAATTGTGATTTTTAGGGGAATTGGGGCAAAATGGGCTGACCAGCACGAAACCCCGCGCAATCGATTTATCGCACTTTTTCCCTTCAGGAATCATCTACTTTCTGGAAATTTTGCAGCGTCAGCTGGAGTAATTGAATTTCGAGCCTTTTGCTTTTGAAAATCCCCAGTGTGCGCTGTTGGTAAAACTTGATGGATGTTTGAACAAACGAGAGGTGGAGTCAATGTTGGTCAAACTGCTTGACCATGTGTAAGTTCCATAAAAGGTGGTCAATTCTAAAAGTTCATCCCAGAGATTCGCGATTGTTTCGTAATAATCTATCCTGGGGAATTATGAATGCAATCAATGGTAAAAATGCCTAAAAATGCCATAGAAATTTCCTAGACTCCGTAAAATGGCCAATACCAGAAGTTCATTCTAGAGCTTCGCGATTTTTTCGTAACCATCTATTCTAGGGAATTGTTGGTGCAAATAATAGTGAAAGTCTTCTGTGACCTGTGATCAGAAAAGGTCTACCGGGAGATCCGGTACATTCGTAAAAGTGGCCAATTCCAAAAGTTTATCTCAGAGCATCGTGATTTTGGTTCAATCAAAGGTAATTGCCTATTTCCGGGGATTAAACCCACCCGACTTGGACGTTAATTTACAATGTTATGAAAACTCATATGTGAATATGTACGTTATGTGGAAGATATTGATTTGAAAAATGTATTGGAGGTAACCACTTTCCCTTCGATGGGACTCGAACCCATGACCCTACAGTACGCTAGACTGGTGCTTTAACCAACTAAGCTACGAAGGACCTCCGTCGGCCTTCGCAACCTAGCGGCTACTGAACGAGCTCGAGATTCCCAAATTGGACGCATAGTCAAATCACTCGCAATCCATTTATCAAGCCAATACTTCCACATGTGTATTGTACACGTCCACATTAGAGGAGCGTGAGTATTTAGAATGTCTGGCGGCTATACACATTCTTCATCAGCAACGGTACTGATCAAGTGAGGTTGTGTAAGCTATTTGCCAGTCGGTCGTCAAGCTCAGACCCGACCGCATTGCGTAGGCAAGAGCACGCAACTCAAGTTCAGTTCAATCAAAGGTAATTGCCTATTTCCGGGGATTAAACCACCCGACTTGTACGTTAATTTACAATGTTATGAAAACACATATGTGAATATGTACGTTATGTGGAAGATATTGATTTGAAAAATGTATTGGAGGTAACCACTTTCCCTTCGATGGGACTCGAACCCATGACCCTACAGTACGCTAGACTGGTGCTTTAACCAACTAAGCTACGAAGGACCTCCGTCGGCCTTCGCAACCTAGCGGCTACTGAATGTGTTGCGAGTGATTTGACTATGCGTCCAATTTGGGAATCTCGAGCTCGTTCAGTAGCCACTAGGTTGCGAAGGCCGACGGAGGTCCTTCGTAGCTTAGTTGGTTAAAGCACCAGTCTAGCGTACTGTAGGGTCATGGGTTCGAGTCCCATCGAAGGGAAAGTGGTTACCTCCAATACATTTTTCAAATCAATATCTTCCACATAACGTACATATTCACATATGAGTTTTCATAACATCGTGATTTTGTTGTTACCATCCATCCTGGCGAATTGTGTATGCAATCAATAGTGAAAGTCTTCTGTGACCCCCTAATGCTATCGAAAATGGCCTTCCGGAAGATCATGAACATTCGTAAAAGGAATGTGAATTCCAAAAGGAATTTACGGAGGCACTTCCGGAGAAATTCCTGGAAATTCCTATTCGTAGACTATTCGCTCTGTTTTCAAAACTACTATGAAATGTCAGTACAATTAACCATAGTTTCAAAGAAAATCACCACTGTTTCAGTTCCTTTTGACAATATTCCGCAAATGCTATAGTTGCAGATTTAGTAAATCTGGAATTCTGGCAACCCGGTAATTCAAATCGGTTCGATGTGACATGAACGAAATTCTTAAACCATAGTCCAAATCGGTTTAACACTGAACTGACGGAGTTATGGTCTTACCAAGAACGTCTTTCAAGAAGCACTTCCAGTTCATGTGCATATAAATTTACTATAGAACATGTTTGAACGATACATGAGTCGTAAGTATGAGTCTTAAAAAGTAGGTGCATCAATGATTCAGTCGCATGTAAATTCCATGATTTCTTAGAGTGAAGTTTGAATATTTCCTCATTAAAGTTAGTTCTGAAAAAAGCAATTACAACCAATATTTCATGAACCCAAAAAAGAGTTTTAAACGTAGAAACCTTTTAAATTTTGAGATAATTTTCAGTGGTAGGTAGCTTAATTAAACTTTCCATAGATCTCCTAAATATTTTTTTTAAGAGTAGAATCTTTAATTTAAAACGAGTACTTTACCGTTGAGAATCCAAAAATCGCCGACAAATTCGGTATACAGAACGATTTTTTAAAATGTTTTCTGTGATATTTATTCTTTGATTTTATTGCCATGCAGAATTATATTGTTGTTGAAAAACATGCAAATATGAAAGTATGTGTCGACAGGTTCTAAACTCTTTTCAAGTACAGATTGAATGAATACACATTCCGAACGAAAAATATTACTTCCCTTACACTTGGTCGATTTCCTCCATAAACTCACAATCAATTTATATTCGTCCAGATTGAAAGTGCTGTGACAATTTGTTCAATTTATCATTTCTTCCAGCCATTCAAATCTGACTAGAGCGTGTTTATGAAGGCATCTCGTTATTCGTGAGAAAGTTCTATTTGGAAGCCATTGATCGAACAAGTTCAAGTATAGATTCAATTCGTGGAAAATGCCGACTTCAATTACGTGCCCAATATTTTTATAAATAAAGCAAACTCCTTTTTCTGACCGATGGAGAGACATGCAGCGGTGAGGGGAGGCTTTTCTACTTCTATGAGAAGGGTTAGGCAGGATGCGAGCTGAATTTCAATGGGTTCCCCAAGAAATGTGTGGGTGTGATGATTCATGAATAGGAAAAGTGAAATGTGACTGACATTTCAATGATTTCTCCTGTTTTCTCCAATGTTTCCCCCCATAACCGACAAGTGCTGCAACTGTGAAACGATTGTATCGAACGTTATTTATCTGTTGGCTGGCTCTGATGGACCAGTGAATGAAGAATGAATGCGAGGAAATTGTTTTTTCCCTTGTCAGGGAAACATTCTCTAGATACTATGATGGCTAACAGGGTCACAAATAAGTTTAAAAGCTAATTATAATAATGACAATTGATCGATCACCTATAGTTAACAAGAAGTATACACACCGACGTGGAATACTTGAACGTAAAAGAAATTCAATGTATTCCGTTTTTTTTAATCATGTATCTAGCAATAACTATTTCACTCGTAGAATCTCACACAAATTGAATTAGTCGAGTCCATCGACTTTCGTCAATCATACCGAATGCAATAGAAAATGAATTCAGACGTAAAGAAAAATAGCCTCTCAATCATAACTACTTTGTAAGGTTTGCATAATGCACCCCATGTTCTCTTCAATTTCACGTCAATCATTTGTGTGTTTCCGCCTCATATCGTTTACATAATCTGACGTAAAAGGGTTGAGCCACCCTTCCTGAATAAATTGTGCTCATCAGAATCAATAAATATTGATGGAAATTGAAAACATAAGATTAACATCGCCTGCACAATATGCCGGCCATCACGCTCACGTTTTCTCATAAACCGGCACACATAAACCCCGAATAAGCCCACATATGAATGGCGATGTCTTAATTTGCCTCCCCACTTGTTTTCTCATATCAGCAAACATGACATACCTAAGACCAACAACGGTTTCATTCAAGCTACCCCATGGGAATCGGCGCACTCTTTTTGATTCCTTGGCCCATGATTTACCTTCAATGTGGGCTCACAGTGGCCGGAAGCCCCTAATCTGTTTTCGATTCCATTACAATACATTCTTTTACCATTCTACAGAAAATACTGGTACTGGAAGACTAGAATTTTCAAAAACATTTATTTAAGGTACAGTCGTGGACAAGCTTTTTTTTCCTCACTGCGGTACACCATTCTTAACCTCCCGCCAATCATGCCAAAGCAATTGGCAGTAACCTGTTCCCTAGTCTTCTCTGTGCAGCAATACCTTGCGTAAACAGCCGCTTCCCGTCTTCTTAGCGGAATCTTTCCCTACCCACTAGGAGTGGTTTGATGCTTTCACTGATTATCATCCCAAACGTCCCCTGGAACAGCAGATTGACGTCGCGATCCTAAGTTTGGGCCGTTAACGACAATCCTCACGGAATCCAAAACTAAATGTACTCGCGTTTTCAAGGGCGCAGCACTCAAAACGGAAGCAACACATATCTGTAATTTCTTTTTTTTTTAATCTTTACTTAGGTGTTTTTTTAATTCTAGATTAAGTTCAACACCGCTTGTCATTTCTATTATTTCAGCTTTGCTGCGTCGCAGCATGCGTGGAATAATAAAAATTTCAGTTTTTGATTCAGTTTTTGATTCCATTAGAATTGTTCTTAAAACTTTATAAATCTACTGAACAGCCCTCTACCGACGGGGCGACGATCCCCGCCGGTGGGCCGCGCGGCGGCACTGGATTTTCGAATAAAAATTTAAACACCACTCAGTTCGGTGGTACAACTTAGACTCTTTATTAACTTACATTTAACTTACAGCTAACCTACTTTATGTTGACAATTTTCTCTCTCTCTTTACTTAATGTCTCTCTCACACATAACAGTTCATTTGGAACCTTGCCAAGTGCTGTATTTTGCTTATAAAGCAAAAGTAAGCAGACTTAAACAACAAAACCCTGTTGCTGGGCGCAAAACTCTTTTCTAGCGCGGGTCGGTGCCAAGGTAAACTGACTCCGCATAAAAGATTGTGACGAATCCCCCTGAAGGAATTTAAGTAGTTGGGGTCGTCACACTACCTTCATCACTAAAACAACGAACTGACCGGCTAGACCAGTTTTCCCCAGAGAGCGGAACTCGAATCCTTTTCCTGCTGCCCGCGTGAGATTTTCCAATATACACTACATGTGGCCCATTGAAAAATATTACATCCAGGAAAAACTTTTCATTGTGCCCAGTTTTTTAATGTATCCGGAGCATATGTCAAGTTCACGTGATGTTTAAGAAACATATAAACCAAGAATCCTTTAATCATCATAATTAAATAAATTTCTCTTTTCATTAAAGTTATGAAGGCTAACGGTAACATACTTTGGTGGTATTTTGTATTTCTGGCGCAGATTAAAACGAGCTTAATATTGAAGGTCAGGTAAAAAATTTGTTGTCATACACTGGACCTTAATAAGAATACTTGCTGCTCTTGTCTGGAGGCCAAAAACAAAAGAGGCTACTGCACAGAAGAAGCTGACAAAACTGCAAAGGTTAGTGTCCATTGCCATAACGGGAGCGATGCGTAGCACCCCTTCAAAATCTTTAGATGCAATTCTTAATCGACTAAAATAAATACTCCCCCTAAACAATTAGAAAATTCCCATAAGAAAATAGAAAATTGCCAATAAAGAAATCAGGGTATGAGCAACAAATAAATACAAAATTTCCACAAATAAAACAAAATTTCCATAAACAATTAAAAATTTTCCACAAAACAAAAATAAATAAGCACTTTTAAAAGCAAAAATTGAAATTATAAAAGAAGAATTTTCCATAAAAAAAATCCAAATGTTCCACGAAAAAAATACAAAATTTCCATAAATAAATCAATATTAGCAATAAAAAATTACAAAATTTTCCACAAAATAAATATATTTTTCCATAACAAAATGAAAATTTTCCACGAAATGATCAATAAAAGCAATAAAAAATAAAAAAATTTCCACAAAGAAATATAAAAAGCAATCAAACTGTGCTTTTTCCATAGATGACCCTTCTTTAAAAGCTTTTCAAGTTCATGTAAAATTTCATCAGCTTTATTGCTTTCTTATATTTTGTTATGGATATTTTCTTATTTTTTAATTGCTCTTTGTTGATTATTTTGTAGAAAATTTTCAATTTTTTATGGAAAAAAATATTTATTTTGTGGGAAATTTTGTATTTGTTTATTGCTAATTGGTATTGATTTATTTATGGAAATTTGTTTTTTTTTTCGTAGAACATTTTGATTCCTTTATGAAAAAATCTTCTTTTATAATTGCTATTTTTGCTTTTAAAAGTGCTTATTTATTTTTGTTTTGTGGAAAATTCTTAATAGTTTATGGAAATTTTGTTTTATTTGTGGAAATTTTATAATTATTTATTGCTCATACCCTGATTTTTTTATTGGCAATTTCCTAATTGTTTATGGAAAATTTCTAATTTTAAATGGAAATTTTATTTAGCTGCCATTCTTAATCTGCTACCATTGTATGAATTCGTGCAGTTAGAAGCGGAAAAGAATATGCAAAAACTTAAACGATTGAAGTTATTCAAGTCAGGCGATTTAGTGGGCCACTTGAGTATTTCACAAAATTTTCAATATGGGCCAGTGATGAATATGAATGGATGTGCTGCCGCTAACCGCAAGTCGAGCACATCTGAGAAAAAATGCAAATGAGAAAACGGCTCGCAAAGATTTTCCATTGTTTTTCATTAATTACTGTGTTTAAATGAATTTCTTCCCAAATAACTTCCCTAACACATTGAAAACATGTATGTTCAACGAGTCTATATGAAAAAAAAGGACTTAATGCTACCTAACCGCATTGAAAAATAAATTAGCAAAGTAACCGCAAGTCAGTCACATTGCCATGACGATTTCCATTCTGTCATCAACATCCATTGGACCTGAGTGTCACAGTCACAGTTCGTTAAATCAATTACAAAATGCCAGTATTGGAATATCTTGCCATCTATACATCGGATGAAAGCTCGGATGAAGAGGTCCTTGGATTTTGCCATCCCGTCAGATCAGAAGGAAATTTTTTCAATGAAGAAATTTCTCTGGCTCAGAAGTTATTCTACCACTCGTCAAGATTGAAAATGAATTGTATTGGACTGATCTACCACTTAACTTAATGCGTTGAAAAGGCTGTACCTTAAAACTATTAGATAATTTAATAAATATAATATAAATTAAAAATTTGATGGTTTTTGTGAACATTTTTCTAAATTTAATGTTTTTTATCGACTGGGACCAACGTGCAATTATTTATATTGCATGATCACAATTTGACTTGGTCTTCTTCTTCTATGGCTCTACATTCCAACTGGAACTTGGTCTGCTTTTCAACTTCTATTAGTATTCTATTAGCATTTCCTCAGTTATTAATAAATTGAAAGCTTTTCTGTGCCCGCCATTGCATGAATCGCAATCTCCGGATTAGCAATTCTACGCCTTTCCTCACAAGGCTACTGAAGACCCAATTTTAGTTGTTTTTTTTTATTTTAATTTAATTTTAAAAAGTTATTTCAGCTAGATTCCTCATTTCCCCTATTTATTATATGGTTTTGTCCCACCCATATTTCGGAACGTAATTATGATTATCATTGGTTTTTGCGAAGGAGGAAAGTGCGAAGTGAAGAAAATTGCAGAGAATACGAGTTGTAGTTATTTCATTATAGTGCTGTCCAATGAGCAGCTCGAAGTAGCTCGAAGTTGTTCCCGTTCTGCTCGTTCTTTTTTGTCAACAAATGGGCATGAGCAGGACAGGGAGAAACTTCGAGCTACTTCAAGCTCTCATTGGACAGCACTTATAATTGATTTTACTAGCTGATGAATTTGTTGATAACATCATTCTCAGATCTCAATAATCAAGCTCTTACGAGCGAGCAAACTATTTCGCGATCTTGAAGGTAAGCATTGCCTTTTAATTTTCTATACAAAATCACATTGCTCTACTGAAACTGCATATATGTTCCATTTGAAAGGACAAGATTCCATGTGAATAATATTCGAAGAAATGCTGATCGCGGTTTATTCTAATCATCATTTAATGGGTAAATGGTAACAACTACATAGGCATAAATATATCAAAGCCCTGAAGCAACTAAATTTGAAATCGCTCTTTTTATCTGGATAAATAATAAGAATCAGCGCATGCGCTTAACCTTTTGTCTGTGCTCTGGGGTCAATATGACCCCAGGCCACTTTGAGTGGCTGCCATTTTTTTAGTTTTCAACCGATTCTCCAAATTTTTGGTAGTTTGGTAAAACTAGCCGAAATCTGTCTCCTAGGTGCAAATTCGCTTGAAAAATCTTGAAAATATGCGCTACAGTGTCCTTTTTTCAAAAAACTTACGTTGTCTGTGCTCTGGGGTCAAATTGACCCCAAATTGAAATTGCTATAACTTTTTTAATGTTTGGCCAATTTCGGATTTTTGGGGCTGTTTCGAAAGATAATTTAATTATCTTTCAGGTCGTTACCAAAGATTGACTTTAGGTGGACGGGTAAATCGCGGGGAGGGATTTTCGTAAAAAAGGGTAAAAAACAGTGATTTTTCATGCTTATTTTATTGTATCTGAAAATCCTACCCATTCTGAACTGCACCTTTTCAAAAAGGTTATGCAGAAAGGCGTGTGGTTTGGCATGAGGCATTGATTAGTTTAGCGCTTGATCGCTAGGTGGCGGTATATTTGAATTCATTATTTTAGACTACTCAAGTAACTCCGATATATAGAATTTTCCTCATTGTAAATATTCTAATCGCACAATTTTGACATTTGTAAAGATGACGTCTGTAACAAAGTTCGTCTGATGGGAATAGACTGTCATGCGACGGAATAAATAATAAGGAAATTTACAAATAGGCGGCGCTAGTGTACTTGCAATATTCTTGCATATATGAAATATTGCTTTAGCTTGAGATCCCTCATACTTACACCCAAGTTGTATTCGGCAACATTGTTCAGGATGTCTATCACTACAAAGCGGTGCTCAATATAATGAGCACTTCTTCCCATTTTAAATTTGTGCGATAAGAATATTTACACTGAGGAGAATTCTATACATCGGAATATCTTAAGTAGTCTAAAGCCTGTCCACGTTAAATTTCGGACGCTGAGGCAATGTCAAATTGATTTGTAGCCATTTTATCAATTTGGACAAGAACGAAAACACGCTGAAAGCATCACATAAACCGGGGAGTTTTAGCTCTCATGTAAATTGATCTACTCAGAGGTTTGTGAAAATTTTAAAAAATCGCGTTGGATGATGGGTGTCCGAAATTTAACGTGGACAGGCTTTAAAATAATGAATTCAAATATACCACCACCTGGCGGCCGAGTTCTAAACTTATCAACGCCTCATGCCAAAGCACATGCCTTCCTGCACAGACTTTTTAAAAAAGTTGCAGTTCAAAATGGGTATGATTTTCGGATATAAGTAAAATAATCATGAAAATCACTGTTTTTGTATCCTTGTTCACTAAAACCCCTCCTCGCGATGTACCCGCCCACCTATAGTCAATCTTTGGTAACGATCTGAAAGATGATTAAATTATATTTCGAAACAGCCCCAAAAATCCAAAATTGGCCAAACATTGAAAAAGTTATAGCAATTTCAATTTGGGATCAATTTGACCCCAGAGCACAGACAACGTAAGTTTTTTTGAGCACAGACAGAAGGTTAATAGCTTCAGTGCTGCTGGCAAATAATTATCATAATAATCCTAAACCTAACCTAAGCATATTTAATAGAACATTTTGGATTCTATGCATTCTAAGCACTAGTATTGAACTAATGGAATAAGAAATTGCACAGAAACAACAATTTGAATGATATTTTGCGAAGGGAGTATAGTTTTACTCGATGTGACTGACTTGCGGTTACTTTTCCATATGGGACAATTTGACTTGATATTTTTTTACATCTTTTCTAGAACAAACTTCTCGTAAAGAATAGCACAACACATAGTACACGTGAAAATAAAGTGGAATATGGTTATAACTGAAAATTGCCAAAAAGTCAGATGTGCTCGACTTGCGGTTAGCGGCAGTGTGGAGAACTATGACATTCCATGCGACATATATGAACCATCACATATGGTTTGGGATGTCGGAGGTCCCACTGTTCGAGACGGTTCCATAAAATTGTACACAGATGGCTCTAAAATAGGAA
Source organism: Armigeres subalbatus (assembly GCF_024139115.2). NCBI lineage: Eukaryota > Metazoa > Arthropoda > Insecta > Diptera > Culicidae > Armigeres > Armigeres subalbatus. The sequence goes on along the minus strand of NC_085139.1, from coordinate 28,118,018 downwards.
CAAAAACGGGTGCAGGAATCTTCGGCCCTGGGATAGCGATCTCAGTGGCAATGGGAAAATTTCCAACTGTGTTCCAAGCGGAGATTTTTGCTATAATGAAATGTGCTAATATCTGTGTAGAAAGGAAATATAGATATGCAAATATTTGGATTTTCACAGATAGTCAAGCGGCATTCAAAGCGTTGAGTAGCTTTAAATGTACGTCAAAGCTTGTCTGGGACTGCATTCTTTCATTGCGAAAGGTGTGCCAAGAGAACTCCGTAAGTCTGTACTGGGTTCCAGGGCACTGTGTCATTGGAGGTAATGAAAAGGCAGACGAGCTTGCGAAACGAGGTTCAAATACACAGTTTATTGGCCCAGAACCTTTCTGCGGTATATCATACTGTACCATAAAAATGGAATTAAAATCCTGGGAAGCACAAAGGTTGATGACCAATTGGTTGTTTGCCGAAAAGTGTGCTCAATCAAAAAGATTTATAATTCCCAATGTTAAAGTAACCGAAAAGCTCTTAGAGCTCAGCAAGAGAGCTCTTTGCACCTTCACTGGCCTAATAACCGGACACTGCCCGAGCAGATATCACTTGAAAAATATTGGCCAGATTCAGAATGATATCTGTCGTTTCTGTAACATGGAACGTGAAACCTCGGAACATCTGCTTTGCAGTTGTGATGCATTGTAAGGGTAGATCTAAATTTCTAAATAGTCGCTTTATGCAACCAGGAGATATTTGGGCTGCAAATCCTGGAAAGGTAGTGGGTTTTATTAACTCAATTATACCGGACTGGGAAAAAAAGCGTCTTAGGTTATTTACTTGACAAATGGTGATCAACCTAGAAGATGCGAATAGTTAATAGTAATCAGTGGTTCTACGCCCCAACAAAAAAAAAGAATACTTTCATTTTCAAAAATTAGTTAAGATGTGGCAAAGTTCAACTGAAAATTGCCTGATTTTTAACTCCTTAAAATCGGTCATGTTAACGTACGTCCCGCTATGAAAAATGTTTAACGAAATCAAGATGTTGCCATGCTGCAATTAGAAGGGATGATAAAGAGCAGGTGTCCGGAAAATACAATTAATCGGAAATAAATGGAAACACGTGAACAGTCGAGAATGCAGATTTAATTTTTTTTTTATTCAAAACGCAATGGGCTTTCAGCCTTCGAGGTGGCGACGGACGCCATCATCGACTTTGCGTCATCGAAGCATAATATCAGTAATACTAAGGACACACCTGTGGTATTTGTACCATGGTACAAAGCGACAAGAAAATAATTCCTAGGCTATCTTTAATGAAGACAATAATATGTATGGCACTCATTTCAAGATTCTTATACCATGGTACGAATACCACCAGTGTGTCATTAGTATAAGGATCTCAAGGGGAGCTTACTGAAACTTCGAAAGTCGATGTTGGACGCCAAGCTGGAGAGGGCGGTCGAGACGGCCAAGTTGGAACCCGTGAAATCCGTGGACTCGACTGGGGCTCAAGTATTCGCGGGCACATCGAAGGTGACTGCTCCAACGAAGCAGACACAAAAACGAGGGAGACAGTCTCCAGCGGATGAGCTCCCTGGGGGCCGCTCCAAAACGCAAAGGGTTACTACCCCGAACAAGGGTAGTGGGGCTTGGAAGCTGAACCCCGGCCAGGTACCTCCAAAACCGGGGGAGGAAGGACTCCGTCCACCCAGGTAAGACGGTGGTAAGGGGTTACGGCAAGCTGAGGGCTCTCAGCTTCCCCAGACCAGGGAAATAGAGGGCGATGACGCCTCCTGGACCCTGGTAAAGAACAAGAGGAAGCCGAAGACATCAAGGGCCGAAAAGAAGGCCCAGACGAATGAGGGTAGCAAGAAGTATCCAGGGGTGATGCCCTAGTCATCAAGAAGGACGAGGCTAAGTACTCGGACGTCTTGAAGGCGATGAGGAGTGACGTCAAGCGGGGCGTCTCGCAAAAGGGCGCCGCCCACAAGAAGTTGGCGGAGTAAGTCCTAGGTGAGACGGCCAAGGTGAGGGCACTCACGACGGAGGTGAATCTAAAGGTTAAAGACCTGGACGAGATCACCGAAGTCGAAGAGCTCGTCACGGCACTGCGGCGACAGTGTGAAGTTGAGACGCCCACCGCAGCCGTTCGGCTACGGAAAGGTCCGGCTGGGACGCAGGTAGCATTGGTTCGGCTATCTGCAGCGGACGCCTCCAAGGTAGTCAAGTTAGGGTGCGTCAAGGTGGGATGGTCGGTGTGCCTTGTGGGCATATACGAGCAACCCGAAGTTTGCTTCAAGTGCTTGGAACCGGGGCACAAGCAATGGGACTGCAAAGGCCCTGACAGAAGCAAACTCTGCCGACACTGCGGATTGGAGGGACATAAGGCACAATGCTGCACGAACCCTCCCAATTGTTTGTTCCAGCAAAGCTGTGAACAGCAAGCATCCCATTGAGGGGTTCGAAGTGCCCGGCGTTTAAGCGTGCTGCAAAATTAAAGTGCAGGTAACGCAGCTAAACCTGAACCACTGTGATGCAGCCCAGCAATTGCTGTGTCAGACAGTTGCTGAATGGGGGACGGATATCGCCATCGGATATCTTCATTGCCAAAGTCAACGGGGTCTTCTTCTGCAGCTGCTATGCGCCGATGGTCGATCGAGCAGTTCGGTCGTATGCTGGATTGTTTGACGGCTAACTTGAAGGGGCGTAGGCCGGTGGTGATAGCAGGGGACTTCAACGCTTGGGCCGTGGAATGGGGAAGCCGTTCCACGAATCAACGGGGCAGATCCTGATGGAATCACTGTGCATGTTGGATGTGGATTTGGCCAATGTCGGTACCGAAAGTACCTACAGCTGGAACGGGGCCGAGTCGATTAGCGACGTTACGTTCTGGAGCTGCGCAGTTCGAACTAGAGGGTAGAACTTCCTGTGATAATTGTGAAGAATTTCACATTTCACAAAAAACACTTTGAATTTACCTGTAAAAATCGATCCAATCTCCCGTATACATTCAATAGAATTTCTTTTGGAGATTTCAAAGAATTTCCCTTGAAATTTGTTGAACAAACTGCTGTGGAAATTAAAAAAAATGCTGTGGAGATATTAATTAAAAATAATCAGTGGAATTTTTTTGGAAAAATTTCTTTTGGTAAAAAAAAACAATTTCACCTGAATGTTCTGAAAAAAAATCTCAAACAAATTTCCATTAACTTTACATGGAAATTCCTAAGAATTTTCTTTCTAAATTCAGTAGAATTTCTTGTGAAAATTTCGAAGAGTTTTCCAAGGACATTCCGAAGAACTCGTGAAAAATTAAAGTTTCAAAGAAATTATTCGTTGAAATTGCGAAGAATTTCGCGTTGAAATTCTGAAAAATTTTCAAAGTTAAAATTGGAAAGAATTGTTGGTAAGAATGTTGAAAAAATATATTCCCGTGGAAATTTCGAAAAAATTTAAGTGAATTTTTTAAAAAAAAATACGTAAAAGTTCCGCCTAGTGAAAACTCTGAAAAAAAAATCCGCTTAAATTCCGAAGACTTTTTAGGGAAATTCAGAAAACAGTCTTTTGTAAATTCTGTACAAATTTGCAACTGTCATATCCAACCCCGTGAAACAAGGACTAGTTCTTGAAGCCACCGTTTGTTGGCGTGGCGCTAGTGCTGTTTATAAAGTTTAAAGCTCCGTTCATATTGTACCGATTACATTTCGCGCGGGTATTCAATTATCGCAAAATGATTTTCGATCGTAAAAATTTAAATTTCAATAACTTAAGTTATATTGTTCTGTTTTCGTCATTTATTCAGCATTTTACGTGCGGTAATGGCTGCCAAAATTTAACTCATGTTCTGGTACGGTGCAGTCTATTTGACGTTTGGCTTGTGTCGTTTGACATCGCAGCGACCACCATCATCATGAATAAAGCATTATGATGATGGAAACTTATCAAGCGACACAAGCCATTCTTCAAACTGTTTCTACTCTACCAAAAATTGAGTTCGATTGTGGCGGCCATTAGCACTAGTAAAATGCTGTACATGACCAAAATAACTGGGACAAGCAAATTTTGGGTAAAATTAAATAAATATATTGTAACTCTGTCAATTATCATCCGATTTTGACAATTTAGGGATGCCTGAACCGGAAGTTTAATATTGTTTCACAGTATGTTTACAGCACCGGCTAAGGTCCTTTTAGAAATAAGTTTATCAGAATCCGAATGAAAACACACATTAAGGTCCGTCTCATTTATCGAATTAAACTTAAAAGTGCCAGTTCGAAGGTTTTAAAAACACCAGGTCTTGAAAAAGGCTGGTGCCACCCAGAAAAACCATTAAAACATAGATCTATCAAAAGTTATCTTGCTTGCAAGCAGTGTCATTCGATAATTGTTTAATGAAATATGAGACAGCGTCCAACACACCTACTTTTCAGTTGACGAAATCAATTAATCTATTTGCCTAGGGCTGAAAGTCTGCTTAATAAAGAAACAAAAAAAAATAATTTATTTGCTCTTGACGCATAAACTCTCTTTGGTTACAAACTTGAGCTTACTATAATGTGGGTCCAGAAGAGCGTCCAGAAGTGGATATCGGATTCAGAAGGGTCCAGAAGTGGATATCGCATTGTGGATAAAATTTTGCTTTAAACTGGATCATTTGTGTGTTGACAGAATAATAGCTTGTGAAGCATAATGGACTTAGCGTAAAAGTCAGGAGATTAAAAAGATTAACTATCGAGCTGCCAATTACCATGCACCGGAAATAAGTTATTTTTATCTGAAGAGTAAACCTAACTATATTGGCCGTGTTGCAAATGTGTAACATTTGTAATTTTGTCGATTATGAGTTAATCTTAAGAATCGTCTCCAAATTGCCAGTTCTTTGAGCTGACTAAATGAAATCTAAAAGTTTGTTAGAAACCCCGAAAAACTGCTAGGATGTTTTGTAACATTGAATGAAATGGCCGAATATCAGAAACACGTAGTCGACATGTCGCTACCAAAGACCACAGAAAAAAATTTCGTGCAATTTATGCACTTATGCATATCATAAACTTCAACGTCCCATTCTTCACATGCCTACAAAGAAAATGTTGACAGGAAAGGTCAATTGGTATGCAGCTTTATTTTTTCCATTTGCGAAAATTAAGTTTCGAACAGAAATATGCATTAGGAATCAAAGGTTTTCTAATGTTATTAAGCCCGAAGCCCACTCTTTGTCACAATGACAAATATTTTCAAATAATACAAATAAGTTCAAATCAAACTGTTTAGATATCGACATGGGTATCAGGCAGACTTGACAAATATTTGTTATTGTAACAAAGCCTGTGCGGATAACTTTTGCGCCAGGTGTATCTCTAATGAAGGAATCAGTTATAGAGATAATTGCGATAAATTTTTAAAACATATTTTAGATGATTCGCTTTTTCTTTCAACAACAGCCTAAAATATAAAAACACTGCTTATTTTTTTTATTCGAATTAAATCTGCCCTGGAGCGATATTGTCGCATGCGTGTGTTCCGTGTTCTGTGTTCCGTGCTTAAAGCCACAACTTGACAGCTAGCACCAAGTTTTCTGCTTCAATCGCATTGTATGCAGATGACAGCCGTTTCAGGGTGCTGGTCATATCGGTGCACACCTCTAGTCCCAAGACATCGAGTTCTAGTTGAAGGTCTAGTCCAAGATGTTCATCTAAAATTGATTGATTTATTTGCGCCAAGGATATCAATCGATAAATTCTTTTGTTGGCTGTGATTAGCCAAAGGATTCAGAATGTCTTAGAAAATGTCGTTGCATTTTGTTTTCCCATTATTTTGTCCAAGAATGCCAGAACAGTCATGATCATTTTTCCACCCTCAAAATTTTACCCAAGAGTAAGGTTCACTCTATTATCAAGTCCATAGAATATTAAAAGAAAACTTTTTCAAGCTTTGTAAGAAGGTCCGCCACTGTGAATAGACCCTTCCAGGTCGATGGTCAGCCCCAACAATCATCCTTCCCCTCACCCTGTTTTTTTTTTGCAACATTTGGCTCGACTTGCACAGAACTGGGCTCTACTCGCTCTCGCCGCTGGCGAAAGGCACATAAAAAAAATCACATGTATCTAGCGTTGTATGTTGTAAATCATTGCAAAGAGGTTTTCCCGATGAGCTTAAAAGATTCTCGTTTCCCTTGGCTTTCATTTTATTTGAGTTGGGTTAAGACTCACCTTTCACCGCTTCACTGATGGCTCCATAGCCGCCACAGACTACGAATCAGAGGTTTGTAACGTGTAACTGAGCTGCGGCGGTGATTGTAGATATCCCCAGCGTAAATCGATTGAATCGTCGAGGATTACGGTCGAAGCGGAACGATGAAAGAATTCTGAGCACAAGTTATCTCTCGTTCGGTTTTTTATCGCAACTATGAATGCACTTCACTCGAATCGATTCCACGTCCGAAGTATGACCGGCAATATCCCACTTGGCCACTTGTTTTCGTTTTTCTTTTTCAATTTGTTTTTTTCCTTCAGACACTGATGCCAATCTCACCTCTGGTGGTCGGAGCTTATATGGAAACTGCGACGCCAACGATCACCGTTCCATTAAAAAGGATTATATTTTCGTTATCACTTACGGCGACGTCTACGACGACGACGACGACGCTGGCAAACTTTTCTCGTTTTACGACTATCGTGCCACCAGGACAAGCTCTCATCCACCACAGGTCACTTATCTTGCCTTTGATTCTTCGAGAAGGTCTTCCGGTCACTGTTTGCACTGTTGATCACTGGAAATAGAATAAAATAAAAGAAATAAATTTTCCGCAATCCTTGGCAAGGTAAGCTGTTTTTCGTTGGAATTGTCCTTTTTTTCTTTTCTGGGCGGTTTCTATCGAGATTTGTTTCATCTGCATGCCATCAAAAGTAAATTATGAGATTGCACTCTGATAAGATGGTAGATGATACGAATGAATGGACCAATCGAGTTTGAGCTTCTTTCATTTCCTATGCAAGCATGTGACGGCAGTAAAAAGGCCAAAACAATAGACAGGAAGATGTAAATACCGAGATTTTCCATAGTTAGGGAAACACTTTCCATTTATTTATTTTTAGAAAGATGAATGTGGGAACTATGAGATGATGAAACGGAACAATTACCCTAGATGAACATTAACAACAGCACTATCCTACGATGGACCATGCGCCTCCACACATGTCCACGCTCTGTTCATATCAGAAAGTCCTAATAATATTCATTATGAAGTTTTTCTCATTTTTGCGTTTTATATTAGTGTATACATTTAAAGTGGCTTGGGCCTTCAGCTTTGTTTAATTTTTTTATTGTTATTTGATAACTAAAAAAAACTAAATATCCCATTCGCGATTCAAATCAAGCACAAGTCAAAACCCAACAGACTCTTGGCCCAGAGAGTCGTTCATGAATCTACTCGCTATTTGCACCATTGGACTGTTGCAAGATCTTATTCGATGAATGCATTGAATTAAGTTTTTTTCGCTAACTCTTTAACACCCAACTTTTTGTATGTAGCCCAAATTTTGGTTTTCGCTCAAAATCATTATTTTGCTTCCTAAAATCGATCTGAATACATTTTTGGCAATAACAATTTTGAATTTGTGTTTTCATAAATTTAACATTTCAAATTCTTAGTGTTTTTAGTTTTTTATTCATGGAAATAATTTTTCGAGTCTATTCATCTTTTTTAATTTTTCAACGTATTAAGAGTATGAAAATGCTCATTCAATGCTGAAACATAGCTGTTATTGAATTATAGGGATATTTTTTTAATTTTCGTTTGAGAAGATGGAGAATTATTTAATAGTGTATCATTCACCAGAATAGGATGTTATATAGAATAAACTTGGTTGTGGGAAAATACTAAATTACAAATATTTCACTCTTCAACGGCATACGAACAAAAACACGGAGGAACAAAAATTCACCCAATTTTTAATGTTTTTTTAATATATACCTGTCTATGTAAGTAGAATTTTGAAAATTATTTTTTAGCCACATTTAAACATACATTGAAGTTTTTATTATTGATCAAAAATAAAATCTTTTTGAAATCTGAACAACAATAAATTACAAAAAAAATAAAAAAATACCTTTTCTGCAGGCTCATATGGGTGTTAGAACTTCTATTGGGGTTTAATGCATTTAAGACTGAAATCATTTTTCGACGAATTTGCGAAACGATACAATTCTGCCTGAAAAGCAAATAGGGTTTATGTCCCTTTATCCATCTCAATAAGCAAGCAAACATATTATAATTGACAACTATGTAATAAACTTAAATTAATTGCTTAACCTTCTGTCTTTGCTCCAACAAACTTACGTTGTCTGTGCTCTGGGGTCATATTGACGCCATATTGGAATTGTTATAACTTTTTGATTGTATGGTCAATTTCGGATATTTTGGGATGGATCGATAAATAAATCATCTTTAAGGATGTTACCTAAGATTGACCATAGATGGGCGGGTACCTTGCGGAAGGGGTTTTCGTATAAAGGGTACAAAACATATCATATCTGAAAATCCTACCCCCGCCCCCCTCTAAATCCGGCCCTGGGTCTTCCATAGGTTTTTTTTTTAATTTCTTTTATTTGATAGGCTCAGTCGTGTAAAGGAAACACTTTGCGGAGCCAAAAGCATTATTGTTTGGTTAACAATATTGAAATTACATGAAATTTGATAACCCAATTTATTACAATGTAATATAAAACTAATCATGATAAAATTGCAACTGTTCTATCGGCCTACCGATGGCCGCTGCTATTCTATGTTTGTCTTTCTCAATCAGTGCCTTCCGTTCATCTTCATCATCGAGCCAGTGCAGTGATAAGTTGCTACTCTGTATTTATTCTTCCCTGGAGAATTTTCTGGTACTGTAATCAGGCTACTGTCGCTTTCGCTTGAAACTGAGTTTTGATCGTTTTGATTGTTCCGTCTCTTTTGTACGTTGTTGATCACAGCGTCCGAATCCCGATCAGAATCAAGTGACCGTTGTCGTTTCGCATCCGCCTTCTTCTTTTTGCCTTTATCGTATACTAAGTATACGTAAAGGCTATACGATCACTCCAAAACCAAACTTTTGATAGAAGGCTCGGAGACCCATAGTGTTATATACCAATCGACTCAGCTCGACGAATTGAGGTGATGTCTGTTTGTGTGTATGTATGTATGTGTGTGTGTGTGTATGTGTGTATGTGTACAAAATTTTGTAGACACACTTTTTGGAACTTAACATTGGCCAAATCACTCGCAACAAGTTCCATTCGACTGAGAATCCTGTCCCATTGTTTGCTATTGAAAATTGGCCAAATTGGACTATGGGATCAAAAGTTATGGCCAAAATACTATTTTCTATGCGCAAAACACGCTAAAAAGCAATCACTCATATGTTTTTAGTTTTTTTTTGCACGAGAAAGGCACTAACACCGCTAGGTGGATTAATCAGGGTTTTTTTGTCTATTTTTGCCTTTCTCGTATACTAAGTATACGTAAAGGCTATATGATCACTCCAAAACCAAACTTTTGATAGAAGGCTCGGAGACCCATAGTGTTATATACCAATCGACTCAGCTCGATGAATTGAGGTGATGTCTGTTTGTGTGTATGTATGTATGTGTGTGTGTGTGTATGTGTGTATGTGTACAAATTTTGTAGACACACTTTTTGGAACTTAGCATTATCCGATTTACTCGCAACAAGTTGCATTCGACGAGGAATGCGGTCCCATTGTTTGCTATTGAAAATTGGCCTGATCGGACTTTGCATTTCGGAATTATTGAAAAATCATTGTTTTTTCCCAAGGGTCCCCCCTTGGAAAAAAAATTCAAAATCGAAAATTTTTTTTTTTCTGGAATGGTGGGAATGCATAGTAATTAATGCAAAACATGCAAAATGATAGAAAATATGCGATCTATCCCCCTAAAGTGCTTTTTTGAACCTTTCCTATGTGATTTTTTCAGTACATTTTACGATGCACGAGAAAGGCATCATCACCGCTAGGTGGATTAATCTGGGTTTTTTCATTTTCACCACTGCTTACCAAAGCTGGTACGTCCACTGGTACAGTAACGGCACCTTCCTCTGCCACTTCATCAAGTGTTTCGATTTCGAGTTCAATCGTTGATTGTTGCATTTTTGTTTCGTTTTGTTTTTTCCCAGCAATAGGACAACAGCTTTTCAAATGTTTGTCTGACTTGCAAGAGAAACATTCTAGCTTGATTCCATCGTAGAATACCCTACCTCTCCGATTTCGAATGTATAGGATATCTGGAATTTCCTCTTCTATATCCATATAGATACCGCGTACTTTGGTTTGCATTTCAAGATGAAATTCTGGCGGAAATCGCTCCCGTACGGTACGTTTTATCTTCCCAAATTTCGGTAGCGCAGATGTCAGGTCAGTGTCCGTTATTTCTGGTGGAAGGTCGAATATGCGCACATATCGAGTGTTACCCGCCACGGACATACGAACCATTGCTTTCTTCCCATTAACGTATTGGAAAGAAAGCAGTTGTTCGTTGTTGGCAATAACGAAATTCATAGCCTCTTCACTTCTAAAGCGTATGAAAACTGACTTCTCATCAGAAATCTTATACGGGGCCGTCCAGAAACCACGTGGTCATATTTTTGAAGATTTTCAACCCCCCTCCCCCCATGTGGCTTATCGTGGTCATATGGCAGACCCCCCTCCCCCCCTATGACCACGTGGTTTTTTTCAAAAAGAAAAAAAAAAGAAAAAAAAAGTTATATAACTAAAACATATGGTTAACCCGATCAATTTTGAAGATGAACAAAAACAGGAATTTCAACTGATTCAAAATCAAACTAAACCCAGCATGGAAATTATAAATTTTCATGAATTCTAACATTTTGATGATGTTATCATGTTGTAATCTGCATCAGGTATTAGGATATCTAGAACTCGCACACCTTCGATGCATCAGGATACAAAAAAAATGTGGACTCGCGAATATGTAATAAAAATTTCTAGAAAAAATTGTAATGGCTTAGAAACTTTCCAAATTATCCCTATATTTTTTATTTTTTGGCTTTAAATGCTAGTTTTCATTTTATATCTACAGTCTTTAATATCTTTGGGTTCCTTTTGGTATTCTAGAATTTATTATTATATTTTGGTATTTAACCCTTTCAGGACGATTTTTTTACATGGATTTAACGTACATATTTAGGGTTTTCCTCTCGATCTTGTCAAAACTAGTATAGTAAGAACTGAAAAGTCGTATTTTTTTTCGGGAGTCGTAGGCCAAACTGCTCTGAGGTACATATCCTCGAAAGTATCAAAAATCATGCCAAGAAACAAAATGTCCTAAGCTGAGAATATATCCACAAATATCTATGTAATCATGAGACATGATATTACGGAGTTTTGAAACGACCCGATCAACCAAGTTCTGAACGATGTATCCGTACATCGCTAAGCATCCAAGCAGGTCCATTGAGCCGCTGTGATTTCATTTATTACTTTCACAAGCTACAATAGACCTTCCATGAGTCGATGTTCTAAGATACGATATCGTCTGAAGTAGAAACCCTGCTTAAAAATTTATAAAAAAAATTCCATAACAATTAGCAAATTTCCAATAAAGAAATATCATGGTATGAACAATAAAAAAATATTAAATTTTCTACAAATAATGCAAAATTTTCATAAACAATTAGGAATTTTCCACAAAACAAAAATAAATTAACACTTTCAAAACCAAAAATTGCAAATATGAAAGAAGAATTTTCCATAAATAAATCAATATTAGCAATAAATAATTACAAAATTTTCCACAAAATAATTTTTTTTTTACCAAAAGTTAAAACCTTTCCACGAAAAAATCAATAAAGAGCATCAAAAACAGGAAGTTTTCCATTAAAGAATATAAAATAATATATAAATTGAGCATTTTTCCATAGATTACCTCTTCTTTAAAAGCGTTTGAAGTTCATGGAAAATGTTATCAATTTGATTGCTTATTAGTATTTTCTCAATGTAAATTTTCTTATTTTTTCATTGCTCTTTATTGATGTGAAAGAAACCCAGCATTACCCAGGTGTTGCAAGTGTCACAATGAACTATTTGCAGCACCACACTCTAGATCAATTTCCGTGCGTTTGTTTTGTTTTCCTCAACAGCTGACCCAAAATTGTATATTATTGACTTCTTACATTTCCCCGTTAAATTCACCAACTTTTTGTATATACAAACCTTGCGGATTCCAAAACGAATCGATTAGGGAAAAATCTTGCATATCGGTCAACCCGATCGCGAGTTAAATCGTCAGGAAGGAAATCTCAACTCATTTTTATTATATAGATTTATAATAAAATATTTTATAATATTTTTTGCTTTTACAAGTGTTAATTTATTATTGTTTTGTGGAAAATTTTCAACTGTTTACTGTTTTGCATGGAAATTCTATATTTATTTAATACTCATGCCCTGATTTCTTTATTGCAAATTTATTTGATTATGTAAAATTTCTACTTTTTCTTTATTAAATAGATTTTCAGTCCAGAGCTGGCTCATCTTTCAAAATTTCTAATTCTCCATTGAAATTTTATTTTAATATCGACTCGTGGAAGCCAATGATGTCATAATACACATATTTTCTCAGTTACTCTGATGGTTCTTTCGAATAATTTTCCAAGGAACTTCTATTCCACATATCGAATATGCTTTAGTTAATGGTCCTTTCATAAGCGACTCATAGAGTAATGAATGTATTATAGATCAATTATTATTTTGGAGCTCGGATCATTCGATTTATCCAATTAACCAACTTATGAATGATGTATGATATAATATCCCAGTAGGTCCATTGGGTTGATATGACTTCAATTATTATTTATACAAGCTACTACAGACTTTTTAGCTTATACAAAACGTCCTGGAAGTCGTAATTTGAACTATTTAATCATTCAAGTCCGTGAACCCAGTGCTTCTAAGGCCCTATAAAAAAAGTTTGCGAACAAACCTCATTGTCATTGTGCAACTTGATGTTAACTAGATAATTTTGGGTACCTTGTCTCTTGGATCTCATGTTAATGGAAATAAGGATCATATGCTTATTGCATCGAATTGGGATATACCGATGATGTCTTAATTGATCTGGATATCGTGGGCTGAACTTAAGAACGTTTTGGAGTACCTTGAGCATCTCGTATTCCTGAATATTAATCACTGGCTTAACGTTCAGGATGACCTATCTTATCTGAGTATTCAGAATGATGAAACAATGTGGTTTACGATTCAAACATTTCAACTTCATTTGCATGCTCTTAGAATCGAAATCTTCCCAAGGTCTCGGATATCTGAGTTTTCAGGGTCAGTCAAATTTGAGCTCCCATATTTTTTCTGTAAAGCCAATATCTAGATGAACAATTTTGCTGAAGAAAATGGTGGCCTAGCTCTCTTTTGTGATTTTATAGACAATCTAAAACGCTGGGCATATATGACCCATCCGTCCTGAAAGGGTTGAGATTTGTTTTGGAATTGAATTTCAATTGTTATTATAACACTATTATTTAACCTAGATTGTTTTAGGGATTGGAGTGTTTTTTTTTTCTGGAACACTGATTTTTTTTTTCTATATCGCAGGAATATCCTTAGTTCTAAGACCCTTTTATTAATTTAGAAAGTATTATTATTAATTAGAATTTCATGTTGATTTTTTAAATGCAAGCTTCTCTATGTCATACGCACTACTAGAATTTTGTGCATTTAGAACATTTAAGTGCATTATTAATTTTTTCGATCAATTATCCTAATTGTTCAATATCATAAAACCTAGACTTCTTAAGCCTAAACTATTGCCTACATTTGTTGTTGGAATAATTTTAAATTCCAAGATCTTCTGTATTTTCAAGAATAATTATTCTGGAGTTGCAAGGGAAACCGTTCAGAATATTGACAAGAAATTCTTCGGAGTCTCAACGGAAAAATATTTAGAATTTCAACGACTTTTTTTCCGAAATTTTGTGGAAGAGTTCCGAAAAATGTTCGATGGAAATTTTGAAGAACTAGAAGAATCCGTAGAAGAATCCGAAATGCATATTTACGATGAAAATTCCAATAAACATCAAATTCCGAAGAATTCCCAGTATAAATTAGAAAAAAATTCCAGCTGACTTTTGTTTACAGAATCTCTAAAATTTATTTTCAAAATCCTGGGCAACATTAATGAATCTACAAAGGAAATTCTTCTAAATTTCCATTGGAATTTTTTTGACGTAGAATACGTCTTATGGGAAAATATAGGGAGGGGGGGTCATTCAGCAGAATCAAATTTAAGACCGTCACGAAAAGTGGTCAGGAAGTATGAACTAATAACTCAGCCGATTTTGATGATTTTTTTATCGATTGATCGACAAACTGTTTAAGATTTTGCACAATCATTAGAAACAATTAAACTATTGAAAATTGAATATCGTCAGGAACTGTTGAAAACTTATTATACACAGTTCATTGCCCACATTTCGTAAAAACATGAACTCTCATTGTACATTTTGTAAAAACATGAACAATTTTCAAAATTGTAGTTGCAGTCCGCTGATGCAAAAGTGTCGGCGGCGTGATGCCAAAAACCATCTGCGGCGAAAATTTTTAAAAATATTTTTCCATTTTTCCTTCCCAATTTTTTTTGTGTGGAAATTAAGACTGAATCGCAACCTGTTTTTTCGTTATTTTTTTATGGAAATAGGATTAAAGGCTAAGATGGTCAAATAACGCAGATATGCATCGGCGTTGCGACCGACGCTGCGTTACCGTTTTTAACCGATGCACACCTACGTCTTTTTAACGCTGAGATGAAAAGACGCTACGTGGTCATCGGCCCTAAGATGCGCTTTGCGTTTAATGACTAAATCATAAAATTTTAATGATTATTACACCGCTATTGTTATTCACCAAAAGTTTTTCGTGTAAAAAAAAACACGTGGTTCGAGAGCAACACCCCTCCTCCCGCCATGTGGCTTATCGTGGTCATTTTCCAACCCGTTTACAGAAAAGGTGTAGGCTATTCAAGTAAACCCTGAAGTCAAGGCCTTTTGATCTACGCGCGTAACCAAAGATCAGCCAGTCTGTTTCAAATGTGGTACATACTCTTAGTGATACTGATAATCAAAAGTGTACACAGTATATATTCTTGGACATTCAAGAATTCCTTGGAGTTAAGGCCTTTGTGTCTACACGCGTAACCAATGGTCAGCCAGTCTGTTTCAAATATACTACATGCTCTTAATGCTAAAAAGAATAAAATGCGTTCACAGTATATGTTCTTAGTCAACCAAGAAATCCCTTGTCAAGGCCTCTGGGTCTACACACGTAACCGAATATCAGTCAGCCTGTTTCAAATATGGTAGAAGCTCTTAGTAATACTCTGATTTAAATACGGTCACAGTGTATGTTCTTGGTCATCCGAGAAATCCCTGGAGTTAAGGCCTTTGTGGCTACACAAAGTTATCTTCCACCTGTCATCTTCCACCTTGCCCACTGCGCACTTCGCCTTCTTGTGCCCGTCGGATCGTTGTCGAGAACCATTTTCACCGGGTTACTGTCCGACATTCTGACTACGTGCCCGGCCCACAGCAGTCGCCCGATTTTCGCGGTGTGAACGATGGATGGTTCTCCCAACAGCTCAGCTCCACGAACCGTCCGCCATCTGCACCCCACCATAGATGGTACGCAGCACTTTCCTTTTGAAAAATCCTAGTGCGCTTCGGGCCTCCACGAGCATCGCGCATCCACGATTTCCAGCCCCTAGCATTGAAATTATGGTGAAGTTTTGACAGTCAGCATCGCTTACAAGTAAACTATATTGTTTCAGATCCTATGGCAAAATAGCATTACTATTTGAGAGTTCAAAACCGAAAAATCATATGGAAATATCCAAAAAATTTGGAATTAGCATTGTTACGATGTATTTCGTAGTTTGAACACTAGTGATACTCATGTTTCACTTTTGAGATCCTTATCTAGAATTCTATCAGAAATCAAGAAAGGGAGTGGTCCTTGATTCCAGTCAAAGACAAAAATAACAAAATCATGAGGTTTACGTCTCCTGGCCACGCCCATCTTCACCGTAACTAGAGAGAGAAAGGAAGTGCTGACGTGGTACTCACTTAACGAGAGGCCACGGACTTAGCAACACCCTCATAAGTACCACGGAGTTGGATAATGAGGAAGGTATCCGTTGGGTCAGGATTTTCCTGTAGCTAGCATTGTAACCGTGGTAGATCTTACCCCGTAACACACCACGTAAAGGTGTCTACCCAGCGTTACAGGTCTGTCCAGGATTTGGGCTGAAATACTCCTCAGTGCGAAGTGTAGCCATGGATCGAGCCGAATGGAGAAGACTCTTTTGTACTAACACAGGCCCCTTCGGCCTTAGCCTGAATAAATAAATAATAACAATAAATTTCCTAATGAATTCCTATTCGACTTACTTCAACGTTTGTTGAATGTGGCATTTTACAATTCATACAATTTACAGCTCTACTTAAGATGCTAAATATATTAATATACGAATTCTAAATATGTTAGGGTGGCTCAAATTAGTATGGGAAAAACTTTTTTTATTTTTTTTGATGGGCCGCCTTCTTATTCGGCTCTATTTGATGCCCTGATGTTATGGACAGAATTTCAGCCAAATCGGTCAACATTTGGGCGGTGCTAAACTTGGTGGAAGTTTTTATGCAAAAATGTATGCAGAAACATCCAAAAACAGTGAATTGTAGATGGACGGCACAACTTACGATGAAGGACTATGATACTCATTCAGATCTTGGAGAATTTAATACAGAATGTTATGCAGAAAACTGCGAGAAGATTGGAGCTTGCCCGGTTAAGTTATTAGCATGAAGTGGGGTTTTAGCAAATTTCGTTTCTTTTACCTTTGAAAAGAAATAAATTCACCCCTACAACACTCCAGTAAAATACTAATACCTTTGCCTAATGAACTCTAATCTTCTCGCGGTTTTCAGCATAACATTCTGTATTTAATTCTACAAGAACTGAATGAGTATCATGCTTCTTGATCGTTAATTGTGCCGTCCAACTGTAGATCACTGTTTTTGGATGTTTCTGCATACATTTTTCCATATAAACTTCCAACGAGTTTAGCACCGCTTAAACGTTGACCGATTTGGATGAAATTTTGTCAAGAGCATCAGAGCATCAAAAAGAACCGAATAAGAGGGCCTATCAAAAAATTTGAAAAAGTGTTTTTTGAGCCACCCTAATGTATACAAATGTTACAAGTTATAGTTATGTGTATTTTTTGCCTGAGTTTCACATTTTTTAACTATCATAGATGTAAAACAAGAAATGCATCATCAGTCCCAGTAACTGTTATAAAATGCACGTGTTTTATACTGCCAACTAAGACAAAAATCCTCCAAAATCAACCCAAATGTTATAAATATGATTAAATCACAAATCGTATTGGATATCCCTCAACCCTAAAACTGAGGATATCCTACAACAAATGTACGTATGAATTGATATGAAATGATTTTCTTTTTCATCTAACGAACAAATTATCACAAGTCAGTCGAAAAGCCGCGAGGCGTGATTTGGTTGAACCCCATCCAATTTATAACTCTCCCCTAAATCTACTATAATAACGTTCAAAACGATTGGAAATCAACAATATCCATTTGCTATCTGGGCTATTTATTTGGGGCTTGCTGTGCTGAAAATTACTTCAAGAAGTTGTCTGTAGCTTCTTGTTATATAGTTACACACAATAGGGTGTAGAACCTAATAAAGCTGCTCACTGTCATGTTTGTGGTGTTTAGCTTAATTGTTTTCAACTCTTCAATGGATTTTTGAACCTAACCTAGTGTAGGTGATTGACAGCTTGTCCATAATGCTAATGTTTATTCACTGATGCACCGTCACCTCCACCATCCGTAGAGAACTACTTGTCTAATGAGCGTTTTGCAGATAGTCTGTTTGTTACTGCGGCGGACTCCATTCGATCCAAAGTCCAAAATATGTACGGCTCCCAGCCACGACGCGTTTACGAATTTCTATACTGGGGGTCTCGGGGGTCACCAATGAGTCTAATGCACTCGATTTCGTCACAGCCGATACAAACTCGTGGTGGAGGTCTTACATTGTCTTCTCTTGAGCCTCTTTCTACCATCTAATTCGTCGACTTCGACGTGTAGATGACTAGTCCGAACCGCTTAGCTTTGTCTGATGTAGGTTTTCTTCATCTTCTTAAAATTACGTGCAATAATGTCAATGTCGTCGGCGAAACCAAATAGCTGAACGGACTTCGTGAAAATCGTACCACTCGTGTCGATCCCTGACCTTCGTATTACCCCCTCCAAAGCGATATGGAATAGCGGACATGAAAGACCATCACCTTGCCGTAACCATCTGCGCGTTTCGAAGGGACTTGAGAATGCCCCTGAAACTCGAACTATGCACAACACCCGATCCTTCGTCGCCTTGATCAACCGTATCAGTTTATCCGGAAATCCGTGTTCGTGCATTAGCTGCCATAGCTGCTCTCCATCGATTGTATCATATTCGGCTTTGCAGTCGATGAAAAGATGATGTATAGGAACGTTGTTATTGCGATATTTCTACAATACCTGGCATATAGCGAACACCTGATCCGTTATAAAGCGTACGCCCGTAAATCCCGCCTGGTACTGCCTCACGAGCTCTCTTGCAATTGATGCTAGTCGACGGTATAAAATATGTGATTGCACGGTAATTGCTGCAATCTAGCTTATCGCTCTTTTCGTAGATGGGACACACGACATTTTTCATCCGATCCCCCTCCCAATTCTTGGTAATTACCCAGTGCAGCGCACTAGCCAGTGCATCACCATCGTAAATAGCTTCCCTGGTAGTTGGCCAACCCCAGGGGATTTGTTGTTATTCAGCCGGCCAATCTCCTCCTGGATTTCGTGGAAATTCGGAGCCAGAAAACGTATGCCCCTCGTGCTCCCTGGTTTTGATTTCATTATGAAAAATTCTTCATTCATTGTTGCAATTTTTACTTTTGATTAACTATTTTTATTTCGTGGAAAGTTTTTAATTGTTCATGGAAATTTTGCATAGCTTAGGGAAATTATATATTTTTTTTTTGCTTAGCCCTGATTTCAATGTTGGATATTTCCTAATTTTTTATGGGAAACTTTGAATTCTTTATGGAAATTATATTTTGCTGCCCTTTCTAGCGATAGAAGCCCCTCGCGGGCATTGAGACAATTGTTTTCTATAAGTTATAACTTTTGAGCACACAAGCCGTTTTCTCGCATTTTCAACAGGAAACAATCCCCCATTGAATGCAATTTGTTCTGTTACGAGATGAACCGGCCTAGGGCCGAAAATCTCGTAAATAAAAATAATTCAATTCAATTTGTTTTGAGCAAATCGGTAACGATAAGTGCTTGAAAATGAGTGAGATTTTTTTGCATGTAGGGGGAGATAGTCCATCGCCGGACACCTCCCAATACCGGGAACTTCTGAAAACGATACCTGCAGAGGTCCCTCCACCATCTTATGTAGTACAAAAGAAGCTATTGAAAAGTCCTTCACCTCATATTGTACACTTTGTACAAAATCTTCTAGGTATATAATAAAAATGAGTTGAGATATTTCCTTCCTGGCGATTTAGCTCGCGAACGGGTTGACCGATTTGTAAGATTTTTTTTCTCTAATCGATTCGTTTTGGGATCCGCAAGGTTTGTCTTTGTATATACAAAAAGTTGGTGAATGAAATGTAAAATATCATTAGAATACAAATTTGAGTCAGCAATTTAGGAAAACAAAACAAACGCATAGAAATTTATCTAGAGTGTGGTGCTGCAAATAGTTCATTGTGGCATTTGCAACACCCGGGCAAAACTGGGTTTCTTTCACTAATTTTAAATAACAATCATTATTTGTTAGATATATTTAAGAACCCTCCTCACGGAATCCAAATTCCAAAGTACTCGCTTTTTCAGAGGCACACCACTCGATACAGAAGTAACGCACAACTGTCATTTTTATAATTTTACGCATGCTGCGACGCAGCAAACCTGAAATTATATGAATGACAGTTGTGCGTTGCTTCCGTATCAAGTGGTGTGCCCCTGAAAACGCGAGTACTTTGAAATTTGGATTCCGTGAGGAGTATCCTTAATGTTACTGTGGTGCAAAATCATTTTTTGCATCCGGTAGCAGTCCTCCGGGTCCGGACAGTGATTTTTCTCATGTGATCAAATAGCCATTCTTTGCATCTGTTTTATTAAACTTACTTCAAATCTATTGTTTCTTCTTGCTAAGGTATCAGAAAGCCTCAGAAATAGGGTGAAACAAAAATTAAAGATATCATTCAAAATGGTGAGAATTTTGAGTAGGATGTAGGAAATTAATGTGGAGAGCTAAGCTGATTGGTTCATAAAAGTCGGTTTTCCTATCAGAAATTCGTTTTTCGAGTGAACATATACCCTTTTTGTTACACGTTAGTATGCGAAAAAGGCAAAATATAATATATCGTATAACATAGAACACGTTATTGGTATATACCAATCTGATACTCATGTAAAAATGCTTACCTTCTACATATCGAACTAACTACTGCAACCGACGAAGGAAAATCCTCTTATCAATAATTAACAGGGCAAATTTGAAATTGAACTTCCTGGTATTCCGTATCCGCTCCTGGCGCTTTCTGCTTCGCTTGCTTATTCTTCTTCTTCTGTTTCCGCTTCACATCAGTTGGCCCTATTTTCCCATCCACCCACCACGAGCGAGGGACATTGATCCATGCATTGAATGCAGCTTGACGACCTCCCCTGACGTATTTTCACGCTTCACTTAGCACTTCTGCTCCAGAAAGATACTCCTTTTTGCCGTTTCTTCTTATTTTATTCTTCTCACGAGCACTTATTCATACAGACGACAACTGTAAACCATTACGTGAGCTTCATTATTGCTTCTTACTTTTTCATTACATCTTCTCCGATTGTTGGTTCTCATCCAATATAGACCAATTGCAACTTTTTTTATTCAGAATACGATGCCTTTCAGCCTGTGGCACTTTGCTCTGGTAGCTTCGGAATTGGCTGCATTTTTCACACACAGTTACCCCCTTCTCTAGAGTGGGCAGCCCAATTTGATCATCTTCCACTGAACCACCCAGCCGAAATCCCTGCCTAAGTTTGACCTTCAATCACTTGAAAACTCCGTGCCCTCGCAGGAATCTACGTTTGCCTTGAAATTCACATCACATTTGCTGCACAATCCGCACGCACCGCGAAAAGAACACACCCCAAATCACTAGGAAAATTTCCCAATCAGAGCAGGGAAAAAGTTTCACCACACTTTGCACCACCGAGGGCCACCAATGTGGATGGATGGGAGCAAAAAAAAGCTCTGTTATAGAGGCTTTCCGCGAGCGAAGAAAATTCCGTGCCGTCTCCACTGCTGGCTGCGAACCGAATGAGTACAGGGAATCAAATCGTCGAATCCGCTCGTTCGTTTCCAGGATCTGTTTAGGATGTATGAGAGGTGTTGTGCGACGAGAGCGAGGAAAACTGGGGAAAATCACCCACACAGAGACCGGAAGGATATTTGTGATCCACGTTGCGGCGGAAAATGTGACACGGAAAATTCTAGGGATGGATTTCTTTTTTAGAATTTATATACACGATTGGAAACTGCAATGCGATTTGTTCAACCAATTCAAATTCTCAGAGGTTTCAATCTCCTGAAGGCAAACATAAAGGAGACCACGTGGGTCGCGACCTCGCAGCCTGTGTAAATCTTATGGAAGGTGTTAGCGACCCCCCAACTTTGAGAAGCTATTGTAAAAAAAGTTTAGGATTTTTAAGCATCGTGACTATTTTATGGTTTCTGAAGTTGTTACTGACTTATCACGTTTCACTTCTATGTTAGTTATATTTGTAACCTATTCTCTTTAATCGATTTCCTCATTGCATGTTTGAAAGTTTTCCAAGTTCAACTTTTTACGTATAATAGAATAATTGATACGATGGTTGGGGGTGTACCCAGAGACGTTGTTTATAGAACAGTGAAGCCGAAAGTACCAAACGAACCGTCAAACGCGGTACCAAACGAGCAAAGTAAACAAACATTACCAATCGGTACTAAATGCAAGATAGGTATTGTAATCAACAAGATAGAAATTATAAAAAAGTTTGAAAAGTACAGTAAATTAAGATGTTTTCAGAGTTCTCATAGCAAATTAGTAGTGCTCCTACAGTTGCGGAACGGAGAAAAGCAATGGGGTTCGTAACTATAGGAACATAAATAAAAAAATACCGCAACTATTAGACCACTGTACCAATAATTGGTGGTTTAATTTTAGACCACAATTAGGAATATTGTTGCGATGGTTTCCAGACTGCAGAAAAAAGTAAATTCAATAGTTTTTGGATACACCCACAAAGTAAGCGAAACAATATATGTATCAGTATTAAGAGCTCAAACAGTGAGAGAAAGTGCTTAGTTCCTCCACTATTGGGTCATCTACCCTAGGCGTCGTGAAAATAGGTACCACCTAACATCAATAATTGCAAAACGCTGAAACTGTTTCGCTTGGAGCCTTTCGTAGGAAAAAGTGAGTAAACCCGACACCGCTACTTCACCGCTCCCTAATCTATGAAGCAATTTTCTGGTCTAGAAATATAATACAATCATAATTTGGCCCTTTATGCATCAGTCCATGGGGTCTCACGACTATATTTCTAGATAGCATTTGATTTCTGACTAACAAGCAAATAGTCCATTTTCAAGTGAAACTGGCTGGGGTGGCGCTGAGAGTACAGGCAGTGAAAGTCAAGGCAGCGGAGGAGATGACTACAGTTCAGCGGACGATGGAAGCCAACCAGCCCCCACCTTGAGGGAAGTTAAGGATGCAATTCAACAGCTAAAGACCAATAAAGCAGCTGGTAAGGATGGTATCGGAGCTGAGCTCATCAAGATGGGCCCGGAAAAGCTGGCCACTTGCCTGCACAAACTGATAGTCAGAATCTGGGAAACCGAACAGCTACCGGAGGAGTGGAAGGAAGGGGTTATATGCCCCATCTACAAGAAAGGCGACAAACTGGAGTGTGAGAACTTTCGAGCGATCACCATCCTTAATGCCGCCTACAAAGTGATATCCCAGATCATCTTCCGTCGTCTGTCACCATTAGTGAACGAGTTCGTGGGAAGTTATCAAGCCGGCTTCGTTGAAGGCCGCTCGACAACGGACCAGATCTTTACTGTACGGCAAATCCTTCAAAAATGCCGTGAATACCAGGTCCCAACGCACCATCTGTTCGTTGATTTCAAGGCGGCATACGACAGTATAGACCGCGTAGAGCTATGGAAAATTATGGACGAGAACAGCTTCCCCGGGAAG
This sequence comes from Armigeres subalbatus, assembly GCF_024139115.2. NCBI lineage: Eukaryota > Metazoa > Arthropoda > Insecta > Diptera > Culicidae > Armigeres > Armigeres subalbatus. Next base: position 28,094,640 of record NC_085139.1, on the reverse strand, counting down.
CTTACCAGGCTGATCAAAGCAACGGTGGATGGTGTGCAAAACTGTGTGAAGATTTCGGGCGAACACTCCAGTTCGTTCGAATCGCGCCGAGGACTAAGACAAGGTGATGGACTTTCGTGTCTGTTGTTCAACATTGCGCTAGAAGGTGTCATGCGGAGAGCCGGGTGTAACAGCCGGGGCACGATTTTCAACAGATCCAGTCAATTTATTTGCTTCGCGGATGACATGGACATTGTCGGCCGAACATTTGCAAAGGTGGCAGAACTGTACACCCGCCTGAAACGTGAAGCAACAAAAGTTGGACTGGTGGTGAATGCGTCAAAGACAAAGTACATGCTTGTGGGCGGAATCGAGCGCGACAGGGCCCGCCTGGGAAGCAGTGTTACGATAGACAGGGGATACCTTCGAGGTGGTCGAGGAATTCGTCTACCTCGGATCCTTGCTAACGGCTGACAACAACGTTAGTCGTGAAATACGAAGGCGCATCATCTGTGGAAGTCGGGCCTACTACGGGCTCCAGAAGAAACTGCGGTCGAAAAAGATTCGCCACCGCACCAAATGTGTCATGTACAAGACGCTCATAAGACCGGTTGTCCTCTACGGACATGAAACATGGACAATGCTCGAGGAGGACTTGCAAGCACTCGGAGTATTCGAGAGACGGGTGCTTAGGACCATCTTTGGCGGTGTGCAAGAAGACGGTGTGTGGCGGCGAAGAATGAACCATGAGCTCGCCCAACTCTACGGCGAACCCAGTATCCAGAAGGTAGCTAAAGCCGGAAGGGTACGATGGGCAGGACATGTTGCAAGAATGCCGGACAGCAACCCTGCAAAGATGGTGTTCGCTTCCGATCCGGCAGGTACGAGACGGCGTGGAGCGCAGCGAGCGAGATGGGCAGACCAGGTGCAGAACGACTTGGCGAGCGTGGGGCGTATCCGAGGATGGAGAGATGCGGCCTCGAACCGTGCATTGTGGCGTCAAATTGTTGATTCAGTGTTATCTGTTTAGATGTTAACTAAATAAATGAATGGCTGGGGTGCGAGTAAGATCGACACCCTATGAGGGTGAAAACCGACACACCAAGTCGGAATGGAATCGAACATCAAAACAAATTCAAATGAAAAGCGATTCCAAGCAACAGCATCAAAATTTAAGAAAATTTTTAATTCATGATTTTCTATTGAGTTGAAACTTTGCACAGTTTTTCAATTTCATCTAAATCGTCATTTTTCGATATCAAATCTTCATATTGAGTCACGACTAACTTTTCAAAAGGGTGTATGTGAAAATGGTTCAAAAATATTTAAAAAGCTGCACAGCAAAAACGGAATGTTCGATTGTTATGATTTTTCAGCAAAGTTAGACAACTAAATGGTGATTCTTAAGAAAATGTGCACAGTAAAAAAATTTTTTTGCCTTTAAAAATATCATTTTGTCACAAAAACTCAAATATCTCAAAACCCTATCTTTTTCGAACGTAATTTTTTAGGAAAACGGTCCATTATATTAGCTATCTACCATAAAAATTTGGTGATGGTAAACTAATAAACAAAAAGTTATGACATTTCAAACATTTCACAATTTTCACATATAGTAAACAAAAAAATTTCCGTGTGTTTTTTTTCAAGAATCGCAGTTTGATGCTGATTTTATTGTTAAGGGCCTTGCGTGAGTTAAACAAGTTGTTTGTATGATATTCCATATTTATGTATTCATCGATATTATGTATATTATATGTATAAATATTATATGTATAAATAAATAAAATGAATTAATATTATCCTAAGTATTAAATTAAATGTGGCAGTTACACAATGTTGTTATAGAAACTCTAAGAGTTTTGGGTTTGAATTTTGGTATGGGTTATGATATCATGAAAACAGTTTATTAATACTTATTTTTTATTTATTTTTATTCAAATTTTTTAAAATATCGAACACTTTTGAATTATTATCAGCACAGTTTGAGTATAGTTTTGCTTTAATTTTATTTTCCGACAATGGAATGAAACAGTGAAATTTTTGGGTTCCTTGGATCGTTTTCGCGTTATTAAATTGCTCGCTGAGCTCTGAAGCCTTTATTTCGTACCAAAATGATAATTTGGTTAAATCTTTTTCTTTTCTACGATTTGCCCAATCAAAAAGTTCTTTCGCAGTTTTAATTGGATGCTCACGTTCTTTGGCTAAACTTGCTCTTGTGGCCATGCGCTTTATTGTTCCTCCAATAGCATCACAAGGACCTTTGCCATGTGATGTAGCAAAAAAAAATGCCATTCTGCATCAATTCCGTACATTGATTTAAATTGACATAGGCTCGAAAAATTCTTACGATTTTTGTACTGCGACGCTGCTCCATCAGACATGAAATATATCTTTTTGACTTCTTTATGCTTATCAACGCGTAAAAAGTTAATCATTTTTTCAATGAACAAGTTTACGGATACTGAATCGTGTCTTAAATCTTCGGAAATTATAATAAAACTTAAGTGTTCAATTTGCGTACTTCCATTAAAATAAATAACGAATGGATGAATTGTAGCTTGTTGTACGTTCCAGTGATGGGACTGCACTTCATCTTGCAATACAAAGCTGTAATTTTCAGAAAAATCACAAATGACTAAAAATTCACCATTTTGTAATGTATTTTCGTATTTTTAAAATGCTGGTTTGTTCTGTTTTAATGAAATCGTGAGGGTTTAAACTTTCTAATTTCAAGCAAAAATATGACACAACTTTATCTACAGGTTTTACAATTGTTTCTTTGTCACACCTATCCGTGGTCACCCATGGCTCAATTGATAACTGATCAATATATTTTCTTCAAACTCAGCGAATAAAGTATTTTCCAATGATGAAGAATCTGGACAATCCGAACAAGATCGTAGATAGCAATTTGATGTTGTATTTTCACACAAAAGACTACCAGTTAACATTTTAATATCCTTTGTTAAATTGATTCTTTTCAAACTATGTAAAATAAGATTAATATTCTCATGGGTTGTGCACACACACACATTATGTGTTCCTGAATTGGAAAGAAGCTTACATTGCCTTGGCCGAAGGCTTGCAAATGAGGAAAAACCTATTTTAATATTATCGTGAATTTCCTTGAAGCGTGTGTACGCTTCTTTCAAAGTCGTCATCATTAATCGTTTTTGGATTGCTTGACGCTTTCCATCTTTTTTACTGATACATAATCTTTTGACCAGGCATAGCTCGACTTACTTCATCATCTTCAAAATATTGAACTACTATTTCTTTTGTCTCATCTGTTAATGCAGTACTAGACCTAGTATTTTGGTTGAAAGACAGTTATTCTTCAATTGTTTTGCCTCTTTTACTGTATTTCTATTGGTTTTGAACTCATCAATGGCATCCTGAATAGACCACGAACTTGGCAGCATCGACAAAATCAATAATTTTTCTTTCCTTGTCGTGGCTGCATTCGAGAACCTTTCCTTCATATTTATAATTACCTCATCGTAGGCTGTATTTTCCACATCATCAGGTCCTAATTTGAAGAGGTTTCTTCGTACAGCTTCGTTTATTTCACGGTATTTTTCCTCCGGGTAATAAACGTAGCCCATCTTACTCCATTTCACCGGCGTCACTTTTATCCCAGCTATGCCCTCGTTAAAGCGTTCGATGTTGACCTTTTGGATACACTCATCTTCCGATTGATTTGTTGAAACAGATTTCGCTGATGGTACGGTGGCGAGGCTCTCAGCACTTAATACTTCTGGTAATTCCTCAGTTGTTGTCGATACATCTGGCAATTCCTCAGTTGCTGTCGTTTTCGAACTTCCTGCGCTCTGCTCAACCGATGATATACAGATTGCTCTTTTGTCAACGTTTAGACGGCAGGACGTGCAAATGCGTAAATTTGTATTCAATGTGGACATTTGAGCTTAACCAGTCGCTTTCAATTTATCTATGGTGCTTTCGGTGAGATTTCGTAACTCTTTTGAACACTTTTTTCCATCAAACGGCCTACAACAGTTGAGAAAGCGGCTACTCATGTTGTTCGTAATATTTCAATAAACAAAATCACTTTTAAGTTTTTACTGACTAGTTTGGTGTCATTTGCTTGACTGAAGAAAAAAATTACTATAAGATCTTTAACAACCTTAGTAGTAGTAATTTTTTGCTTTTCGTGAAACATTGTCATGGTATGTACCTATCATGCATTTGTTGTTGTTGAAGATACCCGTTTCCTCCCGATCATAAAGTCTATTCTCTAAGAGGTATATTTTTTGCAGGTAAACTATAGACGTACACGTGTATATAAATCTTTGATTTTGCAGCTTTTGTCTTAAAAATAACATTTCTGATATGTTTCTATCAACGTTATTATCAACAGGTTTCAACACTATTAAAAGAATTTTTCGCCAGTCATGTGCAATGAAAATTATGACACTATCAATACTTTTGATCACAACACTGGATCGTGTCTAAGTTTCTTATAGATGCTATGAATAATTAAATCAAAATATCATGAAAACAACTTGTTTAAATCACGTCCCTTAACAATAAAATCTGCATCAAACTGCAACTCTCGAAATAACTTACACAGAAAAAAAAATTTTTTTACTAAATGTGAAAATTGTGAAATGTTTGAAATGTCATAACTTTTTTGTTTATTAGTTTACCATCACCAAATTTTTATGGTAGATAGCTAATGTAATGGACCGTTTTCCCTAAAAAAATTACGTTCGAAAAAAGATAGGGTTTTGAGATATTTGAGTTTTTGTGACAAAATGATATTTTTAAAGGCAAAAAATTTTTTTACTGTGCACATTTTCTTAAGAATCACCATTTAGTTGTCTAACTTTGCTGAAAAAATCATAACAATCGAACATTCCGTTTTTGCTGTGCAGCTTTTTAAATATTTTTGAACCATTTTCACATACACCCTTTTGAAAAGTTAGTCGTGACTCAATATGAAGATTTGATATCGAAAAATGACGATTTAGATGAAATTGAAAAACTGTGCAGAGTTTCAAATATTTTCGAAATGGTCGCTCAGGATCGACTGACATGCCCCCGTGGAATGCCTCTTCTATATTCTTCCTTCTTTTTTCTTTCTTCTTCCTTCTTCCTTCTTCCTTCTTTCTTCTTCCTTCTTCCTTCATCCTTCTTCCTTCTTCCTTTTTCCTTTTCTCTTCTTACTTCTTCCTTTTTCCTTCTTCCTTCTTCCTTTTTCCTTCTTCCTTCTTTCTTCTTCCTTTTCCTTTTTCCTTCTTCCTTCTTCTTTCTTCCTTCTTCCTTCTTACTTCTCCCTTCTCCCTTCTTCATTTTTCCTTCTTCCTTCTTCTTTATTCCTTCTTCCTTCTCCTTTCTTCCTTCTTTCTTCTTCTTTCTACATTCTTCCTTCTTCCTTCTTCCTTCTTCTTCCATCTTCCTTCTTCCTTCTTCATTCTTCATTCTTCCTTCTTCCTTCTTCCTTCTTCCTTCTTCCTTCTTCCTTCTTCTTTCTTCCTTCTTCCTTCTTCCTTCTTCCTTCTTCCTTCTTCCTTCTTCCTTCTTCCTTCTTCCTTCTTCCTTCTTCCTTCTTCCTTCTTCTTCCATCTTCCTTCTTCCTTCTTCATTCTTCCTTCTTCCTTCTTCCTTCTTCCTTCTTCCTTCTTCCTTCTTCCTTCTTCCTTCTTCCTTCTTCCTTCTTCCTTCTTCCTTCTTCCTTCTTCCTTCTTCCTTCTTCCTTCTTCCTTCTTCCTTCTTCCTTCTTCCTTCTTCCTTCTTCCTTCTTCCTTCTTCCTTCTTCCTTCTTCCTTCTTCCTTATTCTTTCTTCCTTCTTCCGTTCTACTTCTTCCTCACTTCGCACTAGTCACTCCCCAGTTCGCATTCGGCTTAATGGCCATTCGGCCTAATGACCGTTCGGCCTAATGACCATTCGGCCTAATGGCCTTCGGCCTAATGACCTTCGGCCTAACGGCCTTCGGCCTAATGACCCAGCATCCAAAATTGTATATATTGAAAATCATCACTGGGTATCATATTTTCTGCAGTTTTTTCAATGATTTGGATGAAACATATCAAGTATATGAATGTTAGTAACAAATTTACTAATAAATGTAAATGTTGATCTACATTTCAATTCGTAATATTTTAAAAAGTTGTTTATAACAGCGATTTAAAATTAAATGCGTATGACAAGAACTGAAAATTGCCAGTTTCGTAGGTGGCAAGCTTCACGTTATAAGGGGTGAAAATGAATCACGAAAAAGAACAGTACACTAGAGAACGGATTGAGCTAAAAACTTAAATACTTAAAAAATACGTTTCTTTTTTCAGCGCTTCGTTTCGACCTGCAGATTATTCTTGATGATATAATATTACCCCCTAGACCTGTCACGCCCAATTATGAATATTCATAGCGTAATCAATCTATGACTTAGTTATATTCTCCGGCTCTTATTATACCGTTTCTCCAATTCTTGGATTACATTAGGCGACTGATGAGTCCAGTAAAACAGAGGAACTTTGCAATTCGAAGGCAGGTGTCGAACTTACCCCAATTGGTAACATAACAATGTAGAGCTACACGTGGATGTTTATAATTAGAAAAGTTAACTATTTTTTTCACAACATATACAAAATAATGTTCAATGGATTAGATGATGGATTACACACTAAAAATTAACTATCCAGCTTTCCACGCTCGCCATAATGGGAGGAGTTTAGGAGTGGACTGGTGGAGGAGGTTTTACATTTACTATTCAACATGGCAATCAGCAAACTTAAAATGTGTTATTATCTGGGTCAATGAATACCTTCCATTCGGTATACATTGGACGTGTTTGCTTTTGCACGATGAGGACGAATATTATAAGAGATCTTTCGAGAGTTGGCGCACATACCTTGGTTGAAAGCTTGGGTGGGTGTTACACATGAGAGAATGGAGACGAGATGTTTGCCTTTCTCGTATACACATTATACGTAATTTCTAATAAAGGCTAGTACCTCGTAAATCTGAATAGATCACTTTTACGCAGTGTATTACGGAGTAAAGAGCTGAGCAGAATGGATACGTTTGCGTGCGTTGTAATGAACCTTCGGGTCGTTACATTTATTGTAAATATCATTGCCTAATTGTTTCTTGTTTAATTGGTTCTTACACGTTCTTGCTTGTTAAACGTTCTCTTGTTCATGACTTCAAATATGATAAACTAAAATTAAAAGTTAGTTAAATAAAATGAATGTAAATAAAATAGGAAAAATGAAAAAGGTTGTACCAGTCTAATTTGAAGAACAGAAATTCACGATATCAGTTCATTCGCGCTCATTTCTGCTTTTCCCCTCAATAAAATGGTTAATGATATCTAAGCCAGGTGGTGAGATACTGTGGGATTAAATTGTGTAAGCCACCCAAGATTGCTTGATCCCGCAAAATTTGCATATGAACTTCGGCGTGCATCGACCTGTTGGGATTCTTTTGAAGATTTATTGACCTTTTCCGAAGTCCCTCTCACATGGACAGAAAGGTGGCTAGCTTAAGCTGTTCGTGTGAAGAGACGCGAACATGCGCGAAAATGATTGTTATGAGCATGAGAGCAACCGTCGGTATCGCGAAATTACCTTCGTGATTTCCGGTGACGAAATTAATTCGGCGGTTAATCTGAGGATTATTGAAGTGATCAGATTCACTTCGAACTGATCCGTGGAAGAGGCAGGAGTGGCCCAAGTTGTTCTCGCGCCGTGGTAATTGCTTAAAGGTACAAATTACATAAAGTGATTTCAATCAGTGGATCTTTAGTAAAACCCTTTCCCAAAGAATTAATTCTTAAACCCTTTCCCATAATTCTTAGATAGAGAGTCGTGTGTGCGTTAGTTACGATCGGTGTGTTATCGTGTGTGCTGGTGGTTTAAATCAGGTAAATTGTGCAATTTAGATTCTGGTTATAGTGCAGTACTGACACGTGCAACATGCAACGGTCTCTAAATGTGTTTAGATTCGTGACCACATCGCCACGACGCCCGAGACACCACAACGAACCGTCGAGGCCATTCTTGACCCCACCATCAGCTTGCGAGGTTTTCCCGGGGCACGCCGGAAGAGGGACGCGATCGCCAATCAACGCGCCCTAGGCAGGGCATTACCGAAGAGAGAAGAAGAAGAAGAGAAGGCAACCGTTTTTCCCTCCGTTGGTGACGACCGACGGACATCGACGCACGTGCCGCGTCGCGCCAAACCAATCGATGAGACCGTAAGTTTTCGATCCGGAGCAAAGCCATCCGTAGGCGACAACCGCAGTCGCAGCATCATCAGCTAGCCCAGCTAGCCCAACCGCCGACCCGCCGGCGAACCACGATCCAAAACCAACAGCAGTATCAACATCAACCACTAGACAAGCCGCCGACCCGCCGGCGAACCGCGTGTAAGTCTACCGCCATCGTCCGCTAGTTCAACCATCACATGGACGCGCCGTCGTACTAGTCGTCGCGTCCATTCTCAAAGTGTGTACTCCTTTCTTTAAATACATGCGCATGTGATTTTCCGCCGCAACATAGCCCTATTCCGTTGCTAGGTAGGCGAAGACACGGCTTCACCGTGAGAAACATGTTGAGTGCCGATTAAGCACAATAGTCGTTGCGTTTGCGTAGCAAACAAGAACGTTGCACGTTTCTATTGAGTGAAACACACCAGAAGAGCACACACGATAGGAGGCTAGGGACTGACCAATTAGGCATTAATGGGAAAGGTGTAGAATGGTAGAAGCGAAGAGACAGGCAGTAGATTAACCGAGAAGAACACAAAAACGCAAATCTTCGGGCAAAGTAGAGATATCAAGTAAGACCAGCATAGAAAAAGGTCATCATTTGATGCCCTACAACCAAGCGATCATCACACTATCTGAAATAAAACATTCGTTAGCTAAAATGCATTCAAATAAACATAACTGTAGAAAAAAGTGAATTTTGATACACGAGTAGATTTCTTTGTTGATGAAAAAATAACATATTTTGGAATGTCGTTGGACACGAAGAACTACAATGGATGCTTAGACGAAAATTTCAGTTCAGTGTCGGGAAGCAGTTAACGTCAAATTTGTTATAGCATCCGCCATTATGGCGAGCGTGGAAAGCTGGATAATTATGATTAATGTCGAATAAGCTTATACACCGCTACCAAAATTTTACATACCTCATCTCGTCAATGATGATCAATGCTATTTTTGGTTTATTTCGACTGGTACACATCTCTGCCAGTAACAATCTGGCTAGACAAACAAGAAATTTATGAAGGATTTCCTAAAACATATTCGGAAGAATCAATTACCGAATAAATTCCTAAAGGAATTTTCAAAGAAATTCCTGCAGATATTTCCGAAGGATTTCTCCTAAAGGAATTTCCGAAGGTACACCTTAATTTTTTTGTAGTTATTCCTGAAGAAGATCTGAAGGATTTTAGGTATTTCCGAAGAAATGTTTAAAGGAATGAACGATTCATAGACAAGAAGACAATGTTCGTTTGTATCCGAAGGAATACCCAACATAATTTTCGAATTTAAAGGTTTTTTAAAAACTTTCCGTAGAACTCGTAGAGACCTTTTCGTTACATTAGACGATTGCGATTTTCAATACATTAGTAGACGATACAATGCAATAAAAAATAATAATATTTGAAACAACCTGAAATTAAAATTTAAATATATTTATCGCTTGACTGATTAACGCCTGCAATTATAATTCTTTTTACTGACGGCAAATTATAAATGAATCAATTACGCCAAAAATGCTGGTGCCCCACCATTACTCGAGCTCTGGCGCCGCCAGTGTTCACCAATAGTGAATTGATTTGTGGGAAGTTATCAAGCCGGCTTCGTCAAGCCTTCAAAAATGCCGTGAATATAAGGTCAGTTTTTGCAAACACACACGTTATCCAAACGGATCCAAACGTTTAAAACAGCGCACAACACTACTCAACGCACTAAACCGCAATCAGATTATTGATCTGGCAACTCAACAAATCAATATTATCTCTCTGGGGTCATTCAACAATGATGTCACAGGTTTTAGGGGGGGAGGGGGCTAAGATTTTGTGCCACTACATATATTAGGTATACAAAAAAGCGTGACAGAGGGGGGGGGGCGGGTCAAAAAGTAGTGGACTTCTTCTTCTTCCTCGTATTGGCATTACATACCCACACTGGGACAGAGCCGCCTCGCAGCTTAGTGTTCATTAAGCACTTCCACAGTTATTAAATGTGAGGTTTCAAGGCCAAGTTACCATTTTTGCATTCGTATATCATGAGGCTAGCACGATGATAGTTTTATGCCCAGGGAAGTTGAGACAATTTCCAATCCGAAAATTGCCTAGACCGGCACCGGGAATCGAACCCAGCCACCCTCAGCATGGTATTGCTTTGTAGCCGCGCGTCTTACCGTACGGCTAAGGAGGGACCCAAAGTTATACTATATATTATATAGTTATATAGTTATATATAGTTATACTATAAGTTATACTAAAGTGCTAATACACCTCTAAACCAACGACGGCAGAAAACCTCAAACCAAAATCATACCGTTTTATTTTTTTCCAACCGAGCCGCAAACTGTCAAATGGTTGTTCGAACAACTTCACACACGTTCAAACAACGCAGCAACCGAAGCGTTTTCTTGGGGGCGGAGTCAATGTTCGTCAAACTGCTTGACTGGTGTGTACGTTGCATAACAAAGAATATTGCTTAGAGCCTTTCTTTCGTATTCATTGCTGTGGCACCATCCCCGGCGCTACCTAAATCAACCATCGCAATAGGAAGCAGTGTTACGATATTTGGGTATATTTTCAAGTTGGTCAATGAATTCATCTACCTTGGACCCTTACTAACGGCTGATAATAATGTTTGTCGTGAAATACGAAGACGCCTCACCCGCGGAAGTCGGGCCTATTACGAACTCCAGAAGAAACTGCGCTCGAAATAGATTCATACTCGCAACATACTCGTCATGTACAAACGCTCATAAGACCAGTAGTCCTCTACGGACATGAAACTTGGCCATGCTCGAGGGGGACTTCCAAGCACTCGGAGTATTCGAGAATCGAGAGACGGGTGCTTAGGACCATCTATGGCGGTGTGCAACAGGACGGTGTGTGGCGGCGAAGGGTGAACCACGAGCTCGCCCAGCCAACTCTACGGCGAACCCATTACCCAGAAGGTAGCCCAAGCGGGAAGGGTACGATGGACAGAACATGTTGCAAGAATGCCGGACCGCAACCCTGCAAAGATGGCCAGTACAGGGAGGCGTGGAGCGCAGCGAGCGAGGTGGGCTGACCAGGTACAAAACTTGGCGAGCGTAGGGCGCAATCGAGAATGGAGAGTTGCGGCCTCTAACCGTGTATTGTGGTGTCAATTTTTGTGATTCAGTGTTATCCAGAGGCGCATCCACGTTGCGAGTCGTGGGTAGACAAATAGGAAATGCCAGTTTAAGCAATAGTTCTGTTAGGGGTAATGACGGCTTTGGCAGGTTTTGTTCTATTATTGGCAGGGGTTTTTTTATGACTGATTATGCTCAAATTTGGCCCAAACATTCTTTGCATATCAAAGAAAATTGTGGCCAAATTTCATAAAATTCGGTCGACAAAAACCCCCCTGCCAATAATAGAACAAAACCTGCCAAAGCCGTCTGTTCCCCTATTATCATTGGCTTTAAACGATTCGCAATAATTCGTAGGTGTTACAACTTGAAACTTACAAGCCTAGACTAAGGCATAGTATCACTTGCACCCGTGACCACAGAGAGATGGATCTCTTACTACAGAGGTGCAGAGAACTCTACGACCCCTCATAGGTGCCACTGAAGCACTGAAGGCTTTGGAGCTGTTAGCGTGGAAGGTATAGTAGAAGAAATAATTTCGGTAGAACGTGAAACACAGAAAGAACTAAGACATACAGCATAGGAAAAGGACGAACATGCGATCGAACCCACGACCTTCTGCTTATAGGCAAAAGCGGTAGCCACTGATCATCAAGCTTGTTTCCGATATCGATGCATATCCTACCTATACTGCCACCAACAGCGTAAAAGTTACCGTCCCATGTTGAAGTGAAATCCATATCAATATAAGACAGTTATGCTTGCAACATAATCAATTCTAGAAATAATGTGAACTTAAAAGATCTTTGCTGATTTTCTTCGATTCACTGGAAAAATATTGCTTTTCTAAGATTGTTTAAGGATAACTAAAAAGAAGTACGACATAGTACATATTTGAATTCTCGATTATCGAACATTTTTAGAAGCTTCCAGCAGAAGTCATGGATCTCAAAAATTTGTATAAATCTTCAATGGTTTCATCAACTATTGCTAATTATTGGTTATGGATCTAGCGATTCAAAGCGAACTTTTAAGAAATCGTATGATTGTCAAAGAATCTTTTAAGAGCTCAGAATTTCTTACGGACCGATTTCAAGTGGACTTTGTGATGTTTGTGGTTCCTCAGATTTCAATGAATCTTTTAAGGTTTCTAGAAAACCTTTTTCCTTGGGTTTCCAATAGTTCATTTAAACGCACTTCATCTATCAACACTTACAAAATTTTTAATTAATCCCATTTGCTGATTTCAACAACTTTTTTTACCTCTGGAAAACTTTTAGACCAACGATATTTCTGATCATTTAGTAATCTAGGTTCGATCATTTAGTAGATTACCAATAAATCATTCCAGATGCTGAATTCCAAAATGTTTAGTATGGTGAACTTCTAATGCGAAGGTTTTTCATCAATAGTTCGCTAATTGAATTCTACTTATAACGGACATAAAGCACCAGTTGCAATAGATGAAACTGAATGATTGATATTTTGTTACCATTTAGTATAATTTACTACAACTAGCACTAGAGTTGTAGAAAAATCTTCAGATAAGAAGTTCACCATACTACACATTTTGAAAGTCAGCAGAAAAACTACTAAATGATTGAACCCAAATTACAAGATGGTCGAAAAAATCCTTGCTTTAGACATCTTGAATGCTTTCGAGTAGTCTATTCCTTTAGGATCTTAGAAACCTCTGTGATTAAATTTGAAATCACCTTTTAGTAACACACAGATTTTTGCCAGCTAATGACTTCATATGTTCTACCAATAATCATGGGTAGGACAATGCTTTGACTGTCCCACCCAGGGAAATTCGTGCGTAGGACATGTCCTACTTGTCCCACCCACTCCCGGCGCCACTGGTGTTATCTATTTAGATGTAAGCTAAATACATGAAATGAAAATAGGGATATTCCAGATGTAGAAAGCCCAAACGTATTGAAATCGAAGGAATCGAGAAACCATCGACATAGGGAGAGGTATCGGAATACAGATCATCGAGATGTAGAGCATCGATTGTAATAATTCTTTGCCTCCTTGGCCCACTGTTATGCTTCGAAAGGATACGTCAAAACAAATTTCTAAATTACAATATTTATTACAAATATCTTTCATCTGTATTGGAGCAATCGTCAGCGAGAGCGTTATCCTTTTTTCTCTCTGGACGCGCACGCGTAAAAACAAACACCCGATCTGTATTCGCTTACCAGGAGCACCGTAGCCATGACTGGCTCTCGCTGTTTTCCTGAACTGGCACCAACGATGTTCTCCCGCGACATGTGCTTTGGTTTGGATTGGTTGTTGGTTTTGTTTTGTTGTTATTGGGACATTTTCGCACTAGTGGATTCAGATCTGCGAAGCTTTTCAGCGCGGATCACTGGATTCCGTTCCGAGTTACCTGTCTGCTACGAAGAGTCTCGTCTCTCCGTTACACTCGCTTTTGGAATATTGTAATCATAGGCTTCTCAAGTTTTTTTTATTAGATTCAAGCTCAGAGTGTTTGGATTGACGCATGAGATGCAGCATCAATTATATTGAAATTGTGTAATAGCGAAAATGATTTTACATCTCCAAATAAGCTCAGTGTTCGTACATATGAGATACCTGGCTTGACTTGCGTCATAACCTGTACCGTGAGTGACGTAGATAGGTAGGTACATACTCACTCAATATTGTCAATTAGTCAGACGAGCTGTCGACATGAATGTATTTAAATCATTTCTTTTTGGTATGAGATGTGTTAACGTTTAAATACCCCATATTCAGTTTAAATAATTTGATTTTAAACACAAACATATACGTCATCGGTTGTGATTGTATTATTGCCAACCGCTAGTGTGGTTGATTCTCTATTAACTTATTCATCCTTTGATTTATGCAACCATTTTCGTGTGGTCTTCTTTTAGCCACAAAACATATTACGGTGGTCCTCTAAAGTGATCATGCGAATGCCTCAATTGAAAACTCTTTTCGGTGGTCTACTGGAGTCATATTGTAGCTTTCCATAACACAAACCCTTTTCAGATGGTTTCACGAATTTATCTCCTCACGTCATAAACCATTTTTTAATGGCCATTTTCTGTTTTTATACTCACCATGTGCTCTTTGAAACCAATTTTTTTTTTATAGTCTTCCAAAACAAGCGTGTAGTTTAAAAATACGCAATACCGGCCTAACAGTTTTCCACAAGACGATACTAGACCAACATTTGAAAAGGGCGTAACAGTCAAAATTTATTGCCTCTGATTCTTTGTCCACATATATAGCTATATATGTAGACGAAGCATCAGAAGGAATAAATTTTGGCTGTTACGTCCTTTTCAAATGTTGATCTAGAATGTAAAACAGATATCAGAAGTTGGTATTACTATGTATTAGAGCAGCGGTTCTCAACCTTTTTGTTGAGAGGTACCCCTTCGAGCTTTTACATTCATTGAGGTACTCCCTAATTTTTCGCTGTAAACAAAATAAGCATAACGCATAAATATGAAAAAAAGGACCGGAAAACTAACGGGACATACGGCACTCCCAAATGTTGTCTGAAAGGAGGCTTCCGAGCCTCTTGAAAGGAGGCTTCCGAGCCTCTTGAAAGGAGGCTTCCGAGCCTCTTGAATGGAGGCTTCCGAGCCTCTTGAAAGGAGGCTTCCGAGCCTCTTGAAAGGAGGCTTCCCGGCCTCTTGAAAGGAGGCTTCCAGGCCTCTTGAAAGGAGGCTTCTGAGCCTCTTGAAAGGAGGCTTGAGCCTCTTGAAAGGAGGCTCTGAGCCTCTTGAAAGGAGGCTTCCAGGCCTCTTGAAAGGAGGCTTCCAGGCCTCTTGAAAGGAGGCTGAGCCTCTTGAAGGAGGCTTCTGAGCCTCTTGAAAGGAGGCTTGAGGCCTCTTGAAAGGAGGCTTCCAGGCCTCTTGAAAGGAGGCTTGAGGCCTCTTGAAAGGAGGCTCTGAGCCTCTTGAAGGAGGCTTCCAGCCTCTTGAAGGAGGCTTCCAGGCCTCTTGAAAGGAGGCCTGAGCCTCTTGAAAGGAGGCTTGAGACTCTTGAAAGGAGGCTGAGGCCTCTTGAAAGGAGGCTCTGAGCCTCTTGAAAGGAGGCTTCCAGGCCTCTTGAAAGGAGGCCTGAGCCTCTTGAAAGGAGGCTTCGAGGCCTCTTGAAGGAGGCTCTGAGCCTCTTGAAAGGAGGCTTCCAGGCCTCTTGAAAGGAGGCTCTGAGCCTCTTGAAAGGAGGCTTGAGCCTCTTGAAAGGAGGCTTCCAGGCCTCTTGAAAGGAGGCTTCCTGAGCCTCTTGAAAGGAGGCTTCCAGGCCTCTTGAAAGGAGGCTTCCAGGCCTCTTGAAAGGAGGCTGAGCCTCTTGAAGGAGGCTTGAGCCTCTTGAAAGGAGGCCTGAGCCTCTTGAAAGGAGGCTTCTGAGCCTCTTGAAAGGAGGCTTCTGAGCCTCTTGAAAGGAGGCTTCCGAGCCTCTTGAAAGGAGGCTTCCGGGCTCCTTGAAAGGAGGCTCCCGGCCTCCTGAAAGGAGGCTTCTGCGCCCCTTGAAGGGCGGCTTCTGCGCCTCTTGAAAGGAGGCTTCCGAGCCTCTTGAAAGGAGGCTTCCGAGCCTCTTGAAAGGAGGCTTCCGAGCCTCTTGAAAGGAGGCTTCCGAGCCTCTTGAAAGGAGGCTTCCGAGCTTCTTGAAAGGAGACTTCCAATCCTCTTGCAACGGAGACTTCCAATCCTCTTGCAACGGAGCTATTTAGTTTTTCGGAAAAAGCCGTCATGCCTCTCAAATAAAAGCCTCCGAGCCTTATAGGTTCTAGATTTTAATCACTTTACGTTTTGTCCCACAGCCTTTAATACACTGTGCTGTTTGTAGTGGCAGGATTTAATAGGTTCTGATTCACTGATCACCATGCATATCATGTACAATATAAAGTTTTGCAACAAAAAATTTCACAATTATCGATAAGTGGTTATTGGGATTGTAATACATCCGCCATTACGCATTATTGTCCGAGGTATCCCCTGAGGCCAGCAAAGGTACCCCCAGGGGTACATGTACCCCAGGTTGAGAACCGCTGTATTAGAGCATCATTACCGGTCGCGAGCATTTTAGTTACCCGCGCAGCGCTGTCATTTTAGTTTCGTCACTCGTTTTCGTATCGGTCGTTTTTTTCGGCTCTCAATTTGGTTACTGTATTCCGTACCGGTGACGTTTGACAGTTGACAGTTTATCAAATAGCAGCGCTCTTACCGCGCTACCAAATGTGGTCACCTGTCATTCGCGCTACTGTTCTAGCAGCGCGTTTAGTAGCGACCAGTAAAGTGTCAAGTAATGATGCTGCGCTGCCTAACGGCTAATACTCGCGCCCGGTAATCTTGCTCTTACTGATAAGGAAATCAAGCTAGGCTGCGAACATGACACAACTATGAAATCCAGAAACGTGTCATGGCAGACTTTGGTCTCTTCAGTCGAATAGAGTTAACAGGCTACTAAGTTTGACAACAATTTCATGTCAGGGCAAAGGCGTGTCGACTATCTATCTTCGCTGTTGAAACTGATCGACATTTGCAGGAAAATATGCAATTTTTAGGGTTGGACGAATCTCTTTCTCTTTCGTTCTTCATGAAATTTGACATTTACTGGCCTTGTAATTTCTAATCTCTTTGCAGTGAGAAAGAGACAAAGCAGTCCGTGCAGTGCCTTATTGTTCTAGTAGGGTAAGTGTACCGGTTTTGGTCACCTTAGTGCCTAATTTAACCAACCCTAAAAAATGCATATTTTCCAGAAAATGTCGATCAGTTTCAACAGCGAAGATAGATAAGGGATATATCTTCAGACCATCGAAAATTGCTTTACTTTTGGCGTTATGCGAGAAACTGGCCAAATTAGGAACATGTACAAAACTGGTAAAGTTACCCTATTTGATTAAGTATTTAACTTTTGCTCATCTTTTCTTACTGATTGGTTTTTATTTTTTCATTTCATTTATTTATTTCAATTATATTCAATTTATTTATTTAATTTTTATTTTTATAAAAAAAATGTGGAATATGTTAAAATTATTTATTGTAAACTTATTTATATTTACTGAAATAGAAATTGTTTCAATGAATTTTGGATTTCAAATGTAAAGTTTTCCTTTTTTTATTTTTACATTCGCAATTGCTTATATCCCTTGGTTTTGTTAAAAAAACAATTTCTATTATAATTTTTTTATACTTTAAGGAGGCTTGATTTTAACACCTGGTCGAAAAGTACAAATTGAAAAGACCGGTATCTGAAAAATACGACGATGACCTATTGCCGACTTACATGATTGGAAACAGGGGGTGTGCAGGTCATCGAATTATCGATAACGATAAATTTCGGCAAGGATAACAGCCACTCGGGCTCTAAACGACAGCTAACAACTGCCTGTTGCAGGATTAAACCGAAACACTCAGCCGCTAACCCCATTCTCGCAAATTTGGCACTCGGTCGTAAATTCAGGCGTAAGATCGATATTCGAATCTTCGCAGACCCTTCTCCTCATCGAAAGCTACTTTTGCACTTCACTCCTCGAGTGTGAAGAAATGTGAGGCAGAAGTCAAGTGTCATTTCGAGTGAACCCGCTCGCCCTTGCCAATCCACATTATGTGAGTGAGCACAGCACAGTATTGGAGGAAGGGCGATATGTGGTGGATGGGCACTTCTAGACTAGAGTCTAGAGGAGGAAGTTCGACCCGGAGACGGAGGCAGTGGAAACCGGAGCGCATCTGTTGCGAAACCCACCACCATTAAAAACCCATCCCAACCAACAGGAGTGGAGCCTCGGATGCTACTGCCTAGTGTTCTTTGGTGTCCAATGAAAGGAGTCAAGACGGATCCCGCTCTTGCATGGATGACTAGCGATAATGGGTTGAATTGAGTGGAGAATAAAGGATTTGGCGCGCTTTATGGCACTTCACTCCGGATGGAGGTATCTAACGTTAAAATTATTATTTTCTCACGAGAAGATGAAACGTGGAAATTGAATACAATTTTCTTAACATAAATCAAATGTTTATGTGCTATGTTATAGAAGACATGATAACGCTAAATACTTTAGGTGTTACAGTTTCGGTTTATGTAACGTTCTGCTCAAACGATTCCGAGAGTTTTCCGTCTTTTAAAGATTTTTCAATTTCTAGTCCTAGGTATTTCTTTGGCTTTCTGATACCTCAGCAAGAAAAAACAATTGAATTGAAGTAAATTTAGCAAAACAAGTGCAAAGAATGGCTATTTGTTCACATGAAAAAACTCACTGTCCGGACCCAGGGGACAGCTACCGGATACAGAAATTGATTTTGCACCATAGATTGGCGGCTCTGTTCCAGTGTGGGGAAGTAATGCCAATAGGAAGAAGAAGAAGAAAATAAATAAAATTAAAATTATAGTTTATCTTGCAATTCAGTTTTTCATATGTACATAAAACTACTCACTTTCTACTTTGCTGCTAAAAATAGCGCCATACTTCAATGAAATCCAGATTGCTAATAACAGCAGGGTTGGTGCATTAACAATAACAATTGTTGGAATATGTTCCTATCCATTACAGCATTATCGGCGTCTGCAAATCTCCCTTTAGCATACAAAATATCTTTCCTTCTGTTCCATGCTGCTCTTTTCTCAATTCATCCACTAGTTGGTAATACCCAAGTGATGGTTAAAAACTATGGACGTCCATCGTCTATGCCAAGCCTCTAAAAAAGTGTTAGATCGTGGGATGCCGTCTATTACTGCCTTGTAATTAAACCATAGATTAGGGTGGAACAGAGGTCGTCTATTTCCATTTGTTACGAAAACGTAGGTTTGCTCGAAATACTCAAAAAATCTAGCTAACTTTACTGACAAAAATGGTTTTAATTCCACATAGGCGTCAATAATAATGATCGGGTGGTAGGAACGTGACTGCCTGGAGTTTTTTGATGGCCATTAAAGTGTTTACATCACTGAAATAATCATTTTTAAGTCCAAAGCTATTAAGCTTTCGTGTGAGACTTTGAACGAAATGAAAATAGCATCCAAAGCATTCTGTATTTGGGAGAACGTCCCTCACAGAGTTCACAACTGCCTTCCCAAAGTTCATTAATACGTACCGTGGTTTCAAAAGCATGTCATTATTTGTGCAAATGTCCAAAAGAGCCTCGAGAGCTTCTGTATAAATGTCTTCTGTTTTAGAGCTGAGCCAAATGAACACGAGTGGCAGGGTCCTTCTACTTGCTTCCAGACCCACAGGAGCATGAATTGAAAAAATCTGACTGAACTGTTGCGGTGCTGTAGAAAATGTCTCATCGACCAACCAGCCCTCTATCGCTTGAAGCCGTTGTAGATTGTGAAGCGTTGCGAAATTTAAAATCTTCGAACCGGCAGTTGCATTATCGGTTTGCAAAAAAGGCCGGCCATCGATGTTTTTTTTTTAACTCCTCTGGTATGAAATGATCCTCAACATTGGGATCATTTATAAGACGCAATTGCTTCTGACGGGCTCTATGGACGACCATTTTTTGAGCGAATATGATGGCACGAATTTGCAAAATCTGCGGATTATGGCAGCCACTTCCCGTATGACTTTCGAAGGAATGTCGCTAGAATCAATTGATTTATTTTTAAGTTGCCTTCTGTATTTCCTTTCTTCCGTATCCAGCGGGAGGGTTCATGAACGTGTTCTTTTTTCGACTTGATGAACTTCATTTTTGAGAACGGAAACCAGACGTTGAGCGCATTCCCAACAGTACTTATCTTTTTTCTGAAATGATATCCAAATTAATAAAATCTATATGAAACATGTTGTTACAATTTACATACCTTCTTTTGCAAGTTATACAAGCAGAGCATAAAATAATCACTTTCACGAAGCAACTTCGGACCGAATATTGACAAACGTCGCATGACTATTCAAAACATAGAATGACTTACTCAGTTTTCTTCTTCACATATTCATTCATTTGATTGGTACTGAGAATGGTCACTGCGTTTAAAGAAAACATAATTGGCCTTGATTATGTTGACTTTTGGCACTAAAATTGTCCCTCAGTTTAACGTCGGGGTCAGATCTATGTGAGTAATTGTTGAAATCATCATTTATGTGTTTAGTTTTACAGTAATTTATTAGTTTACAAAATCTAAATAAATATTCACTGACTGATAATTGATCGGAAATTGTCAATGTTCAGCCGAATATGAATATGTACGAAATGAAAATAACAAAGAAGGCCGATGGGCTTCACCAAAAATCTTCGATTATTTTAAGCTCTGTATACAAGTAGCCGTCCACCTGCAGCATCTCTCTGCTCTTCTGCGAATATACTATTCTGGCGATACTCTGGGGTTCTTCGTCAGAATGGAAACCAGAACCACTTGAACTCATCGTATCCACGTTTCTTCAATATTGATACGTAGAAGTCGAATAAAATGACTGGAGAGAGCTGACTGCTTATAGATTGGGCATATTATTATTATTATTTATTCAGACTAAGGCCGAGGTGGCCTGTGCGGTATATAAGAGTCTTCTCCATTCGGCTCGGTCCATGGCTACACGTCGCCAACCACGCAGTCTACAGAGGGTTCGCAAGTCATCTTCCACCTGATCGATCCACCTTGCCCGCTGCGCACCTCGCCTTCTTGTACCTGTCGGATCGTTGTCGAGAACCATTTTCACCGGGTTACTGTCCGACATTCTGGCTACGTGCCCGGCCCACCGCAGTCGTCCGGTTTTCGCGGTGTGAACGATGGATGGTTCTCCCAACAGCTAATGCAACTCGTGGTTCATTCGCCTCCTCCACGTACCGTACGCCTTCTGCATCCCACCATAGATGGTACGCAGCACTTTCCTTTCGAAGACTCCAAGTGCGCGTTGGTCCTCCACGAGCATCGTCCAGGTCTCGTGTCCGTAGAGAACTACCGGTCTAATGAGCGTTTTGTAGATTGTCAGTTTGGTAGCGCGGCGAACTCTATTCGATCGTCTTGCGGAGTCCAAAGTACGTACGATTTCCAGCCACTATGCGTCTCCGAATTTCTCTGATGGTGTCATTTTCGGCAGTCACCAGTGAGCCCAAGTACACAAATTCTTCTACCACCTCGATTTCGTCACCACCGATGCAAACTCGCGGTGGGTGGCTCACATTGTCGTCTCTTGAACCTCTTCCTATCATGTACTTTGTCTTCGACGTGTTGATGACTAGTCCGATCTCGCCCATGCTGCATTCTTCTCTTCCACTAACTGCTCACATTCGCCGTCATACCAGTCGTTTCTCTGATCCGGGGGCACCGTGCCAAGTGCAGCGGTTGCGGTGCTACAAATGGCGGATCGAATATCTCTCCAGCCATCTTCAAGAGACGCTGCGCCTAGCTGCTCTTCCGTTGGAAGTGCCACTTCAAGCTGGTGCGCGTATTCTTGGGCTAGTCTACCGTCTTGTAGCCGCCCAATGTTAAGCCGCGGCGTCCGACTTCGACGCGTGTTGTACACCGTCGAGAGTTTTGAGCGCAGGCATACTGCAACGAGGTAGCGGTCGGATTCAATATTCGCACTGCGGTAAGTGCGGACGTGCGTGATGTCGGAGAATAATTTACCGTCGATTAAAATGTGGTCTATTTGATTTTCCGTTTCTTGGTTAGGTGATCTCCATGTGGCCTTGTGGATATTTTTGCGGGGAAAGAAGGTGCTTCGGACTACCATTCCGCGGGAGGCTGCGAAGTTTATGCATCGTTGGCCGTTGTCATTCGATACGGTGTGCAGACTATCCGGTCCGATGACCGGTCTATACATTTCCTCCCTTCCTACCTGTGCGTTCATGTCACCGATGACGATTTTAACGTCCCGCAGTGGGCATCCATCGTATGTCTGCTCCAGCTGTGCGTAGAACGCTTCTTTCTCGTCGTCGGGTCTCCCTTCGTGTGGGCAGTGCACGTTGATGATGCTATAGTTGAAGAAACGGCCTTTAATCCTCAGCTTGCACATCCTTGCGTTGATTGGCTGCCACCCAATCACGCGTTGGCGCATCTTACCCAGCACTATGAAGCCGGTTCCCAGCTCGTTGGTGGTGCCACAGCTTTGGTAGAAGGTAGCCGCTCGATGCCCGCTTTTCCACACTTTCTGTCCTGTCCAGCAAATCTCCTGCAGCGCCACGACGTCGAAGTTGCGGGGATGTAATTCATCGTAGATCATCCTGTCGCAACCTGCGAAACCTAGCAACTTG
This sequence comes from Armigeres subalbatus, assembly GCF_024139115.2. NCBI lineage: Eukaryota > Metazoa > Arthropoda > Insecta > Diptera > Culicidae > Armigeres > Armigeres subalbatus. The sequence goes on along the minus strand of NC_085139.1, from coordinate 28,072,143 downwards.
CAATTCCATGTTCCAAGCTTCCAATCGTGATCCTGTATTCGTCGCCTAGGTCTTTGCCGATTATATCGAGTCGCATTATCTCTTATATTGTTCGTAATGATTGGTTTTCTAGGCGGCTTATTGGGCCAGCGCAAACCTCCTGTCTCGTCGGAGGGCCGTCGTGTCAGGGCTGTTTAGCGTCCCACCTAACACCAGGACTTGGGCTTGTGCGCTTTGAGCGGCACACGGTCGCTTTGGTGGGGCCCACTTGCGGATACATGCAGCTTTTTATAGAGGTTTAACAGGGCCCACTGTCAAACCCCACCACATCCTAGGCAAGCCCCACAACTCACAGATGGTCTGGGGAGGGATCGTCAAGCCCTTGGACATAGTCCCTGCTGCCCCGATGAACTTCATGGCTCTCATAAAAGATAAAATCTTCAATTTTTACAATCTTAAAAAATTACGAAACTAGAACTAAAGCCCGGTTGATCATATGGTTTAGGATCACCCAATTGTCCTGGAATTTAAATTAAACGGTCTGCCGAATCAAACACGACTTCCATGATGTTCCAAGCCGCAGTATTAACCCAATCATGTCCTCCGAGAATTTGTTTTTAATTTGCGTCTCATATCCTGGCATGCGAAATATTGTAGGATCTCCAAATTGTCCTGGAATTCTTATCAAATGGTCTACCAATTCAAAGACGACTCCCATAATGTCCCCTGCCATATCTCAAACTCATGTCCTCCTAGTATTTGTATTTCATTTGCTCTCAAATCCAGGCACATGAGATGTTTCAGGGTATCTAAATTGTCCTGAAGTTCTTATCAAATTGTAACATAAATTAACGTCCCATTAAAATTAAATTTCATCAAACCTGATATATGTATTTTGTTTTGTGTTAGGAGTTAAGAATTAGTGTTGTTAAAATTTGTTCATTTTTATCTGCCCACTCGAACGCCGTCTGATACCAAAACTATCCAAGTTTCTGCTACCAAAGTCACACAATACAGTTGGGGGCCGTCCATAAACCACGTGGACGGAGGAAAGTGAGGCTCTGTGAAGTCAACGCTGGTAGCGATGAATACCATTCAAAATAGTGACTTAGTGTCTAACGATGACTAAAAGAGTGACCAAATTGCAGTTGCAGGAAAAGTGACCAAATAGTGACTTTTGTATAAAGTTTATAAACAGATAGTGAGCATCGAGTTGCATTAGCATTGTTACGGTGTAATTCGAAGACTAAAAACTATGTAGTGATACTCATATTTATCCTTAATCCTTATCTAGAATGCTTACAGAAGTCAAAAAAAAGGAATGAAGATTACTACTATTGGCTACGCCTATCTTCACGGTAACCAGGAAAAGGATGGAACTTAGCAAGAGGCCATGGCCCTAGCGACACCCTAATAAGTACCATGGAGTTGGATATTGGGGAAGGTATTCGTTGGTTCAGCCAGAAGCTAGCAATGTGACCATGATAAATCATATTTAGTCATACCACAAAAAAAAAATATATATATATATATATACCCGGCGTCACGGAAACGGGTAGTGAGTTACAAGTTTATAATTGCAGAAACGATGTTTAAGCAATTACAGCATTGTGACATTAATGTTTATTATGAGCTCGAAGATTTCTGTGAAACTGCAAAACAATGGTATAAAATGATCTTATTGATTCCTAGACAGATAATAAAGCTTACGAATCTTTAGTAGCTTAAAAAAATAATGAAGAAATTTTTAAAATACGATGTTTCCAGCAACAGATAGATTTTTCCAATAATAGTAGGAGCTAAAAATAGGTGAAGAAATTGACAATGTACTACGCTTCTCCATGCACGGCCCTTACCAGAATGCTGATTCGCCGATGCGTGGTGCGTTGTTCCCTAAGAGCTGCCAGCTGAAAGGCGGTTTGCCTCATGAGTTTTCTGGAAACTATCACTAGCGGCTAGCTATATTGTTTAACTATTGCATGAGGTTGCATAATTGAGGTGATGTCTGTATGTGAGTGTGAGTATGTATGTGTACAAAAAAATGTGAGACTCACTTTTTGGTAGTTAGCCTTATCCGATTTCCTTGCAACAGGTTGCATTCGACGCGGAAGCGGAATCCTTCGTAATTTTTCGCTATTGAAAATTGGCCTAATCGGCCGTTGCGTTCCGGAGTTATTAAAAAAAACATTAGTGACATAGTGACTTCACTGATTATTTTCCGAAAAATAGTGACGTTAGTGACTTTTGGATGCAAATAGTGACTTTTTAGTGACTAGACCCCAAAAAGTGACCATGTCACTAAAAAGTGACTCGCTACCAGGCCTGCCATGGGGTGGGGTGTAAGGGTATAACAAATGTATGAAACTAGTGATTGAAAATATTAAAATGAAACCTCAAACAAAATTACGGATGATTAGCAATATTTTCATCAATTATTCAGCTTTGGGATCCCCTAGTTAACAACCCATTTTCTTCTGTTTATTGGGTTTAAAATTACTTATTTTTGAGTGATTACTTGCAACCGTATGCACATGTTGACAACTGTCAGATCAGAACTAAAGTATACTTATAAGCGGAAACCGTTGTTCGTTTTGCAAGCTGAGTGCTATCACGGAGTGCTATACAATTTCGAAAAATGTCTTACAGTGAGTTGTACGAGGCTTACAAACGATGCCATAATACTATATCTGGGAAAAAATTCAGGCGAACTTCAACGATCTCTGCACTGAGCCTAAACATCATGCAATAAGTGACTGATAAGTGATTCACTCTTGCCCCATAACGATTATCGTTCGCATTTAAGCTGATTTTCATCCGACTGCCACCAATACCAAACTTGTAATTTTCAAACGAAAATCATCCAATAAGCATATGATCAAAAAACATAAATATGAATGATTTGTTAAATTGTTTTCAGCTGAGTTTGCTATACAAATTGAATGAAGATAATTCCTATACAATATGGTTAGCTATATAATCAGAATTTTCATAAATGTCCAGATAAAATTATATTTAAATAAAAAATATACTATTCATGACAATTTAATAATCGAAAAGCTCGGAGGATGGGGAATGTTCCAAGGAAGGTACATCATCGATAGAAGCACTCGAGGTAACCGCCAATGTCACTCAAACGACAGACAAACAAGAAAGCCAACTTATCGGTAAGTTCTATTTAATTACCTCGTTAACTAACAATCTTTAAAACATCTTTGTTTTAACAAAAACGTATAGATTTGCTGGGTGGCAGCAGCATCGATGTTAACGATGATGATGCCAGCTTCCCAACAACTGCGCAGAACAAACTGAACCGCGAAATTGTTGTCCTTAAATCTGAATTAAACGCCGCCCTGCTGTCTAGATATTCAGGGCTTGTCGATAGCTCTGTTCGTGATCCTTGTCATCAAACTTCGCAAAGGTTTGGAGATGAAAAAAAAATTAAAGCGGAAGACATCTCTTGAAAAAATAGTCAGTAAGGACCCGAAGCTGGCTGCATCGCTAAAAGTAGACATACTAAATATAATTTCAATTAAGCTTTGTTTAAGTATTTTGAAAATTTTGCTTTTCTAGATTCGTCGTCAGACAGGTAGACCACATTTAGAGCTAGGATAGGATGTGCCAATTAGTCATTAAAAATCGTACCGATTTTCTGTCAAAATCGTACCGATTTTCTGTCAAAATCGTACCGGTTGCTGATTGGGTGGAAATGACAATCGATTACTTCGATTGGCGGTATCACATTTTTAAAAGGGCAGCTTGTTGTTACCTTGGCCGTGTTGCTGGGTAAATAAATTGAAATTTATGAAAAAAATCAAAAGTTTGATTTTTGATTTTTTGGGTGAAAATAATTTATGCTAGACTGCAAATGATGCAGCATGATTCTCGAATGTTATGCTAATTTAAAACACTTGATTTGAAACATTATTTACAAACTTTTTACCCATTTCACTATAAAACTCATCTAATACCATATTAAAACTTTTTTTCTGATGATGCGTAGCATCTTTTATTACGAATAATGGAAGAAATGAACGAGAAAACATGATTTTTTTTACATATTTTGTTCGGCGGATTTTGCATTAAAATTATTTGGAAGCACTGGCCATCACCTCGTCGAAGCAACCGACTGAGGAAACAACAAGGCAGTCGCAATTCAATCGTCACATCCCACGGTATACAGAAAACAAGGTAGGCTCGTAAGAAAAATGACACTTCGAATGTGACGCATATTTTATCGCCACATGTTGGAGTACAAAAGTAAGCATGCTGCGACCGTAGAGCATCGTCTCGGTCCAACTTGTGCAGAGATAGCAGTGACGTCACATGTTTACATTCAAACTGAATGTTTACATACGTGATGAGCCTGCCTTGTTTTTTGTATGCCGTGGTCACATCCTATCTTAGATTAAGAGAACGATCAACCGGCGCTTTTGTCAGCTATCGTTGAGTTGGCAATGGTTGGAGGCGCAGCTGATCAAAGATGGCGATGCGAACAAATTCGAGCATGCAAAACACTTGACGAGCTGCACAGTGCTTTGGAAAAACAAGAGGGGGATTCACTTAACGTCGTAGGTTGCTGTGTATCTGTTTATGGAAATGTTTCATAGGCGATTTGAAATATGTCCCTTGTGGTTGAGTGTGAAACATTTCAATAATCAGATACGCAGCAACCTACGCCGTTAAGTGTATACCCCTAAGGTTTTTCGTTACCAAGAAGTGCTACCTATCTTTGCTTGCTGCCCCATGATGCACGCAATTCAGAAGGAATAAGGGCAGTAAATTTTGCACTGCTATGATCAGGTAATGAATCATACATTTTTATTGAAATTTGAATTCACTTCTGTTTTTATTGTTTTTCAATTTTAGATCAGTAGAGACATTGCATCGATTTTAGGCCAGGTAGTGATGCTCTCTCAGCACGACAAAGCACGTGTTGCGATTGGCATCAGCGCGGTTAATAAACAGGCTCTATTTTCGATGAGTGTCGAATATAAAGTTACTTCACCGTATCATACTGGGTAGTTGCCGCACATCATAAACTGATTCCCAGTGTATACGCAGGCATAGTTATTTCCAACGAGTAGATTGATGGAGATCCCGCTGCTGTTTCTTATTCAGGCTCCAGTTTCATTGCTTTGTGATATGCCAGAATTTGATGCTTTGATTCTGATTCTTTGATTTGATTCTGTTGTATTTGGTATTGTAGATATAAAATCTGGGGCCCCCCTTAGCCAAGTGGTAAGACGCGCGGCTACAAAGCAAGACCATGCTGATGGTGGCTGGGTTCGATTCCCGGTGCCGGTCTAGGCAACTTTCGGATTGGAAATTGTCTCGACTTCCCTGGGCATAACAGTATCATCGTGCTAGCCTCATGATATACGAATGCAAAAATGGTAACCTGGATTAGAAACCTCGCAGTTATTAACTGTGGAAGTGCTTAATGAACACTAAGCTGCGAGGCGGCTCTGTCCCAGTGTGGGGATGTAATGCCAATAAGAAGAAGATGATATAAAATCCATAATTTTGTATATTTTTTTAGATAACGGTCAAGGAAAGTCTGTTGTTATTCTCTCGTTCGATGGGGGACCGGATGAGAATCCACGCTACCCGAGAGTGATTGAGCACGCAATCCAGCACTTTCGCGAACATAATCTTGATGCTCTGTATATGTTCACGAACGCACCTGGTCGCAGTGTTTACAATCGAGTTGAACGAAGAATGGCTTCGTTAAGCCGTGAGCTTTCAAGAATGATTCTGCCTCATGAGCATTTTGATAGTCATCTAGACAGTCAATGCAGAATGGTTGATTCAGAATTGTAAATGAAAAACTTCCAGTATGCGAGAGAAGTGTTAGCAGAGATTTGGAACGGCATGGAGATTGATAGATTTCCTGTCGTCGCGAAATATCTGGAAACAGGGTCGGGAAAGACATGCAGCTCAACAACAATGGCATGGTATGCATTGCATCCCGGGTAGAAGCCATGAACAGAATATCAAAACATGATTTGGACTTGATTGATATAAGAGATAAAATAACAGGCAACAATATCAAAAAATTGCACCGAAATATCATTTGAATATCAATATATGCTATGCATAAGAACAAACTAATGGCACATGATATTGATCACTTATTACAAATAGCATAACATGATCTTCTCGTGATATTTTAGTGCAATATATTGATATTATCGTCTGATCTTTTATCTCTTATATCAGTCATGTCCATATCTCATTTTGCTATCTTAACAACATTTGATATTTTTGAGCTATTTTCGTCTACTCGGGATGTCAGAGAGGGCCAATAGTTCCTTCAGGTAAAGTTTCTCTTTATTTCAAACACTTTTCCAATTGCCTGTGATTGTCTTTTTTGTTCAACAGATTGTCAAGAGTGATGATAAAGTGCTGTTACCAAATGGATTTTTCTCAGCATCATTTCCTATGCGACGTACACATGCGGGGTTGGTTATATCAGAACCCAGAGATGCATTTTCCCTATTTCTTTCAAGACGTGATTATTGATTTTCAACGCTTGTCCACGGAGGGGAGCAGGGGGTCAAAAAGTCGTTTTTTCTGTCCACGCGGTAAATGGACGGCCCCTTGGTATGCGTGAGAGGACAGAAACAGAGAAAGAATATGGAAAAAAAGGTTGGGGTTCGGTGAAGACTCAGCTCCGTTGTTCGTTCTCTTTTGGGCTTGATGCAGCGATCGCTACGGTAGTTCGTGAGTTGTTCGAACGAGTGTGCTTTCCGAGACTATCTATACTGCAAATAAGGATATTAAAGTTGTGCGGTTGGCGAGAATCCAAGTACCGATAGTGCGTGGATTGTGCGTTAGTATCCCGAGAAACAATCCGAAATTTACTTACTTCGAGTGAATGAATGCTCGGTCCAAGTCGTGGACAGGAAAAGTGAGTTTGTGGCTAGCCGTTCTATAAAGACGCGGGTACCCCGTCACGGCGCGAGTGCACGGTGAGGGCCGGACGTAATCTCCGGGTATCCGACCAACGACGCTCATACCTGGCCCCAAACCGGTTGGCGGTGTTAACACAGCTAGCGACGGCCTAGGCCCGACCTAATAATCGGCGACTCTCGAACGGCAGAGTAGGCAGCCCCTGAGGTTAAAGGTAAGTAGTATGCAACCTCGTTATGTTATAAAATGGTCTACCACATCAATCACAATTTCCATGATGTCCCCAGCCGCGGTATCAACCCAATCATGCCCTCATTTTTCGTTTATTTGGGTGGTTTGGTCGATTTGCTCTGCGACTGCTACCCTGGAATGATCGAAACAATCTTCCTGCGTATTCAGAACGGATTAGAACCTCTATAAACCCGACGAATAAAATTGCAACGCATTATTCATCTTCGACGTCATCGAAGGAAACACCGACTGTTCCGATATCCTTAGACAGATACCGTTTAACGTCCCCTCCCCAGACGGTTCCGGAGCTCCAACTTACTGGCTCTCCCATATCACCCTCCGGCATATGGTTATAACAATCCGCTTGACTCCTGCATTCGATCATTCATCTCTGTTTCAGATGTGTACGATTTTAATATTTTAAAAAATATCAATGCGTTTTGGTTTCAATTTTAATTTAATTTATCAACTCTGAAGTGAAAAGAAATTTTCAATTTTACTGGATATTAGCCTAACTGAATATTTACTGATTTTACAGTTTTTTTTAATGATATTTGATCCCAATGGTGAATTCCATTGGGATCAAATATCATTAAAAGCGATCATTCAGAGCGATTTTTTGCTGGAAGATTTGCTGGTTTTACACCACATGAAAAGTCAACAAAATTTTGCTGAATTACAGAAAAATAAAATTAGTGTGTGTGTGTGTATATAATATATATTATATAATTTATGTCAAAAATTTATGTCAATAATAACTATTGTCAAAAATAAGGTTTACCAATTTGAGAGCTATCCCCTTGTCGTCGAGTCTGGCGCTGAGTGCTCGGAAAGTGAGGTAGACATAAAATTGGGATTTAGGCGCAATATTTGTATTGCATATATTAAATCAAACAAATTCAATAGTTTTCAGTGGACTGGCCGTACAGAGATAGCATTCCTTGTATAGTTCATATGCAGAGATTGTATGATATATTCCCTTTCAATTCTTGAAAGCAGTTTTAGATTTTTTAAGCATTGCAAAACATCTTAGCGTATGATCTTCTGAACTGCTGGATGCCAAACGTCAATGCCTGGTCAAAACATTTGCGAACGCAAACACGTTTCTGCAACTTTATGCAGAATAGCCGACGCTGGAGAGTGCTCTGAATATCTCTGATTGAATTATACATCCTTCAAAGTGATGTTCGACAGACCAAAGTGATGTTATGAAAGACCACCAACCAACCCAACCGGTACCAAACTATCATCGCATTGCTTAATCCTGTCAATTTGTCCAGAAATTCGTATTCGTCCATTATCTGTCATATCTGTATCCATTCGTTTAAAAAATGGAAACAATTCAGTATCGGATTGCAAAAACCTTAATGCTCAGTACGGCACATCATTGCCCTGTCCTACAATACTCGTAGTGGTTTCGTTTTTCATTCTCTGGATGTCATCATGAAGGAAGATAAAAGTTTATCCAAATCATAGCCTTTTTTTCTGATGGTTGCTACAAAGTAAGTCTGACTAAATATTTGAATTAATGATGAAAGAACTTTTCCCTTTCCTGGTTCAGGAGTTTGTCCTAACCTGGACGAATGGCTATGAGTTTTATCATGTAATCACCGCCTGTGGACTAATATATATTTATTTTGCGCTTCAACCCTTTTTGCCTCAATGATGGCGGTAGATGGTCGCCTCGTTCCACTGCCCGTGTATCAAGTCAGTGCGGAATGTGCACGTGGGGCATTCCGACGGCTTACGACACCACCGTGATGATAATCTCCACGCTGGAGTTAGGAGTGAGGCAGCACACAAGAGCTACAGTTTTCGATGTGGGATATTCCTAATTTTACCTCTCGTCTCCTTCAGTGAAATATGGCTGTTGCATGGCCTAGGAACAGATAGGTATTAGATGGTTAGTTTAATTCAATTTTTTAGCACATTTATCCAAAGCAGGACAGCGTTTCTCAATATACTTTTTGTTTTCTACAGGAGTACATCATTATACTAAATCATACTGAGTTGGGATATCAGCAAATTCGGTATGAAACGAGACAACATGATGATTAAAAGACACTCAAAAGTGAAACAAAAAAGAAATAGCAACTAGGTTTAAAATTAGTGTAATCCGCGAGATGATTGAATTATACAATTAAAGAATGAGCGATGATTTTCAAACGGTTCGAAGCAACAACTACTAGTTGAGAATCGCTGTCCGAATGAAACTAATTTAATATTCCATAAAACTTATGCCATAATTATCTGCTAAAAAGTATCTTACCTCTTCCGCCGTCAACCGTCGACTCGGGTTGTACGTCACAAGTCCATCCACCAGGCCTATCTCATTTTTGGTAGTGAAGCTGGGAAATATATCCTCCCACCGTTCCCCCTTGGCGTTGGGAAAACGAATTTTATTATAGTCCGGCAGACTTCGCACTTCGGGCCATTCTTTCAAGATGGGCGTCCCCAGGGTACGAACCACCAGTGCCAACTGCTCGATGTCGGTCGCACCGGAAAACAGCGGCACCCCTCGTAGCATTTCGGCGAACACGCACCCAGCAGCCCACATATCAATCGACGGTCCGTACGTTTGGCAACCCCAGAGGATTTCCGGCGCTCGGTACCATCGCGTAGCCACCTGTGGCGAGTACACCTTCGATGGATCCTGGTCGTTGAAGAGTCGAGCTAGACCGAAGTCGCAAATTTTGAGCACATCGTGCTTGTCGATCAGCAAATTGGCCGGTTTTATGTCCCGGTGCATTATTTTCAGCCCGTGTAGATACTTCAGCCCGTTCAGCAGCATCGCCATGTAGCGACGGATTTCGTGCCGAGAAAGTGGGTGTTCTTCGTCTTTCATTTTGCTGTATAGCGTGTAGGGCATATATTCGAACACTAGCGACATTCCAGACAAATCGGGGTACATGTCCAGCAAGGATAAAATCTATAAGTAATGCAATTTTATTATATTCGGCGATATCGTATAGCTCATCGATACATATTCCCAGATACCATAATTAGGGGAAGAGGCCCCAAAACGCCCCCCCGATGCAAAACGCCTTTTGTGGTTTCCCTCATATTTACCGTCATTAATATGTCCGTAACAAAACTAGATCTAAAATTATGTAGGATAGGCGAAGAAAGTTTCAAAATAGTGCATGGGAAGGTCGGAAAAACCGAAAATTTCCACATTTTGAAGAAACATCTAACATTTTGGCGAGGCAAAACGCCCTAGTGGCAATAACCTACAAAGTACTTGCGTCTCCACGGACTATCCATACTAGAATGCTGATTCGCCGACGCGTGGTACTTTGTTCCCTAGGAGCCGCCAGCTGAAAGGCGTTTTGCCTCATGAGTTTTCCGGCAACAAAATATCACCACTTTTTTGAAATGTGAATATTATCAATATGATTGAGATTTTTGACAATTTTTGAATGGCATCAACTAGCTATCTTGTTTAACTGATGCATAATGTAAAAATACCCATGAATAGCGTTACAAATAAGACAATAGAGCAGTGTTTGCTTAGCTAAGGCATATTGCCCCCCCTTCCCCTAATTAGCAATTTAATCGCTAAGATAAGTTTCAACTAACTGTATTTCCAACACCGTATATGCACGAAGGGGTACTCTAACTCACGCGAAATAAATTTAATATTATTGGCTTAGAGCTTTCCGTCATCATCTAATGTCAATTTAAAATGATGCCTTTTCTCGGTAGCAATGATAATGAAGACAAAAGTGTGCGTCACCGCCGAATTTACCGAAAAAGTTGACTAATTAAAAAATACTATAGAACTGTGGCATACATGAATGGAAATTTAGGAACGGTAGTAGTTCAAGTTCACTACTATCGGTGCATTACTGGAAACCATCTGGCCGCTGGCCATCTGGCGAATCTGCCACTAATGAATCTTGATTTGGGGGCAAAATATAAGCTTACGAGCATGTGGAGACGCATGGTGCATTTGTGCAATCGTACATCAAATTGTTCAAATTCCATCACATCTGTTAACACTTTGACAACTTTTGGGGGAGGGGGGATATTGCGAATGTCTTTGGTTCATACATTTTTTTTGAAATTTTGAGCAATCGTCCAATATTTATATGAGCAATTGTGTTTTTGGTTCACATGTCAAATTCTTCGATCAGGAAATCATGGCAACTACAAGCCCAAACTATTGATTCTCGGGCCTCTTCTGAACGATTATCACAGTTCTTCTTCTTCTTCAATGGCTCTACATTCCAACTGGACTGGAACTTGGCCTGCTTTTTCAACTTTCTCGGTTATTAATTGAAAGCTTTTCTATTCCCATCATTGCATGAGTATGTATCTTGTGTGCCAAGTACAGTGCACCATGGTCCACGCCGGGAAATTAGGAGGAAAAAAATATTTCAAGGTGATATTGATGATGTGATGATATTTTAGACAGGGCTGACAATAGTCATTCTCGTCGTATAAAGAAAGCGAAAAAAAAATTAGTCTTCGTCATAACATTGCACGACGCAACACCTATTCGATTTCTTCGCGCCGCATGCGTACCTCGACGATAGTCGCGCAGCCAAAAGTTATGACGATTTTCGTCGTCACTTCTTCACACAATTGATTGCACGTCATTATAGACGGACTGGTAAAAAACATAATAGCGTCTCAAATAAACAAATAGTAGGAAATTTGGTAAAATAAATGTATCGAAAACCTTCATAACGCTTTCATACGTTGCTTCAAATTCATTATTACAAGAAATTAGTAAAAATCTTCGCATGGCAGCTACCGCTTGAAGAATAACGGTATGAAATCTTCGTTCTTCGATGTCGTCAGAACGATTTGGTTACACGACGAAAGCTAACGTCGTGCGCGTCATTGACGATGTGTAGGGTAGCAATGAAGACAATGCAACTCGTCGCTACTGTGGCATTGCGTGATATAATTATGACGATTGTCAGCCCTGATTTTAGTAACAAAGTGTCTTCAGCCAAGTTAAAGCTTATTATTTAAGCTATATTTTGAAGTTTGTTGCAATAGGGTGGTTCCACTACATTTTGAGATAAAATGTTTGACTTCTATATTTCTAATTTTAGCATTGCACGATGTTCTAGAAAGTTGTTCCTTATTTAATTTTGAGGACTTTGCTGAAGAAACCAGCGTTGTACGTCATTTGTATCATTTGTTATGATAATTTGAAATAATAATGTTAGGGTGAAAATGAGAACGAACACATCAAAACAAGCGGTTATTCGATTACAAGGTTTAAATGACAATTTATTCAACTGCATGTATATAATAGACCTCTTAATGTTTTCAAAACTTTCGAACAACTTGTTTGAAGAAATCTCAACGTGTAAATCGCACATTAGCAATTATATTACTAAAATTTCCAGGGAAAAAAGAGTAATAATAATATAATAAATCAGTCATGATTTGTAATAAATTTAAGAATTTTGTAGAACAACGACTTTTGAGAGATACAGTGGTTTAAAAGTGTGCGGGTAAAATGGACTGGACATGTTAAGAAATTAAGCTTAAAACATTCAATTTAGTTTATGAATTGTATGTATAGGTTAAAAGCATCTATAAAATGTGCCTCTTGAAATAAAAATGTTGGTTAATAATTGATATATGGGTAACTCACAATGATGTTACTGAAAAAACATGTTTCATTTTCATTTTCATTTTGCAGTGTTTGGTGGGGCAATGAGAGCGCAAGTCAATCCAAGGCCGATAATAGAGAGGGTAATTGCAGAAGAGTCCTTGCAGAGCACTTGAACCCCATGGGGTAGGATAAGGATGGGGTGAAGTGAGGTTCGGATTTGGAATCGACTCGACACTAATGTAATTGAATGCAAACTCAATGTCAATGTCAATGTCAATGATCAAATTTTAAAATGATAATTTCAAAAATTCTAGTACAACGCTTATCTAGTTTTAAAAACAATGTTTAATATGCAATGTCTTCTTCTTTTGCCTTGGAAGCAGTTGATATGGTTTGAAAAGTCAACTTTTTATTTCAAAAACTTTTTTTTTCTTTTTTTTTATATTGTTGTAATCAGATGATTTATAAAATTCAACATATTACTGTATGAAGGGTCAAAAATGGGGAGGTTGTTTTCGCGTCGGTTTGCCAATTTTTCTGCATTTTGTGAGATTCGTGTGTTTCGGGCTACGCCACCCAGCAGGATAGTGATTTTCTCGTGTGTTTATTGGATACCGTGGAAAGTGATAACGACTGTAAAATGTCCATATATGAGTGTAAACTCTTTATGTAAAAAATGATACGCAACAAAGTCAAAGTACTGTTCCTGCTGGCTTTGAACTTTGTGGATGCAGATGTTAGTCGTAAGTCGTAAGTCGTAAGTTGTATTGGGTATAGTTTTTGCACTATTTTTAGGAGTGTGGTGACCGAAAGTCATTTAGTTTGTTTAGTCTGTTTAGTTTCTTCTTTTTACTATAACTAAACTTTTCTCATTTTCTGAGTGATCGATTGTTAGCACGGGCAATGCCCTTACTTATAATGTGATCAAGAAATGTAAATGTACAAACATGGTTAGTGTACTATTACTGTTGGAAAAATGGTAAGTAATTTTTGATAAATCATAAATGCCTTTTTTATATTGATTAATTTTATTACTAAATACGCGCCAGGATCAGAGAGTTAAATTTTGGTCCAGGAAGTGTGAATGCACTTCAGATATCCTTATGATATGTGGGTGTAATCACGCGGGGCTTATTGCAAACGACTATAGCTTCGGAATGCTTGCGTTCTTGAAATGGGCTATAGGAGTTACAATAGAGCTATCACCTTCTAGCTCCCGGATCTAAGATTCTTGCAATTATATTAAATTTTGATAGTTGCACGAATATTCTATCCATAATGCCACTGCCAGACAGTGGGAGTTAGATTGTAATAACACACACACACATGAAGGGTCAAAAATGGGGATGGTGGATCTGTAAGCAGACACTTACACTTACATGAAACCCACGGGAAAATGAGAATCTCCTTCCAGCAGAATGATCCAGCAAAAAGAATAATGAAATTTGTAATACTTGTCAAGTTTTTCACGGAATGGATTGTTTGAAGGTCAACTGGTTAACAAATGTTGGAGATAAAAGTAATAGACGCGAACAACTAAAATATAGTAAAATTATTCACTATCGTCAAATCGACTCGCGAATTACAAGTCAGAGCAATGCGCAATAACATATGTTTTCAAGGTGACGCACTATAGGATTTCGGGCGGTCATTAATCGAAAATGTCATGTCTTCCGAATTATTTTAAAATATTTTCTCTCCATTGTCAATACTCTAATTAAGAGAAATTCTGAATTTGAAGTCTCTAGGTGCACTAGTTCCAAAGATATAAGGTGGCAAAGTCAGAAATGGGTAAAAAAGTTAGCAAATTTTCTGAAAAAATATTTTATTTTCAACTATTTATTGAAATATTTTTTAAATGTTTTTCTTCAATGTTAATACATCATTACAAAGGTTATTGTATAAGCTTTTAAATGGTGTGCAAAAACTAATGGTTACACTGTGAAAAAAAATTGAAAAAATGCGGAAGCAATATTTTTTTCCAAAAACGACGCTATTTTCAACTTTGATAGTGAAGAACTTTTTTTTCCTCAGGAATCCCCGGGTTCTTTTATGATACACATCAAGGACAAAGCTTCGACTAAAATGTCCCGAAAGAATTTCTTGCCAGTATTTGCAATTAACAGAGTTAAGTCACTCTGATTTTTTTCATTTGTTTTTTACCGTGTTTTGCCTCTCTCGTACTCCAAGGTTAATGCTCATTCCAAAAACGAATGTTTGATAGAAGGCCCGAGACCCCTAGTGGTATATATCAACTAACTCAGCGCGAAGAATTGAGGTGATGTCTGTATGTGTGTGCATGCGCGTCTGTATGTATGTGCGCAAAAGAACGCAATCGCCATTTAGACACTTATTTGTGTCCGATTTTCTCGCAACAAGTTTCATTCGACGGGAAATCTAGTCCCATCGTTTCCTATTGAAAATGGGTCAGACTGAACTATGCGCTCAAAGGGTATGGTCAAAATACATTTATTGGTAATAACTTCGACTTTATTTATAACCATTTGAGCTCATTTAATTAACTTTTCAAAGGAGTAAATGAATAAAACCCCCAATGCAATGCAGCACAACGGTAACGGAAGGATTTAACAGTTCGCTCATATATTTCCTGTCAAATTTTACCGTTTCCGTCGCCATTCCGCTGAAATGCGTTTGGGGCTTGAGTGGTTTGAGTCATTCTCTAAACCTAATTTTCTGAGCTATTCATTAGCTACTGATGGAGAACTAAATATGAGATTTCATAATATGTAAATATTTATAAATAATCAATAATTCCCGACATGTTTATTGCAAAAGTAAAGACGAACAATATCTTAGTTAGAACGGAGCGTATGAAATTCCTGCTAGTGTTCATGAATGTCTGGCTAATGGTAGGGAAATATTTATTCACTCATCTACACTTTGAGGTTCACTGGCTGAACAACCAGCGGAAAGTCAATATAAACAGTTGAAGAAATTTAGAACTCATAATGCAAGAAAATGATCAAGAGAGGCAAATGTTGACATTTTCCTTCGTGCCTTACATGAATCAGATCCATTTTAAGCTCGATTTGGATAACGAGGAGACGTTGGAAAAAATTTTCACTTAGTTATTCTTATGCCATGCGTAATTTTGTAATATTTGAAGATTTTCAAAAGTTCTTTATCTTCTAATACTTTAGATGAATTTATCTCATCTTCCATCGTTGATGGAATTGAAGAAAATATCATTGAAGACTTAAACCTTGACACAGAAAAAGAATGATGCTGTATATAACTTGTAGAAATCATGAAAACAAATCAAAAGTAATTCAAATAGTGTTGTTATTTAAATTAAAAGAATTTTGCTTTTCGGAAGAATGGAGCATTCTTACATTCCACAATGAATGTCCACATTTTTTGAGAATATATTAATCTCATTTTTTGAATAACTTGTACACGTAAAATGTCATGGGATTGCGATTTCTAATTTGCTAATACCCTTTTTCAAAAGTTATTTTCAATTCTGATTATTTGATTAACATTTAATGCTTTATGATCCTTCAGATCCTAGTACTTTGTCAAACAAATTGTTCTAAATACAAATTGTGAGGCATGAGAGTGAGAACAAAAAATATCACGGAATGTCATGAAATTAATGTCATTTAACATGATCGCCGCCATAATGTCCATAAATTGCTGAACTTAGTTTTTGTACAGCCCCTTCCTTCTCCATAAGAAAACGCACGAAATTTCAACTTCCCAAATAGGTTTGCTTTGTCACGTTAATCGAACCTATGAAAAAAATAATTACGTAATTCATAGACGATCCCCAAAGGGGGGGGGGTTGGAAATTGTATATTCATGCTATTTCGACCATACACAGCTAAAACTAAGTGGAAAATCACTTTAAAAGTCCAATTTTATTTTTGACCGCTCGCTTGTATGGGGATCCCCCATAGTGTGACGGACTTGGGATTAAACTTATTTTAATTTCAATGTGAGTCAGGAATGATAGCAAATATACCGTCTAACGTAGAGAATGTAAAATAATTAAAAAAGTATACAACATTAAGAGATGAAAGATATAAAATAGTAGAGGAAAACTAATCAAACAAAATCAAAATTATACTCAATTATTCCAAAGATGACCTTCAATCTTGAGTTTGAACACTACCAGCAACAGTAGAAAGAGATTTGCGGGAGAGTGTAGATCGAGTGTGTAGTATCCGGAGTTGATGTTGAATTTTTAGGATAAGAATTGTAATGTATATATACGCACATGATTATTGAGCGACATAGTGCTTCAATATACCAGCGCATCAATGCTGATGCGGGAGAGTGAGTGTTGGTGAGATCGCAGCATGCGAGATTGATTTTCTGTCCGAAGTGACTCGTACCGTCAGTTTATTGACGATTTTAGAGACGGAATGTCGCACCGCTATTCAATGGCGGATTCGTCCAACCAATTCGGCTGGGATACGACATGACGTAGTCGGTAGGAATTGTGTAATAGTTCGGTTATTCAAACTAGCACATATAAATGGATGCTGGCCACATTCCATTAATGTGCTAGTTGATTGGTTAATAGGTAGGTGTGGAAACTTTTCATGTTGTTTTCAAATTTAATACAAGAAAAAAAATAAAATCATGAAGCGAGCAGGTCTTCATGATTTAAACAAAAATTGCCGGAGCGAGCAGGTCTCCGAGATTTGAATTGAATAAAAAAAGCCGGAGCGAGCAGGTCTCCGAGGTAGTAAAAAAATGCCGGAGCGAGCAGGTCTCCGAGGTTGGATAAAAAAAAAGCCGGAGCGAGCAGGTCTCCGAGGTTGAAAAAAAATGCCGGAGCGAGCAGGTCTCCGAGGTTGAATAAAAAAAAATGCCGGAGCGAGCAGGCCTCCGATAGTTTGAATGAATGTAGCCGGAGCGAGCAGGTCTCCGCAGTGGAAATAATATCTTGAGCGTGTAGGACCAGAAATCTAGAACAAAAAAAAGTTTTACGTGCAGGAATCCGAAAAAAAGGATCGTGCAAAAGTCAAAACCCAAGAGAAGAATCAGTTGGGAGGATTGCCAAAACCGGTTCTAGGTTTAGATAATGATTGAATTTCAACTGTTTGAAGACGGGATTTAAAAATCGACTAAAAGATTGGTCAGTTTTGATTTTTTTTAGTGAAACAGAATTTGAAGTTTCGGTTTACAATTTCGAATGTATGTACTTGGAGTTTTCAAAGTTAGTATATTTTAAGTAATATGTCAAAACCGAGGTCAAAGCATTACAACGAAAACTAGATTGCGTTTTGAGTTAGTAAGTAGTAATTGATATAGAAGATCGATTTTGGATTTTGGATACAGATATTTTTTTGAAAATTGACTCGACAATTGATTCCGAGAACAGTATACGATTTTATTGATATAAGATTTAGGGCCGATTTGTTCACCTCCGCTTAGGCCTTAAACCAGGTTTAAACGTATGGGTAAGCACCGCTTAAGAGTTAAGCGAAGGTGAAGAAATTTGCCCTTACTGAAATTAATTAGATGAATTGGGTAATTGAATTGAGAGGCTGGAGTTAAAAATTAGATTGGCGTTTCGATTATAAAATTGGACTTGTTGAGGCATTTCAATAAACAAGCAATTTCGATTTGGGAGTTTGTGTGGACATCAAATTCGAAGGTTAGGTTCGAATATTAACTTTAAATGATAGAATGATAGAAATGATAATTGGAGGAATTAAATTGAGAATACTTAACTCGTCTTAGACGGTTTAAATGATAAAAAAAGTGGCATTTGAACAAATCATAGTGTTGTTAAATAGACTGAAACAGCGGTGATTTGTTTCTGAAATGTTTTCGGAGTTTTAAAAATAAGTCGTGATCAGCGATCACGTATTTTTTCACAACGGTTCTTGTCAATTGTAGACATGTGAGAAATTTCAATATTTAGAAAATCCCATTGGAAAATTATATTGGATTTTGAATTTGTTGAGTTGCTGGAATGTTGAATTGGAAGGACGGAGCTCTAATTGGATTTGAAAATTTATTATAAATGTAAAAGTTGGCTTACAGAATGTATTTAAAAATGAATTTCATTAGAATGAGAAACTAGATTTGAAAATAATTCAAAACTTTATAGAAACGGAACTGAGTGCTAGGATTTGGAGATAGAATTGTAGATTGAAGAGTTGTGGCAATGGGAGCTTAAGGATATGATAATTTGATGAAAAGTTTAATTTGAACATTAGAGTTGAAGCATAAGTTGTATTTTATTACAGGTATTGGAAATTGAATTTTAAGATTGGTTTTGAAGATCAAGGCAATCGATATATGTTTTGGAGTGTTTGAATTTTGAAGTTGATTTTGATGAATAGTTCAAAGATGTGGTAGGGTTACTGCTCCTGGATTTCACCTCATAGCTCCGATTATAATACCACGATAAACAAAGCAACGAAAACAAATGATATTTTAATTATTCTAATGAATAATAACCAATGTGTCTGTATAAGATAGAAGATGCTAGAACATGATAAAAAAATGTAAAAGAGAAAGCACGAGATTGGAATGGTCCCGGGATTGAACCCACGACCTCTTGCGTGCAGCAAAAGCGGTAGCCATGTGACCACCAAGCGGGTTTTCTTTAAATAAGTCAAATGCTGATTACATTCTGAAATGATATTATTTTAATTTGAATCAATTTAAATGGAAATAGCAATCGCTTCTAAATAGATCCAAATGCTAAATTCGATTTTTGCAAAGTTTGAAGGAGTACAGAAGAAAAAGGATGTAGTATCCGGAGTTGATGTTGAATTTTTAGGATAAGAATTGTAATGTATATATACGCACATGATTATTGAGTGACATAGTGCTTCAATATACCAGCGCGTCAATGCTGATGCGGGAGAGTGAGTGTTGGTGAGATCGCAGTATGCGAGATTGATTGTCTGTCCGAAGTGACTCGTACCGTCAGTTTATTGACGATTTTAGAGACGGAATGTCGTACCGCTATTCAATGGCGGATTCGTCCAACCAATTCGGCTGGGATACGACAGAGTGGTGTGTTGAAATATTTGATACACGGAACTGTCCACTCCAAACTTAGTTTGAATACATGTAGAGGACTGCGAATTGGTAAAAAATCCGTCGAACCGTGCAATCAATCCTATGAATGCCGCATCCCAATATTACCAATTCCATTGCCATTATTTTCCGATGCGGGGCACATAGCAGTCGAGGGCTACTCGTTCTGTCAACACACTCGATTTTCAAACCTTGATCCCGTAGCATTTCAACGTCACACAATCTTTAGAAGTACAAAATCTTCATAGAATGGTCACAATACGAAAATCGGCAGAAAAAATATTTAGTTGATGATGATTATACTACGTATAATTAAAAAAAATAAAAGATTCGCTTAAGAGGCGCATATTGACCATCCTTCCCCTAATGACTAATATCATTGACTGTGTATTGTTACACACGGAAGAAAAAAAGTACCCAGCGTTGAGTTTTTTTAAACTTTCTTTTGAGTTATTTTTTCTCTTTTCTTTCATCCACTCTTTCTTCTGTAGTCAAAAACAAAAGAGCGAAACAATCCAACGACGCCAGTTCAATACGAGAAACCAAATTTGAGTTTATTGCCTGAACTCAAAATTGAGTAAATTAAAAAACCTTCCGTTGGGTAAATTTATTTTCCGTTGGGTTCTTTTTTAACATTGGAGTAAAGGCAAACTACTTCGACCCCATTTACACAATTTTGGCTTCCCGTACGGATGTTCGAGGTTGGGTGAATTGAATTCACTATTGGGTAGTTTATTTCTTCCGTGCACAATGGAAATAAGAAATTCGACACAGTTGTTTCATAAGGGCCAATGTCGCAATGAGCTCGAATGGAGATAAATGGGTTCGAATGTTCCATGACATGTTTTCAATTATATTTCAAAGAGTAGATGTTATTTTAAATGTTAATAGTTTGCATGAAATTCATCCATATCTAATCATTGAATCCACATATAAATAAAATTTACTTCGGATTTATTTCGATTTGAAAATATGATTAAAAAAATAGTCGTCCTTTTTTTCTAACAGTGTACACTTGCGCCCTTCAGAAGTGCGCCATAATGTTTTTGACAACATCCTTTCCGCCCAAATTCCACGCCCGACTGTCAACCTATTTGTCAGTATCGCCTGTTTGCATCGCCCCGTTGTGTTTTCAAAGTACCGTTTAGCCCTTTTGCTCACATGTGTTTTTGATGCAAGAACAAAGTGTCATAATGCAAAAATGAAACACAGTTTAGCCCTTCTGCTGCCATGGAGAAAACGGGGCGCAATCGCACCGAGGAAAAAATTCCAACGGAAATGTAATATCGCCCTTCTGTATTTTTCTGTTTTTACAGCAAAAAAACAATATTTTGTACCATTTTGAATATGCTACATATAGTACATTTCCAGGAGGTTCGATCTATGACATAAACTCGATTTGTTTACATTTGCGACTTCGGCCCTTATGAAACAACTATGTCGAATTGTTCACGCGATGAATTTGTTTATTTATGGGTTGAGGAACTACACCGGAAATTCGTTTGGGAATTCTTTAGGAATAAAAAGCTCACTGGCCTAGGGGATGATGTCAACTGCATCCACAGAACGCAGAAGGGCGAGATGATCCTCGTCCTGAAGCGGGATGCTGCGCGGAAGATTGCCGCGTATGAAAAGTTGGCAGAAGAGGTGCTGGGTGATGCGGTTCAGGTGAGAGCCCAGGTTGCCTCAGGCCTGCTTCAAGTGCTTTGGTTACGTCATATGGCAGCAAAGGTCCTGATCGGAGTCGGCTTTGCCGTAGGTGTGGAGCTGTAGGTCACAAGGCTCACATCTGCCAGGCCGCACCGAGGTGGTTGATCTGTGGTCCTGGCGCAGACAACAAACACCCATCCGGTGGGCAGGCCTGTCCGGCCTCCAGACGGGCTCGGTCATGCAAGTAGCTAGTGACCATCAGGAAATACGTTTTATACCCCCAACAGAACCACAAGGCGGGTCAGTAAAGCTGATCCAGGATGGCATACCTCGCTGTTAGACCCAAAACTGCTGGAAGAATCACTACGGTGGGAAAATCGGACTCTAGACCTTAGTGGTGATGAGTTATCCTATGTCTTAACACGAGCATGTGACGTGAGAATGCCCAGGAGGACTATGCCAACCGGCAACCGCAAACCGGTGCACTGGTGGACGAGCACGATAGCTGATCTTCGCACGCGATTCTTGCCGCTCCAGATATGTTCAGGAGCTACTTCCAACGTTGCATGGACGAAGGAAACTTCCCAGATCGTTGGAAACGGCAGAAGTTGATGCTATTGCCTAAGCCTGGGAAATCCCCGGGAGAGCCTTCGGCATACAGAACAATATTCCTACTCGACACAACTGGTAAGTTGTTAGAGAGGGTGATCCTGAATAGATTGACGGACTATACGGAGTGTGCTGGTGGCTTATCAAGCAATCAGTATGGGTTCCGTAAAGGCCGTTCTACCAGCGAAGTAATTCCGTCGGTAACGGAAACGGCTAAGATAGCGCGTGGTTTGAATAGGAGAGGTATTAGGTACTGTACATTGATTACACTAGATGTAAAGAATGCATTTAATAACGCTAGCTGGGCAGCTATAACTGATTCCCTGCATCGCTTGAGAGTCCCGGATTATCTGTGCAGGATTCTGAAAAGCTATTTTCAGAATCTCAATATTGCTAGTTTAAGGATCCTATTATATAGTGTAGGAGTCAATTGCAAAAAAAAAATAAACGTGCGGTACAATTTCCTTTAAAAAAATCTAATGCGGGTGAGATGCCACACCTCAGGGAGGGAAATGTTGGAGGAATGAGGTACATTTTTTTGGCAAAACATAATTTATTAATTTTTGTGTTTCAACTAAAAAACGAACAAATTCATCGCGTAAACCGTAAACTAATAAAAAAAATCATGATTGGTGCTATTGCACAACATGTGAAAGATTTAGTTCATAAATATCCTTCAGTGGGGTTTGAACCCACAACCCAATAATTATTGGTTTTGAGTGTATTACTTCTACGTGAAGTTAAATGATTTAAAATGATATAGAAATACTAATATCATCTTCCAAACTTAGACGTACATGTTCATGATAGAATTAGAGGCAAAAGTATAGAATTGATAGTTCCGTTAGGATACGGCAGGCATGAAGAATGTTTTTATAGAAGTCGATTTGAAAGCGAGCGGAGGGCAATATTTGTGATGGTATATATCTCACGACCTTCCTTCTGCCAAGAATATCAGTGTGGAAGCTTCAGCTGTTATTGGTCGACGGGACTAAGTTTGGATGATGATATTAGCATTTCCATATCATCCCACAACCGTTATGCCGTCGACTAGCACCAATTGCAAGGGAGTTCGTGTGGCAGTACCAGGCGGTTTTATGGGCGAACGCTCCACCACGGACCAGGTGTTCGCCATTTGGCAAGTACTGCAGAAATGCCGCGAATACAACGTGCCCACACATCATCTATTCATCGACTTCAAAGCCGCATATGATACAATCGATCGGGACCAGCTATGGCAGCTAATGCACGAACACGGATTTCCGGATAAACTGACACGGTTGATCGAAGCGACGATGGATCGGGTGGTGTGCGTAGTTCGAGTTTCAGGGGCATTCTCGAGTCCCTTCGAAACCCGCAGAGGATTACGGCAAGGTGATGGTCTCTCGTGTCTGCTATTCAACATCATTTTGGAAGGGGTAATACGAAGAGCAGGGATTAACACGAGTGGTACAATTTTCAATAAGTCCGTCCAGCTATTTGGCTTCGCCGACGACATAGATATTATGGCACGTAACTATGAGAAGATGGAGGAAGCCTACATCAGACTGAAGAGGGAAGCCAAGCGGATCGGACTAGTCATTAACACGTCGAAGATGAAGTACATGATAGGAAGATGTTCAAGAGAAGACAATGTGGGCCACCCACCGCGAGTTGGCATCGGTGGTGACGATATCGAGGTGGTAGAATAATTTGTGTACTTGGGCTCACTGGTGACTGCCGAAAATGATACCAGCAGAGAAATTCGGAGACGCATAGTGGCTGGAAATCGTACATACTTTGGACTCCGCAAGACGCTCCGATCGAATAGAGTTCGCCGCCGTACCAAACTGACAATCTACAAAACGCTCATTAGACCGGTAGTCCTCTACGGACACGAGACCTGGACGATGCTCGTGGAGGACCATCGCGCACTCGGAGTTTTCGAAAGGAAAGTGCTGTGTACCATCTATGGTGGGGTGCAGATGGCGGACGGTACGTGGAGGAGGCGAATGAACCACGAGTTGCATCAGCTGTTGGGAGAACCATCCATCGTTCACACCGCGAAAATCGGACGACTGCAGTGGGCCGGGCACGTAGCCAGAATGTCGGACAGTAACCCGGTGAAAATGGTGCTCGACAACGATCCGACGGGCACAAGAAGGCGAGGTGCGCAGCGGGCAAGGTGGATCGATTAGGTGGAAGATGACTTGCGGACCCTCCGTAGACTGCGTGGTTGGCGACGTGTAGCCATGGACCGAGCCGAATGGAGAAGACTCTTATGTACCGCACAGGCCACTTCGGCCTTAGTCTGAATAAATAATAAATAATAATACAAAAACAAAGCGCGTAAAACTGACCCTAGTGTTTGGCAAAAATGAGTTATCAATTTACAGTTCAACATATTTCCCTTGATGAGTTTCCAAATTATTATCTATCTAGCGTTTCCTTGCCTACTTTCGCCCATGGTACACTCTTGAAGTAGTTGTCCAATGTTCATCGCTGATCATAAGCAAGCAAATAAGTCATCACAAACAACGGAGACTAAAAAAGCGTAACATTTGAATCATTATCTAATTACGATGCAGATCAGCTAAAATGAGTTCTGAACTGTGTCCCGAAATGCAATAGCCTACTACCAATCAAACCCTTCCCCCCTTTACTCACATTTTCACACTGCGAATTCTGCAACACTTTAATCTCCCGTATCGTGTTCGTCGAAATCCAGCCGTGCTTGGTCCGCAAGGTAAGCTTCTTGATTGCCACTATTTTGTCGTCGTCGCTCAAATCCCGGGCCTTCACCACAACGCCGTGAACGCCTTCGCCGATCCTGCCGAGCAGCTGGTACCGTGGAGGCATATAGTCGTCCATTTTTTCAATGCGGCCACAGGCTAGCGCAACGCATCCGCTTGGATGGAACTTATTTAAAATTTGATTTCGGAAAACAAACAGTAAGTAGGTAGCAAGTAGACCCGACCGAATGACAGAAAATCATAAATAGAAAGTTATACTAAAGGACTCCTCGAACCGGGGTGGAACAGGACGATTGTTTGTTTGGGTTGTTTGCTCTGTCCGTTGCTATAGGGACACCCAACCAGGGTTATGACTGACTCGGTTTCAATGGCACAAGGAACAGCATGGGTGAGCTTGACAGTGAACAACCAGTGTGGATTCGTTGTAACGTAAATCATATGTTGTTAGTTTACACGCAGGTAAATACAGTACGTAATGCACCCACATATAACAGCAATATCCCGTAGTGCCGTTGAAATTGACAAATTCCAAAATAGGGTCAAACAAAACATAAATGGCAAAAATGCTAAATTCAATAATAATCTGAATTGTATGATCTGTTATGACCAAGATTGTTCAGAGCATTCACATACCAGTCCCATGTGAGTTCATAAGCTGAGGATATAGTTGTTACAATATACATATAACTAAGTGTGTTCGTTGTTTGTATTATGGTGGAAATCAATTGCAAATACCAAAATATGCCTATACCGTCAACTGGGGGGAAGATGATCATTTTTAAGACAAAACATGCAAAAACAATGTGTGTTTACATTTTAAATCGAAACAAATATTTTCAAAACATGTACTGCTATACGTTGCCATAATTAACAACTTTAGTTTTCTGAAATGCATTCGCATTTATTAAAATAAATTAAATTATCACACATTTTTTGAGTAATCTGGTTTGGGGTGAAGTTGATCAAGACAGCTCCACTAAAATAATTATGACCTGGTAGTCAAAATACACTAGGTTATTTGTATGAATGTTGAATTTACTACGTAAAGAAGTCTTCGAAGTCAATATTTGAAACGAAAATAGCGTCATTTATGACTATCTCTCTCTTTCTTCCACAAAATACATTTTCATGATTATAATCGAAAAACTTGGATTTCTACCTAGCGGTAACATTACTTGAACGGAGAATATTGTTGACTACCGTTTCATAAAAAAAATTGGCACTTTTGAATGACACATCAAATGATCATCTTCACCTCAATGATCACCTTCCCCCCAGTTGACGGTACTATTTTTTCCATTTTCAGCAATACTAAAGAAAGCACCTGCGACAAAAATTGACATGTGTGATCTACGAATTATGGACAGAATACAATATCAGTAATGATCGAAAGTATTTCTTAATTTGTAGGAGAACTAAATCTCTCTTCCATTCTACACATGTGCTGCTTGCGTCGTTATAAACATATAAAGCAAAATTGAATATCATTACTGAAGATAGAAGATGGAAAAACGGAGCAGTTACCCAGAGTTTATTACGGGAAATTAATCTCAATTACGAAAGAACTGACCCATGTCATTTGCAATTCGCATCGTCAATTACAGATGGTGGAAATGAGAATTATTTATTCATTATGCAACATCTCCTGCATAAGACGAGCGTCGGTGCCGGGCATATGTATGTACATATTGTACGTAAAAAAAATATCCACCCCATTCATCAGCAGCACCGTTGAAGCTTGGACCACCGTCCATAAATCACTTGCGCTGGACCGTGGGACTAATTGATATTGTCGACAATAAAACATTGATTCGCTCCTGCTGCCGACGACGACGGAAAGGAAGCCCCGGGTAAAGAGGGTTTATTGAAAACGGGCAGTTATTAGATAATTAATCGGACGATTCATCATCTTACCTTTTTTGTTGCGAAGGATTGCGCTGAGGGAAAACAAGGTTTACGATTAATGAACGACAGATTTTTATAGATCCTATCAGCTAGCGCCAGAAGGGATGGGATTTCTTTCGAAATGATTGTTCAAGTTTTCGACAAGGTGTCATTCTATTAAAATGCGTTTATTTTCCATTTATCACGATTATATCGTTGAAAAAGCAATTGCTTAATACTTTTAAAATGTTCAAGCACGTGTAAATATAAATTTAAGGTTCCTTTAGGTTGTAAAACATCTATGATAATTATTGTTGTTATTCCTTTCCGATAATTGTTTAAATGTCAATCCTAAATTTCGTCACAGTGAAACATTGGTTTATTTTATTTATTTATTTCATTTTCTATTTTATTCACACCAAATTTAGCAAACATCATTTTACAAAATAGGAAATAAGGAAGGTGAAATATAACAAAATAATAACATTTATGCTTGAAACAAAATACAGAACTAAAAGAGATTCAACATGGATATGCATGTACATAAAGAAGCAGGTTTCACTATGCTTTAGTCTGATATCATAAAAAGTATACCAATCTCTCAAACAACTCACAGCACTCTGTAAAGCTGTGCCTTCAGAAAACCATATTCTTCCACAACTTACACAACTCGGGTGGTTCTCCATCTGATATGAATACGTATGTACGTTAAGACCGCTAATAAGACGATTGTAGCCTCTGCCCAGCGAATTTCTATTTTTTTAGTAGAATTGCGTATGTCCAGCTCTTGGAGATGGGACCATTAATTTGTTGGTAGGTTTCTAATCATTGTGGAATGATATTCTCGATATTAAACAAAGGGCAGAATATAGTGCCTTCTTTAAATGAATGCGTCGGCCCGTATAAAATGAAGAAGGTGATAATAACTTCCTGAAAAGAACACGTTTCATTGCATTCTTTAATTGATCGTATCTACCGTTAAAAAGGCGAATTGCGAATTCACCGGTATTCTTGTTTACGAACGATCGATACTTTTGAAAGAATCCGAATCGTTCGATCGTTTCCCCATTTGATTTTGCTGGCGTAAACGGCAAAATACATCAACTTTTATTCGAAGGAGCATTCCAGCGTAACCAAAACTATGAGTGGATATCTTTTTAAATGGACGCCTGACCTGTACAAAGCGAAGGGATGAGAGAACAGATGCGCGACGTTTGACATTTATGCCTTCTTAATGTTATGGGCTGTTCTTTGGGTCATTTTATGCCTAACGTTCATTATGCCTAACGTATTCATGGCTAAAGTACTTACGTCTAACGGGATATACCCTGAGATAACGCCTCGGGCAACTTTTATATTCTTTCTCAAACGTTTTGTGTCTTGGAATATCTACGGCTTCCAGTCATCTTTCTCCAAACGAATCAAACCAACAACGTATCAAATTTGCAACGAGTTACTGGGCTGGGCTCTGAGCTGCCCGTCGCAGTCGAGCTCTTCCCGTCAACAATTTACTGCCATCCTGGTCTTGCGTATGGTGTCGGTAAGGAGGTCTTCCGAAATCCACCTGCCCATACCCCAATGTTTTGTATTATTCCCTTGATCGCTTGTAATTCAACACATGCTGCTTTATTACAAAACCCGTCGTTATAAAATTCAATAGTGATCAACAAGGCTTTGTCCCCTGTCGAATGAAACTTGTTGCGAGAAAATTGGTTAAGGATTACTATACGAAAAGTTGTCTAATGTTTTTTATAGCTTTTGTGCACACACATACTCACACATACACACAGGACGCAGGTAGCATTGGTTCGGCTATCTGCAGCGGACGCCTCCAAGGTAGTCAAGTTAGGGAGCGTCAAGGTGGGATGGTCGGTATGCCCTGTGCGCATATACGAGCAACCCGAAGTTTGCTTCAAGTGCCTGGAACCGGGGCACAAGCAATGGGACTGCAAAGGCCCTGACAGAAGCAATCTCTGCCGACGCTGCGGATTGGAGGGACATAAGGCACAATGCTGCACGAACCCTCCCAATTTTTTGATTTGTTCCAGCAAAGCTGTGAACAGCAAGCACCCATGGGGGCTCGATGTGCCCGGCGTTTAAGCGTGCTGCAAAATCAAAGTGCAGGTAAAGCAGCTGGCTTGCTCGGCTTCGCCCGAGTGTTTGGTGTGCGCAGGTTTAGAGGAAACGGCGGAACACGTGTTGTTCGTGTGCTCACGTTTTCGCGCAATGCGTGACCACATGCTTGCCACATGTGGTCTGGACACTACCCCGGACAACCTAGTTCGGAGGATGTGTAAAGACGAAGTTGGCTGGAACGCCGTTTTATCGGCTATCGCCCAAATCGTCTCGGAGCTACACAGAAGGTGGCGCGTGGACTCAAGGATGGCTAGTTCAGGCGCAAATAAGAGGTGGTCCAAGGGATCGGAGTCGGCTCCATGGGTCATACCGGTGGTCATGCTCTGTGGTCGAACTCAATCCTTTTATCGAACAAGTGGCCGCGCGAAGAACAACATGGTATCGTCGCTTTCGCGGCGTCGGTCAACCGGGCGGGTTCCGAGCCCGAGGACGGAAAGGGGTCCTCGTCAAGGCTGGGGCAGGCGTAGGCCTCGCGTCGGCAAGTCCCTCTGTGTGCTGGCGAATAGGCCCTATCGCAGAAAGGTCAATTTGGGGTGCACGCGGCATCATCATTCTTGATACCAGTCGTGCAGAGGGAAGCAGGCGCGAAGTCGACCCTGAATGATGTCAGGGGAATCCGATCAAAACCCTAGATATGGGCGCAAAAGGCCTCTTTTAGGTCAGGTCGGATTGGCGAGTAGCGTTATGATAGCGTTAGTAAACGTTAGTGTATGCAGCGATGGTATAGGTAAAATGGCTGATGGCACGGCGGGAATAGCGATGGCGACAGTAGCTATAGGATATCAAACTTGCTCAAATCGCTTCGATCTATTTCACTGAAAATCTATTCATTTTCTCCGATACTTCACGTCGAACTCCCCGAAAGGAACCTCAACTCAGGATTTTCTGCCCTTACCCATACTGGTCTGTCACCCATGGGATACCTGCAGGTATCATAAAGAGCCATCTGTTGGAGAGTTTGTCGTCCCGATTTATTGATAACACAGGCCCGCGTGGGACGGGGGCAGCAGGGACTATGTCCAAGGGCTGGACGATCCCTCCCCAGGCCAACTGCGAAATGTGGTGCCGGCTTAGGATGTGGTGCGGTTCGACAGTGGGCTATACTTCTATAAAAAGCTGCATGTCGTGGTGTTAAGTGGGACCCGAAACAGACCTGACACGACGGCTCTCCGACGAGACAGAAAGTTTACACAGGCCCAATAAGCCGCTTTTACTAACATTACTAACAACATAATACGACTTGATACAATCGGCAACAACCTAAGCGAGACCCGCATAATAGGGTTCTAAGACCAAACCACTGTTCCCATTCACTGTCTAACAGTGAAAATCGCAATATATGTTTTCTCTCCTGAACTTGCTGTAACTGTAACCTTACAGTTTGAACAACGATCGAATTTATTGACCGGAAATTGTATGTGTGCGCTGTATATTCTACCCGATCGAGTTCGGGATATATGATGTGTTGAAACTCACTGCAGTTCGCTTTTCTATCTTCTAGAAATAGCAACTGCTCTCGATTAAATCATAGTTATAAGGAACTTTAATCCACCTAGCATAACGTGGATAATATCACCCCATGGCTGGTTTTATCCGGACACCGACAATTCTCCTTCAATTACACAACGTAGCGGTAAAGATTCTCGACAGCTATAGTTCAGCAGCATTAATTCAAGTTAACACCATCGCCAACGAGAATAATCGTCGGCATGACCTTTTCTTCGTTAGCACAGCTATATCTGCATCGACTGATCCTGCGCAAACTAGTAAAATCAGTGGCACATCACCTGCCACTTCTTAGTGATTTGTTCAAGGATGTTATCGATCAATTAGTAATCTGCCTTCGATCATTTAGTAGTTTGTCCATAACTCATTCCAGAGCCTAAATTTCAAAATATGTTGTATAATGAACTTCTAGTGCAAAGGTTTATCTACAGCTCTGCCTAACAGTTCGTTGTTTGAATTTCACTAATAACGGAGCTATAGAGCTAGTAGCAGTAACTAAGACTAAATGATTGCATATTTTGTTATCATTTAGTATAAGTATTGCAACTAGCAACGTAACTCCTTTAATAGTGGAATTCGAACATCGACCTGTTTAGGAGAGTTGTAGAAAAACCTTCGCACTAAAAGTGCACCATACAATACATTTTGAAATTAGGTCTCTGGAATGAGTTATTGAAAAACTACTAAATGATCGAACGCAGATTACCAAATGATCGATAACATCCTTGGATTTGTTTGTGGTAAATCGCGATTATCTTAATAGCTACTATTTTCCATCGATTGACATAACTTTCTGGATCTAGAAGATGTGAAGATCACAGCGCAAACTTTTCCAACGTCTTGGCGTATGTCAATGATCAACATGTTCCGAAGAAAGTCTGTCGTAAGACAGACAGTCGTACAACAACAACATGTCGGAGCGTGTATGGGGCCCCTTAGATTGATTTTTTTGATTACCAGACTAAGGCCGGAGTGGCCTGTGCAATACATAAAAGTCTTCTCCATTCAGCTCGGTCCATGGCTGCACTTCGCCAACCACGCAGTCTGCGGAGGGTCCGCAAATCGTCCTTCACCTGATCGATCCACCTTGCCCGCTGTGCACCTCGCCTTCTTGTTCCCGTCGGATCGTTGTCGAGAACCATTTTCACTGGGTTACTGTCCGACATTCTGGCTACGTGCCCGGTCTACCGCAGTCTTCCGATTTTCGCGGAGTGAACGATGGATGGTTCTCCCAACAGCTGATGCAACTCGTGATTCATTCGCCTCCTCCACGTACCTCCGCCATCTGCACCCCACCATAGATGGTATGCAGCACTTTCCTTTCTAAAATTCCCAAAGCGCGTTGGTCCTCCACGAGCATCGTCCAAGTCTCATATCCGTAGAGAACTACCGGTCTAATAAGCGTTTTGTAGATAGTCAGTTTGGTACGGCGGCGAACTCTATTCGATCGGAGCGTTTTGCGGAGTCCAAAGTACGTACGATTTCCTGTCATGATGCGTCTCCGAATTTCTCTGCTGGTATCGTTATCAGCGGTCACCAGTGAGCTCAAGTACACAAATTCTTCAACCACCTCGATTCCGTCACCACCGATAGAAACTCGCGATGGGTGGCTTACATTGACCTCCGTTTTCGTGCTTTGGCTGCCATAGCTGGTCCCGATCGATTGTATCATATGCGGCTTTGAAGTCGATAAATAGATGATGTGTGGGCACGTTGTATTCGCGGCATTTCTGCAATACCTGACGTATGGCGAACACCAGGTCTGTGGTAGAGCCTTCACCCATAAATCCCGCCTGATACTGCCCCACGAACTCTCTTGCAATTGGTGTTAGTCGGCGGCATAAAATTTGGGAGAGTACCTTGTAGGCGGCGTTCAGCAATATGATTGCGCGGTAGTTGCTACAATCCAGCTTAGCGCCCTTTTTGTAGATGGGAAACACGACACCTTCCATCCACTCCTGCGGCAAAACTTCCTCCTCCCAAATCTTGGTAATGACCCAGTGCAGCGCTCTCGCCAGTGCCTCACCACCGTGTTTAAACAGCTCTCCTGGTAGTTGGTCAACTCCAGGGGCTTTGTTGTTTTTCAGCCGGCCGATCTCCTCCTGGATTTCCTGGACATTCGGAGCCGGAAATTGCATGTCCTGCGCGGGTGCTCCTAAGTTCATTACCATACCGCCACCGTTGTCTGCCATATTACCATTCAGGTGCTCTTCGTAGTGCTGTCGCCACCTTTGGATCACCTAACGCTCGTTTGTAAGAAGGTTCCCGTTTATGTCCTTACACATATCAGGCTGTGGCACGTGGCCCTTACGTGAACGGTTGGATTTAGATTGCAGTGCTTCTTCCCGGCATAAACGTAGCGACCGGATGCGACGGATTTTCCTCGGTCTTTCTGAAAATATATATAGTCGCTCTGTGGACCTCGATGTGGGGAATAAAGTGAGCCTGAAAAAGCATTCTCATTTTTTGGTTACATTGATAGAACGTTTCCCAACTAACATTTAATGTCAATGTAAATGTTATTTCAACTCGTCTATACGGCTCCAAGCTGAATATGTGTGCTATACATATGATCAAGAACTTCTATTCAATGCTTTTACCAGCAAATCTGGCGAATCTATTCAGCTGTTTTTGACGTGTCTGCACAACTACTTTACAGCATGTTACACAGTTTTTTCTCAATCTTTACAAAACCATTTAGTAATATAATTCGCTTCAATGGCGCTTATTCAGATTTTTTGAATCTGTTAAATAAGTTTTATACAGCCACTGAATTCAATTTGATTAAATATTATTTGAGAGGAGAGTAAATTTCGGGAGTTTATTCGATGTTTTTTTTTTGCGAAAACTCAAATATCAATTTTGTTGCTACCTAGATTCGAACTCCTGATCTCCTGATTCAATGGCCGCTGCTCTGTCATCACCGTCACTTTGACATATGTAAATAACAAAGAAAATTATGAATGTGCTGCTTCGCATACCCTATAGGTTGTTTTACTAACGCTATTTTCAGATTCATGCTGTATAAACGTTAGAAAGAGGCCTACATGCTGCTTTCAGCACATAAGCTTAAAAATTATGCTTTCAGCATTATTTCAACCATTATTTAAACATCTATCAGCATGTTCTGTTGGCTAACTTTTATCCATCATCAATCGCTGGAATTGTTTTTAGGCAACATTTTCTCGACCTGTATAGATGCTACTTTGCTGCTAATCGTTTAACAGTAGCCGTCAACAGAAATATCGCTTCTAAATGGCTTGTTTTCTTACGCTATCTGCTAGCATTAATGACAGCGCTTTGTCAGTTGCTATAAGAGCAGGTGAATATCTTTGTAGCTGCATTACAGAAATCAATAGCTCATACACAGCTCCGGCAACAAAAATCAAATGTAAACATAGCGGTTTTGACGTTCCATACTGACATGCTATTAAAAGAAGCAGTAATAGGTTTACTTAAACGTTGTGTAATCTTCAAAGGTACAGAAGTTGCCTAAAAGCTTCGTTAGTTCATTTATAGCGCCATTACACTATATTGTTAGTGCTATAACAACAGCAAAAACGTTTTCATTGTGAATGCTACTCACCGTAATATGGGAAGTTGCTAACAAGCAACTCAGTTACATACATGAGCTCTTAACCGATAAGCTTTGTTGCTAATTCAGACAGAGCTGTTTTATGACTATATGAAAGCTGCATAAACGATAAAAGATTAAATATATTCGGCACACTGACTAGCTGATAGATATTTGGGTAATAGTCGAGTTGAAGTTTAAGGGATTATTTGCGGAGGCTTTTCTTTTATTCAGCATTGGCTGCTTTTATTCAAATATTATACAGCCAAAGGCTAGAAGTTGAAGCTTTTAGCACCAAAAATGTTAGTTGGGTTGTCTTATTTCATAATAAAAATAATGAAATAAACTAAAATATTTTCAAATGACAATAATAAATTTAAAAAATTCTAACGGATATGAAATTCAATCGTAGTCTTTTGAAATGCCAGCATACTGAGAAGTTAATGAGAATAAAATTGAAATTCGATCTCAGTAGGCTGGCGTGGTTGGCGACGTGCAGCCATGGACCGAGCTGAATGGAGAAGACTTTTATACACTGCACAGGCCACTCCGGCCTTAGTCTGATAATAAATAAATGAAGGCTGTCAGGGAATTCTAGATTGTTCGAAAGGTGACATAGAAAATAAATGAAGATTATTCAGGGTTTGTTTCATGAGGCAGAAGGACGCTGATTGTTTATCGGCGGTGAAAGCCTGTTTTAAAAAAATCGTGTGGCTACGACACCCGATACTTTTTCTTGTCCCGGGATTCGGGATTCGGAAATCGATCTGGTGTGCGACACTGCAATCAACTCTAAACTATTGACAATAAGGTCGAAAAAAAACCAATCAAAATCCGGCAGGTTTGTCTAGTTTTTAATAATTTTCTTTTATATTCACTATGTTCTTTTAAGTTAAATTTCTTCGACAATGTTCGTATATGTCATTAGTATTAATAAATATTGTCATACATCATTAGGGTCAATTTGTAATCTGTTAATGAAACACATAAATTATTAAATAAACAAATCACTTAGCATTGATGTGTGCACTGGTATGCAAACTTTCGTGACGGCATTTGTGAAGCCAACAGCGCTTTTTGCTGGAGACTGGATTGGGTAATATATTATCAATTCAGTAGAAAACCGAATTAGCCACCAGCGAATTTGGATTTTTCTCACAATCCATACGTTAAATCTAATTTCAGAAGTCAAAATGATTGTCAAAAAATCAGAAAACATATTTAAGCTCTTTTTAGTGGTACATTCCACCGTATAAGACGAGTTTAGTACTTTTCTTTTGTTGTCTTTGCAAATACGTATTTCGACCTCAACTGTGAGGTCGTCTCCAATGTCTTGTACTTGGCTCGATTTGGTCGAGTCGAGGTTGCAACAAATTGATCGAGTCAAGTACAAGACACTGAAGACGACCTCACATTTGAGGTCGAAATACGTATATCGGCAAAGATAACAAAACTTGTGGATTTTTTTGTCTTTATTAGCGAGACTTTCAGCCCTAGGCTGGCTCGTCTCGTTTAGTGGAATTGAATGGAAAGTACTAAACTCGTCTTAGACGGTCAAAAAATCTCCAAAGCAAGCTGTTAAAAAGTATCCATCGCATCGAGAGAGTTTGTGAGCATTCTGAGCGTAACCGAGAGATGTATAAATCAATTCATACTAATTATAGTTCATTTGTAACAAAACTCAATGATTTGTTTGTAAATAATTGTTGATTTTCACCCAAAAGTAAAAATCAATCGGGTGATTATACAATAAAGCCAGAAATCGGCCATTTTGTAAACCACGTGTTTTTCCAATATTTTTTTCAAGAGCACGACATGAAAGAACCATAACCCGTATGGGACTATATTAATGGTAGATCGTTTGCTTAGTTATGCTGAACAATCATAATTTAAGATTCGGCACTGTTCGAAAACTATTACGCTAGATTTGGGCTTTTGGAAATGTCTGTAGATAAACGTGTGGTGAATTTGAAATTCACCACGGGCTTCATTCTATAATCACCTTAAAAATGGCCAACACCGACCATACTGGTACGGATGTCAGTGCAGAATTATAGTTTATCTTTATTTAGTATACCTACCAAGCGACTTTTTTTGTGGTCACTAGAACTGTTTTTTTTTTCAAATTCTTAGTTTCATTATCCAAGAAAGAGTTAATTAGGCAAAATTGTTTTAATATGATGATTAATCGCCCCAATAATTAGTAATCGATTTTAAGACAGGTTGCGAATCTTCAGTCATGATCGTTAAACTTCTTTGAGGGCATCACTGAAATGTGCAGTGCAGCATAGTAGCCTGAATTTGTGTGTGCTATCTTTCGCGCGTCCACTGATTCAACGTACCAATTCGGGCATAGTGCCGCACGGAAAGGTCTGGAAAACTAGCACATATTCGTCCAGATGTTTCGATGCTCCTCGGACACCGGCCGAAGCAACTCGAAGTCCCGATGCGACACAGTGGCAGGTCACCTTGGATAAGGAAGAAGTTTACACTTTGATGGAAACGTGAGAGTTAGTTCTACTTCCCCTAAACAAGAAAGCCATTGGATGAAAATTGCTATTTAAAATAAATCGACGAGAAAGGTGCCATTGTGCGACATAAGGCGAGAATTGTAGCAAAAAGGGCTGGCAAAACAAGTGACGTTCTGAACTTTTTTTGAATTGTCAGTAGAAATTTAGAAGAATTTCTTTCAAAAATTTAGGAGGATTTCAATAGAAATAATTGAGCAATAATTCATTATATTCTGTATTTGAACTAAAAATTCTTCTGAATTAATAATATTGTTTTGCAATCCCATGAGACATTTTTTAATTTAAAATCTGCTTCCGAATTTGTACGGTAAATTCTTCAGAATTTTCACGAGAAATTCTTTTGAATTTTGAAAAAACAAGGCAGAATGCCTTAGAAAAATCCCTCAGAAATTCTGGAGAACTTGAATTGAGAACAAGAAATTCTTCTGAATTTAGAAAAAAAAAAGACGGAATACCTTAAAAATCCCTCAGAATTTCTGTAGAATTTGAATTGTTAGGAAACTCATAAAAACTTCTCCATGGATTTTAGCAGGAAATACTTGTGGATTAACTGTGAATACATTTGAGAATATCACCTGGCATCTCTGCCATATACTCTCTACAATTCGTGTTCATAGCACCACCAAGTCATTATGAATTTGAATATTTAATGCGCGCGAGGCTTTAATGCTTGACCTTCCTATTCAATTGGAAGTAGATCGTATTACTCAATAAAAAAAAATTCGCGCATTGCAATTTTGATTTCATTATTCACAAATCGAAGTTTTCATGGTTGGTTACCACGCTTGACTTGGTTTGGCCTTTTGCGCATTGTGTACTACAACAGCAAGTATTATTTATTGGCATTCACCTTAGGGGTCTGGGTCATTTGGCATAAAGTCATTTGGCATAAGGTCATTTGGCATAAAGGCCATTTGGCATAATGGTCATTTGGCATAATTTTGAACTGTAAGAAAAGAGTGGGTCATTTGGCATAACGGACATTTGGCATAATTTCGAGCTGTGAAAGCGAAAGGGATATTTCATGTAATGTTTAGCGTAGATAAAGTAGGTCGAGGCTGTTTTCTGATAAATTTAGATTGATGGTAGACATTTTCCGGAAGAACGAAATAACAAAACGGCAGAATTACTTCCGAGAGAGGGATCACATCCATCAATTACTTATGCCGGCCACATGCCTACTTTCAAAGTAGGGATTCACCCACCATTACTTCAATCCGAGCATGCGCCGTAAGACCAGATTAAATCCACCATTGCCTTAATCCGGGTAAGCGCCTAACTTTAAAAACTCAAGCAACACACTTGTCGTAGACGAGTTACTAAAACCAATCAAGTCACATATGAGTTATTGCAACCAAATCAATCTGAATTGTGCTTTTCGGGGAAGAACATTGTCATAATCCGGGTAAGTGCCTACTTTTAAAGAAGGGATTACATCCACCATTGCCTCAATCCGGGCAAGCATCTTCTTTTATAGAAGGAATCACATCCACCATTGTCATAATCCGGGCAAGCGCCTTCTTTTAAAGAAGGAATCACATCAACCATTGTCATAATCTGGGCAAGTGCCTACTTTTAAAGAAGGGATCACATCCACCATTGCCTCAATCCTGGCAAGTGCCTTCTTTTAAAGAAGGAATCACATCCACCATTGCCTCAATCTGGGCAAGCGCCTTCTTTTAAAGAAGGAATCACATCCACCATTGTCATAATCCGGGAAAGTGCCTACTTTTAAAGAAGGGATCACATCCTCCATTGCCATAGTCCATGCAAGCGCCTACTTTTAAAGAAGGGATCGCATCCACCATGGCCTTAATCCGGGCAAGCACCTACTTTTATCCTTCATTGCCATAATCCGGCAACACGCCTTCTTTTAAAGAGGGGATTATATCCACCACTGCTCTACTCCGGGCATGCGCCTACTTTTGCATTGCATTGCAAATGCATTCTTTCCACGAGAGGACAATGTCTTTTTAATATTGTTATTGACGGGTGTTATATTTACTATTCCGGGGTGTTTCCCGCATCACTTAGTCACCATTTAACGAACGCAAAGAAAAATTATGCCAAATGTCCGTTATGCCAAAAGACCCTCACTTTTGACGTTGGTTATAAATATGCCAAATGTCCGTTATGCCAAATGACCTTTATGCCAAATGACCTTTATGCCAAATGACCTTATGCCAAATGGCGTTATGCCAAATGACTTTATGCCAAATGGCCCGCTCCCCACGTTGGATAAGCTGGCGGGCTAAAGATTCAAATTCTCACTATTTCACACGACCTGCTCAATTTTATCTTATCTTTGACTTTGGGTGGCCCTCACGACTGGAGAAAAAAATCAAAAAAGAGAAAAATAGAAGCAAAATTAAAACAAGCATGAAAGGGAACTGCTGAATAATAAACTTAAATAATAAAAGGATTGTATCAAAAAAATAAGTAAAAAACAAACTCAAAACTGTTACTATTATTGCAGCTTACTCGTTCTTTATTCGACTACCTATAAAAATATAATTCACATTGTTTTTTTATATGTTTGTTTTGTTCCGATAAACAGAAAAACCGACGATGTTTGCACAATACACAAGGTAAATATTACACTGAAACCAGCAGCAAAGACGTCGCGACAGTTTGGATCGATTCGTGCTAGAAATAAAACTCTTACAAATAAAACAAAAAAGTAATATTAACGAAACATCGATCCTTCTCCTAATTTCTATTCATGCTGCTCTGTCTATTTGCGTGTCGCCCCCACGCCTGCCACTGCTGACTCTGATTTTGCTCCTTGTTTCGTTTATAAATAAATTAGGTTGCAACGTGTTTTAATTAGATGTGATGCTCTCTTATCGTAATGTATCCGCACATTCGCTCGCACGTCGTCGCTGGTTTGATCGACGACGAGTGGACGCGACTAAATTGCACAGAGAAGTTTTCTGCTCGGAAATCAAGATTTGGAAACGGGGTAACACGCTCGTACGACCAGTTTTATGTTCGTCGTCTGTTTGTTTTTACGATATTGTGCCATTTTTGGTCTAAGATAGGTGATGAAGGTGGAAAAGAAACGCGACAAAAGTGAAACCACACTCTGCTTGACCACGCAGTTGACCGCTCTTCCATACATAGCTATCAAATACAAGGTTGGCAACAATATATGCCCATAATACGATTTGTAGGGGGTGGTTTCTAAATTGGAAAATTGGAAAAAGCGATCTATAGATGAATAGGAGAAACAGGGGAAAAACCAAAGAAGAATAGAATAGTTCTCAAAATACAATAATAAATACCGCGAGGAGAAAGAAAACTTTCGTGGCTATGGATATCATTCACTCCACAACACCGTTTCGCTTCGAGGGTGGAACCAGATGCGCTGGCAGGGCAGTCGGCAGCTCGTTGCCATCCAGTTTCACGTTGATTAAATGCATCGCCAGGGCGAACTCTTCGATATCGAGAAAACCGTCCTGGTCGTAGTCGGACAGTTTCCAGATTCTACTCAGCACATTGTTGGTCAGTTTCGACTTGATCAGCTCGGATTTAGCCGCTAAAAATATACAAACGAAGGAATGTGTTAATTGCGGGTTCGAGAGACTCAGGCACACTGTGCTCAAGAAGATGCGTTCACTTACCGGCACCGGAGATCTTTCCATTGATCGGTTTAAGCGATTCGAAGATGGGATCGGTACGCTCGCGGTCCCGATTGCAAATCCAGTCCACTTCGCCGTAGCCGGCGTCGATGCCTTCTCCCTTGCGGTAGCCGAAGGGTGACACAACATCCTCCACTCCTTCGAAGGCTCCACCTAGATTGGGACGGGAAAAAGATACAATTTGGTTAGACCACTATTTGACATAGAGTTAACAGTCACGATTGTTTTGCTATCTTAAATGTATTCACAAGGAATTATATTTCCAGGCATCGTGGTATCAATTTCCGCCATGTCCGATTGAAAAAAAAATATTTTCATTATTTCGCATCATACAAAATGAATCAAGGTTTTTGGCAATTAACTGGAAATATAAATTAACATAATGAAAAATATGAATATTCAAAATATCATTGCGCAGTTACGACCAGATTCAGTGAATCGTAGTGTTATTGAAGAATGCATTCAGTAAGGTATGTACGAACAAAAAATATGTCATGGCACAATTTCTTTAAAATCAGCACCCCATGCAACACCATACAAAAATCATACAATGCTCTGTGAAATAATTAGAGATGTGTTTAATGACTCTTTCATCAGCCGGCTGCGCTCTAATGATGCGTACCACATTTCACTAGCCGACCGAGAAGCCTTCTGTCTGCCGGTGAGTATCTACCTACAGCAAGCATATGTTTTTCACGTGCGGAAATCAAGTTGCGCCAAGTTCAATGATATCTAACTAAATACTACTGTGCAAAGTACACTCACGTGAGTGCGCGGGGCGTAAACCATCCACGTCAATGCAGCATGATGACGATTCAGTTGAACACATTGGTTGGTGGCCCAGTGCCAGCCAGCTTTTCAGCAGAGACATCGATGTTTTGTTTGCCGCAATCAAATAATAAAGTCTGTTGCTTCGCCGGTTTGTGTTGGGTGAATTGGCCCGACGCAGCAGAAATTATTAGGTCAGTCTGCTGGCTGCACCACACACAACAATTGATTCAGTATGGACTTGGACTATGCTGACAAGCCGATAGAGACAATTAAAACTTAGCATGCGATACAGATTTCATTTTTGAAGCGTTTGCAACAATCAGTACCACAGTCCAGATGAAATTGATCACTCTCAAACGATTTTGTTTACAAAAATACACGGTAATGCAGATGAAAATTTTGTTTGAGAAACTATTTATCAATTTTCATATTAGGCCGATACAAATATTTGAAAACAATGATGTCCCCTCGGATTGTTTTTGCCCGAAACTAACATTTAAATGGGACAACAACAAAAAAATCGGTAAATTTTGAGGAGTTTCAAAATATTCTATTTAATAATTTATTAGATTGAATTATTATCAAGGATTACCAAGTGAGTAATTTTCTTGTGTTGAAATCGTTTAGTTAGTCTTACTGAAAACTTGATTTCAATTTGCCCACATTTGTATAGTGATACTAGTTGTGAAGCCAAAAACATTTCGTTTAGTTTTAGAGTGAGACTACGACCACCATTCACTGTTGTTATTAAACAATCGCCCTAGCTAAAATCCGTGAAGTTTTGAGCTCCGTAAAAATATAAACCGGCCGGAATCTATGACAGAAAAATAAACAACTGAGTGTGAAAAATAAATAAAAATATATTGTGGAGAAGCGGTTTAGGAATATTCCACGAAGAGGTGCGATTGAGGATGGCTAGAAGTTTGAAATCTTCAAATCAACCGTCCCGAAAGCTCCAAACTGAGGAAGGAGTTAGATGAGCTGAAAGAAGTAATTATGATAGCAAAGGAAAACAAAGCGAAAGTAGTGGGTCAGCAATATGCAATATAATGCATATAATGTGCTGATTCGACGTGACAGTCAGAATGATTCATTCCAGTTTTATCATGTCATGGCACTAAAACGACCAAATTTGCATTTCTTAACCTTCCGGGGACTCGCATCAGTTTTACCAGTAGAACTCGCATGTTGTGCATTAGTGCATGTGCATGAATCTATAAAATTTTGAAGGTTGCCGTCTTCTACAAAGTTATTCTTGGGATCGAAACCATTATGCTGTAGATCTGTTTAGTTTGTAATCCATATGCTTGGCGGATCCGAAAACGTGGCAAAGAGCCTAACCGCAATGATCCGCGAAGGTTCATCCCTCGTGACCCAAGAGCCAATACTGGATGAGAAAGCATCGACTTCTAGTTCGAGATCGCGTTGTACTCTTGTGCGGTCCACTTTTGTCTTTGCTGAAGGAAGTTCCGAACACTACCAAAAGCTATTTTAATTTCAACAGTGCTTCTCAGCGCTATTTATTTTTATACCCATTGATCCCGTTACGATCTTATCTTGGACCCGTACCTTCGTTTTACGTTGGACCCGTTTGCGGAAGTAAAACTCCGACAAGCGGTGGTAATCCTGCAAGCACACCGTTCTTTTGTTATCAAACTGAGCACCCAGTTCGAACTGATCCATGATGAAAATGGGCAAATGGAATCTACTTCTAGCCCAGGTAATTCGATTCGTGCGAAAAAAGGAAACCAAAGGATTCCGTCAATTGTGATATCCGCTGCCGAATTTTCTGGATTTTGAAAAGAAATTTTGAGTTGACTGCCGCCTTTTGTCGGGATGCTTTGACGATCGCAAACGTCTTCTTCAGTAGTTAACTGAGAAGCGTCATACATTTTTCACTTACGACGACAAAACTGAACGCCTGTCCAAAGTCGTATTGAAAGGTCTTTCCAGTGATGATAAATCACTGGATGAAATCAAATTTGAGATTGAACAATTACTTGGATTTGCACCAGTCCACATTGGCTAAAATCTTTTTAGCGCGTTTATTTAATACTACCTTTATTATCCAATTTAGCGTAATGGTGTCTTCGAGACATTTTATCACTAAGTTAATGCTAGACCAACATTTGAAAAGGATGTAACAGCCAAAATGTATTCCTTCTGATTCCTCGTCTACATATATAGCTAAATATGTAGACAAAGAATCGGAAGGAATAAATTTTGGCTGTTACGCCGTATTCAAATGTTCAAATGTTGGTCTAGAATGCGCTTCTCTGGAGGCTTACCGATCAATTTCCCTAAAAGTTTTTATTTTTTTCCACTTCACAACATATTAGGTTTGATTCTTCATAAAAGTTGTACCAAAAGTTCTCCTGAAAAATGTTGTCGAAGACACCAAGTTCGTAATTCCGTTACTTTTAGAGATTATTTACGTTTTATGTTGACAACCCCTTTAAAATGATTTTTTTATTATATTTTTTTTCATTTTCATTCCTACATTTTTTGCATGTTCTAGAAAGTTTTGAATAATATAAAAATACGCTTTTTGGTTAAAAGTTATAACAGTTTTATTGGATTTTTTGTCACATTTGATTTAACTGCAACTTGACAACGGGCAAATTGTGGCAGTCTATCTCATACCCATAACAAAGTAAAAGAATTAAACTTTAATTTA
Source organism: Armigeres subalbatus (assembly GCF_024139115.2). Taxonomy (NCBI): domain Eukaryota; kingdom Metazoa; phylum Arthropoda; class Insecta; order Diptera; family Culicidae; genus Armigeres; species Armigeres subalbatus. The sequence continues at coordinate 28,028,703 of NC_085139.1, read as the reverse complement.
ATGCAATACTTGAACTGTAATGTTGTAAGCAAATGTAAGGAATGTATCATCAAAAGTCATTTCCTACTATGCAAAGCAGAAATCAATCGCCCTTCACAAGAAGTTAATGAACCAATGCACCATGCGTCTCCATATGCTTGTACGCTTACATATACGTCGGACATGTACAAATCATGTTGGCATAAACAGCAATAAATCTCCAAAAGTAATAAAATTACGAACTAGGTGTCTTTGACAAAGTTTTTCAGGGGAGTTTTTGCTACAACTCTCGCGAAGACATATACCTTGGATGTTGTAAAGTGGGAAAAATTAAAGTTTCATCTCACTTTTAGGAGGATGGATCATAAGGCTGAATACCTCAAAAGGAGCGCTGATCAGTATAAAATGTCTCGAAGACGCCTTAACGCTAAATCACATAATAAAGGTACTATTGAATAAACGCACTAAAACACGATTTATGCCACCATGCAGTCTAATAGTCCTCAGAGTAGGATTTCTCAAGAATTTTATTTAGTTCACTTTAACGAAAGTGAACTAAATAATATGAAAAGCTCCCAAATCCATCCCATCATAACGAAATGCATGAAGGGCAAATCCCAAGTAACATTTTAAGTTTTATAACGCTCTTGAAGACCATAATTTACTCTTCAAGAGTGTTATAAAGCCAGTATAAAACCAATATGTTACTAGGGATGTACCCCTGGGGGTACCTTCGCTGGTCCCAGGGGGTACCTGAGACAAAAATGCATAATGCCGGATATTGCATTAAACTTCAAAAAAATATGATAACATCCTTGATTTTCAATTTTAACACAGGTGTGATACAATTGCACATAATGAGCTTGTTGAATAATTCACAGTGTCTAGTTCTAAAAGGAACTACCGTCCGAAGGGGCTTGTTTTAGTACTTTGAGAGTTGCTTTTAATAACAATAGTAGATAACAAAGTAAACGTAAAGTAAAGTAAACGCGAGTTTTCTTCGAAATTAAGGCTTTGTCATCCACAGCACATTTTGGCCCATAGATGGTTATTGAAATCCATTTTTTTATTAGAAAACCGTGTAGCCGAACTGGCTATAACATTACACAGAATTCTTGAATTAATCATCAGTCTCTCAGTTCTAGAGTTTGAAAATGTCAAACTATGACAACCATCGGACCATAACTGGATTCAGAAACAATGTGAAGTGAAAAGTACCGTGAGATTACGAAATGCATACAACACCTAAATCCATCCACCTTATGAGATATCTATACATGTACCGATTTGATTCAATTTCCGGACATGATTAATAATCCGAACATTGGTATTTGAAATAACCATTAAAAAGCGAGTGTTCGGAATATGAGTCATGTTGAAGTTCAAGTCAAAATGGTAAAATAGAGAGGGATTTTCTTTGCAAAAGTAGTGCATTTTTGTGGTGACGTAAAAAAATGTGAACCCGACTCATATTAGAGGTCCTAAAGCTGGATGCAGCAGAAATATATTACGAAACATCTGCGTTACGTCGAATACAGCCTAAAATCATAGATTGGAAGTACGAAGATTGGCTGTCCCAATCCGGAGTGACTTACTGGACATTTTCAACATCATTGTTGCTGGGGAAGGTCCTGATATGGACATACATCGAGATGGAGGAGCTGATTAAGTTGTATCAAAAATCATTAAGTATAATACCTCTATCTTCCTAGGAAATCCTACAATTCAACCTCAAATACAATCTATTAATTTTCTATTATACTTTTAAAAACATTAAATATATTTTTTATGTTTCGTGTGTTTTCTGATTCCAATAACAAAACTAAATACGCGCTGGATTGAATAATCCGGAAGTTTGTTTATGGATCCATTATCCAATTGATACTGGTAGCATAAACAGGCGGACCTTATTGTAAGCAAAAGTGACCCCGGACTGGTCATGAAATAACAGGCAGACTGAAATGGATTACTGGAGCTGCAATGAAGGGTGTGTGAGGTAATTAATTGATATCTTATCCTGTTCAAATACTTGACAATAAACTTTTTGGACATTGAAGTAAAAGTAAGCTTTAATATAAAAACACAAATCAAAAATAAATTGACACCCAGTAAACGCAAAGTTTCTGGTGTCATATGTTTGCGTGTTAACCATAATTGTATCGTAGTGACTGTGCTGACTTATTTAACTACTGAAATTGTGGTTGAACATTCAAATTCGTCACTATTTAAAAAGTTGTACGACAATTTGAACATTTTTCCCATGTGAATTGTCATATAAATAAATGGATCATCAATTGACTTTTAAAACACAACCAAGTTATCTGAAACATTATTAAAATTGAATTACCCAAAATAGTTTAGAATATTTTATCCGGGAAATTTCAGTCAACTTCGAAGTTTCATCATAGAGCTTCGTGATCTTTTCATAAGCAGTTATGTCGTCAACGTACATATGTATACAATAAATGGTAAAAGACATCTATGCCGTTAAAGTATCATAATGCAATTCTACGGACGCTCCGGATAGGGCTTCCATTCTCGAATACAATTTCCCGGGAAATCAATTTTCCCGGGATTCCCGATTCCCGGGATGCACACTTTAGTTTCCCGAATTTCCCGGAAAATTATTATGTTAAAGTATTTGAAAATCCTTTTCTTATTTTGATGAGAAGGTATCAATTATATTTTTGACTAACATCTTCTCACTGTTCCCATAATGAAACTTCTATTCAAAAGCATATTTCGCTTTCAAAGTAGATTAAACCCCATATTATAAAAAAAAGTTTTTTATCTGTAGATGCTAGTATTTATTGTACGGTTCAACCCTAATGCGTGTTGAAGAGAGGCGAAGCAAAGCATAAGTTTCCATCGGCAGTTTATTTATTTATTAGGACCAATCACCGGTGGGTGTTTGTCCTTAGCCGTGCGGTAAGACGCGCGGCTACAAAGCAAGACCATGCTGAGGGTGGCTGGGTTCGATTCCCGGTGCCGGTCTAGGCAATTTTCGGATTGGAAATTGTCTCGACTTCCCCTGGGCATAAAAGTATCATCGTGTTAGCCTCATGATATACGAATGCAAAAATGGTAACTTGGCTTAGAAACCTCGCAGTTAATAACTGTGGAAGTGCTTAATGAACACTAAGCTGCGAGGCGGCTCTGTCCCAGTGTGGGGATGTAATGCCAATAAGAAGAAGAAGACCGGTGGGTGTTACGAAGTCGAAATAAAAATCTAGTGATTCATGAAATTTCTCAAAAGCAAAAACAAAGCTATTTAATCGTGCACAACGACAAATTTTCTCCAGATCACAGATATTTAGGTTGGGCAGTGACGGCTTTGGTAGGTTTATTGCCAGAGGTTTTCTAAGACTTTCAATACTTTTTGATTCAAACCCCGACTAGTGCTCCAAACAGACTCATGTTCCGACCACTTGTTTAGAGACAATTCTTCTTGTGGGTAAAACCGACACTGCGGATAAAATCGACACCACTTCAAATCTCTGATTTCAAGTGATTATCATCACACTTTAAATAAACTTTTGATTTCTTGTATTTCTAGTCATTTTGTAACTGGCGGAGACGTGTAAGAGTAATAATAAACAGACAATTAGCATTGATCAACATTGAGGAGATGATTTATGTAAAATTTTGGCATCGGTGTATAAGCTTTCTCGACAATAATTTGTTGATTTTTCAGTATTTAATCCATCTCTGATCCATAATTGAACAGTATAATGCTTTCTCCATGAAGCCCTTTTAATCTTCTACAATTCGCTCTGATAGTTTTTTCGTACAATGATCGGTTTCCAAGTTATAATATGTTGCGTCTATTAAGAAAATATACGGACGAATACCAGAATGATTGATGTTAAGAACCTTATGATATTAACAAAACAAATACTGTCAAAGCCATCTTCTCCTCCATATCAAGGAAGAATGAAAACATTATGGAAATGTAGCACATAGCGGAGCTCATCTGGACACAGCAGAACGAGAGCAGATACTGAAACTTTATCATCTGATGCTCGTGATATAGCGAACGTTTTGCAGAAAGAAGTAACGCTTTTCGAACTAAGCAGAGAAAATTCTCAGACTTTTCAACAACTCTTCAATCATTCAAGCACAATGTAGAAAATATCAATCCCCTGAGGTCGAGAGTATATTTTTATCCTAAGTTATTTTTCAAGTAATGATTTTGAGTTTCGCATAATTGTTTTGCTCGCCGGGTCCCGGGAAGTTAACATTTTATTTCCCGTTTCCCGGGAAGTTAACTCCCGGGAAATGGAACCCCTAGCTCCGGAACATCCGCTATAATGGCCAATTCAAAAGTAAGTCCACGTGTTTAGCGATTTTTTCCATACCTATCATATTCATGCGTGTAGGGTAAGACGGTATAATATGCCCCCCCTAAGGCAACTCCTTGATAACTTTTTACTTTTCAACGCAATTTATGCAAACTTTGTGTTATTTGGTAGTCCGGGAAGTCGCAAATGCATTGCCCGTGAGTAGTCATTTTGAAAAGTCGTGAAAAAATGAATTTTAAAAAGTACCTGGGCAATACGCCCCACCTCAACCAAAGACGTTTAATAGCTCTTCATTATTATTTTATCAATTCCACAATAAAAAGACTACAAATCCTTATGCGCTTGACATTAAAAAACCAACATAGGTCCATTCAAGCAGGTGTGAATTACATTTCAATATTTTCCATACAATTTGGAAGCAACTGCTGCAGGCTCGCTGCGCTTGTGTCCAGTAGGTAAGGGCATATCGTCCTGCCTACACTGGGGCGTTTTGGCCAGTGAAACATGTTTTCGAAAATCGTTACAATTTTGAAGATGGAAGCAATTTTATATTAACTTAACCACTGAGAAAAGTAATTTTGTTGCCCAATTAAGTGTCTCAGTGCAAGTTTTGCGGACAGTATGCCAGAGTCGCTCCAGAATGTTGAGCAAACAAACATAAAAAGTTACATCAAAACTGTAACTTTTTGTATTTTGCTATTATTTTCATTGTGTAATACAAAAATACTTCCACATTCACATAGTATGATGGGTATACAAATTTTTAGAGGTACCAACTGATTTTGACCCTTAATTAGTTATAGTTTTCTAGAAATCAAAGAGGGGCGTTTTGGCCAGGTGGGGCGCATTATACCGTCTTACCCTAATCAAATTCTGTCTTCAGATGGTATTCTTGAAAATTGTAGTAACCGTTGTAGTTATTAATTCCATTGAATCGCCCAAACCTTGTGGTTTTTTGTGCACTAACCTGTCACAGGCTTTCACTGCCCACAGAAACGTCTTCTAAAAAAATCTAAAACACCCTACATAATCCACTTCATGGTTCAGGAATCAATTTACTCTTGAATATATTTTGGGTGCCGTTTAGGAAAATTGAAGAATTATTTGGTTCATGATTGAATTATTTAATTCTGTGGTGATTGGTCCGAAACATATGTAGTATAATATGCCTTACCGATAGAGGAGTTTCCAAATTCAATGTTAACAAAATGCGCAACAATGTCATGTGGCAGATAGTGTACCTTCCATGAGTCGATGGTCTATGATCCGATATCAATCTTTGGAAACAAATTATCTCATACTAAAAAAAAGTCGTTTCATACAGCTTCCCAAAGATTATCTATTCCACACTCAAAACTTATTTATTTATTATTTATGCTTTGTTAAGGAGACTTTCAGCCCGAGGCTGGCTCGTCTCCGGTAAACACACTCAAAACTGTTTAGTAAGCACTAAGGCACATTAGAACTAGAAGACCAGGTAATCTGCACTCCAGAACAATTTGATGATGATACATCTATTGAAACATTGAATGTTTCACGTATTCTAAGAACAATTCAATTCAGAGCTAGAGAAGTTACGAAAAAATCGCGCGAAGTTGTGAGATGAATTTTAGTATTCCCGATTTTCCAGAGAATCATTTTGGGAGAATTTGTGGGATACAGAAGACTTTCACTATAGATTGCATTCACAATTCGCTCGAACTGGTGTCAAAAAATCAAAAATTGGTTAAAATATGAGATTTCAGAATCATGATGTAATCTTGGGTCAAAATGGACTCCAATGCTAGAGGTCGCTGGAAGTTTTTTTTTCTCAGAGAATCTTCATTTTCCAAAGTTAGGAAGAGTTAGAATTTTCTCAAACTTTCAAATTTGTTTTGTAGACTTGTGAATTATTCCAATATGGTTCGTTTCAGCGTGCATTCAAGAGTATATCAACAATACGTCATCATAGAAATATAAAGCTTCGACAAAAGTTCTAAGTATTTTTTAAAGCTTTATTTATGTGTTTTTTTAACGTTACATTAAGTTCAACACGGATGTATTTTTTTGTGAAATTTTAGATTTCTTCACGAAATTCCAAGTTTGCATTAAAATCCCTGGAATTCTTGTTTTCTTCATTTAATACTTCAGAAATCATTTCCATGATTCAATTTTCTTCTAACTTTTTTGACTTTTAAAACTACGAAAAAAATTTAAGTCCTACAGAATCCCAAAAATATGTGCAAATATCTGGTTTATGCAAACCATGAAAACACTCACAATGATGGAGATTGCATTTAAGCATTATTTTTAATAGGGGAAATGACGGCTTTGGCAGGTTTTGTTCTATTATTGTCAGGGGGGTTTTCTATAACCAATTATGCTCAAATTTGGCCTAAACATTCTTTGCATGTCAAAGAATATTGTGGCCAAATTTCATAAAACTTGGTCAACAAAAACCCCCTGACAATAATAGAACAAAAGCTGCCAAAGCTGTCATTCCCCCTAATTCTATTAGAACGTTTTCTAATCTTACAAAGATAAATGATAAGTTCCAAAGGATCCTCAAAAGCTATCAGAAACTTCCTCTTTATTGGATATAGTGTTCATTTAGAAATTTATATTTAGCAAGTATTTTGGATAGAAGAAACATCAAAGACCAGTGGCGTAGCCAGAAAATTGATCTGGGGGGGGGGGGTCTGAACATTTTTTTTACACTACAAAAAAATTCTTCTAAAAATTTCATCTCTGGGGGGAATTTTGTCCAATAAACCACCACCCCCCCTCCCCGTGGCTGCGCCACTGTCAAAGACTTATCACTTCGAATCAGTGAGTGTGTGTGTGTGTTTCCATTCTATCTCCCACTGTCCGGCAGTGCTATCACTTCAAATCAGTGAGTATCCAGAAAATGTATTAAAATTTTGTAAAGAATTTAAGAAATCTTTTCGTAATGTTCTATACCGCTTCAAAATAATAAAATTTCAAAAGTTCTGAAAGGCATCTTTATCTTGTTTCAAAATACTTCGTAACTGTTGAAAATCCTATCGTATACCCACGAAAGCCTAGAGAATGATCAGATTGTATTTATAATTCACGCTCTGAGATTTCAAATGATTTTCTCCGAACGTCAAATATGTCTCAAAACATGTTTCGATTTCATTAGCAGGTAGCTCTTATAAATTTAAGGATATCCATGAATTGTAATAATTATGACAAAGCCTTAAGACATTTATTCGACACATCCAAAGAGCTCCAAAAACTGCAAAGCAAAATTTTAGGAATGCAATGAAATACACTCATACCAGATGAGATTTATACACATCAATATATGAATATGATATGATATGGAAATGTAACCACAGCATTGTTGGAAATCAGTGGATTCTTTGCTGTTAACAACAACTCAGAGAAGAGAAAAAGAGAGAAAAAAATCTGTGCGGCACCTAATATCGACTTAGGATATAATCTTTCACCAACTAAGGCCATGGCGTCCCCTAGATTGTGACTCTAGTAACGCCTATGGCAAGAATGGGTGGGGTAAATTACACAAAAAAAAAACAAATGTCCAATATTACCGGACTAAGCGAACTAAGATCATCGCAACACACAGTTTGTTTTTGAAAACACATGTTTTTTCTTTATTTTCAAAGATATGTAGGTATAACATATATTCTACCCACTCTTGTTAAAAACAGTTTTCACATTTCTATTGAAGCCGAAATCTGATACTTTCAGATCTGAACTAGTGGCGCCATCTGGCGCTGAAAATTTCTTGTTAAGGTGAACGTTATGTTCAAAGATCGAGGCGTGTTGTGTGTTATCCCAACATATTGAACAATTCATAAAAATGTAGAAAATCATCATCTTTAACGTATATTACAGTTTTTTCTTGAAATCGAGTATTTTAAACTTCGTCTGAATGTAATATACCTTACCCACTCTTGCCTACAAAGATTTTCACATGTTAGTTATAGCAGAAAGCTAGGACTTTCAGGTACCGCCTGAACCAACTGCGCCATTTAGCGCCAGAAGTAGCTACCTGATGTAAAAGTTAACCCAAATATAATGGAGAAATTTGAATAACTTTGTTAGTTTAAGTGTAGATATGTTTGGCAATCTCGAGGTCCTACTTAGCCCAGCGGTAAGACACGCGGCTACAAAGCAAGACCATGCTGAGGGTGGCTGGCTTTAACCTCACGAAATACGAATGCAAAAATGGTAACTTGGCTCAGAAACCTCGCAGTTAATTACTGTGGAAGTGAACACTAAGCTGCGAGGCGGTGAGGGATGCAATGCCAATAAGAAGATGTTTGACAATCGTTCAATAGTTTTTTGATCAGTTTTGGGTCAAAATTAATGGAACTCCCCCTAATTGTGAAATTTCAATTTTTTTTTTAATGTCGAATTCCCGTGTGAGGGCGAAAATGTTTGCTTTGTTACTTTATCCAAGCAAGATATGTAAACTGCAACAATTGCACTGACTTCGGTCAATACGCATGAAATATGTTAAAAAGTAGAGCAGCGCCCCCCGAGTAGTTTCAGAGGCGCATGGAGCACACATCTCGTGATCAACACGACTGCGAACACTCAATTAGTGCCGTGCACAGCATTGGCACTGCTTATTCATTTTTAACAAGTGGCGCGGCAAAATTACTCAGAAGTGATGTCAAATGAATGGTCATTTTTTTGCTCATCGTGTGACAAGTATGAAATGATTCGTAACTCAATGTTAAATGATAGCACCATATATGTAGGTAGGTAGGTACATGTTGACACCTTCCGTTGCGGCGGATGTTGATTCATTCGCATGGAAGAGTCAGAACCGCTGGCAATTACCCCGCCCCGGGGTAATGTTGCGAAACCAAGATATACCATTGTTGAACGTCATACAGTTCCAGGTTTTGGTTGTTTCTTTCAGTACCTAACCCAATTATCACGTTTAATGGATTTGCAACACAACGAGCGAATGGGACAAACTTGACTCCACGTAGTGATTTCCCGTTTCCGAAGCTGAATGTTCAAGATCGTAATCAGGGTTTACACTTAGAGTAGTGGATTTTCGCTAGAGCAGCTTTACCGGCTTTGCCTATATATTGATCGCAAAGCGAACTAGTTTCAGCGATGATGCGACGAACGAATTCATTAGACAGTATGGTCATGGATCTGCAATAAAAATAGATTTTCAACGTGGATGTGTGCAATCGCCACTGCCACTGTGTAATCTTACTGGTCAATATGGAAGTTTCCTTAACACAATTAATAAAATAAACTCAACTTTTATTCAGTTGTTTTATTTTATTAGTAAAGATGTTCTCTTTTCCATACAATATTCTCCTTTTTAGGCATTTTGGATAAAGTAATATTATGAACGATCCACAGAGAAGTCTTTCGCAAAGAGTACAATCCAACAGAAGTCGACGATACAAAATTAATACGATTGTATCTCTTTCCGGCTCCCTATCTCAAAAATGTTTTAATTTATTAAAAAAAAATATTATTTCGAAAAATTTGAAAGTAAACTTCTAACTAGAATTATAAATAACAACTAATTAAAATTCAAATACACAAAATTTTAAAATTCAAATTTATCACTTATGTTTTTATTAGTGTAAGACATGCACAGTCGCTAATTGTTGCCTTCCATACATAGATTGTGAAAGAAACTTTACTTCCAACTGTCAAAGTTCATTCGGATCGTGATTATGGCGAACGCGTTTTGCATGCATGTATAGCATAAAACTTTTTCGGAGAAATTTCACATTAAAAATGTGTGACTATAATCATCGCACTTTGTTTTGGTCATCAGATCAGCTCATTTTTACTTCAGCTTATTTTCACATTAACGTTAAAAATATAATAGGGCGGGATTCTGCCAATCAACCAATTTAACGCACAAATGTATAAATATAATGTAGCGGCTTTTATTATTAACAAACCGTATCGAACATTTTTCGACTCAGTAATCGAGGATATTCTTGATCAAATAAACGCATAAATATATATGAATTTTGTTTTGTAACCTTTCTACGAGCAAAGTATTATTAGACTCGATTGGACAGTCAAAAAGCCACTTGGTGCGTTTTAGCAGAAACCTGACCAATTGAGGTAATGTCCGATTTCAGACTGCTCTCTCCTTGTGTGGAATTTCCAATCGAAAATCGTTAGCTATCGATGTTAGCGCCACGATATGTCCTGACATCGGTCGATAATATCAGAGAAGTGCCATCCATCAATCAGAACGTGGTTGATTTGTGATTCTGTCTGCAGTGGTGATCTCCAGGTGTACCGATACGGAAGGCTGTGTTGGAAGTAGGTGCGGCGAATGGCCATATTCTTGGAGGCGGCGAAATCAATAACTATATAAACCGTCATGCGGAGCTTCTTTTGATTCCAGGGGCTACTTTGGATTTTAGATTTTTTGAAAAAAATAAACGGAAAAAATACTAAATTTGTAACAGAAAGTTGCCGTTCAACTATCAACAAGACACCCGATTGGTGATAATGACAATTTTATAGTAATTTTCGTTATAATTCTTGTTTTAAAATGTCCAAAGTAGCCCCTGATTTGTCAAAAGAAGTCCCGCACGACGGTAGTATATGTGTCAGTGTTGTGAAATGTCATTTGCATTCTTTTTCATAATTTTCCCAGAACTTTTTTCAGTAGTTAGCTGTCAACTATCAAGTATGGCGAACTTATAACGCTTAAATGTGGCTACAACTTTGTCTAACAAGAAATTGCTGTAAATATGTAATCTGGGGCGTGGGAGGCAAAATGTCATTCAAATGACATTATGTCAAATGACACGTGACATTTTGGAGAGATTTCATTCTATACCCTCAGATGTTATATTTAGAGTAATGTACTTTTGGATTAAAATATAGCACTACTCAAGCGTTATTCAGGCATCTAAAATTTTGAAGTAAATTTAACCTCCGAAGAAAGTTATGAACAAATTAGTCAAATGACATGCAGATGACGTTTTACAAGCCTGGTCACTATCATAAATTTTTGCAATAGCGCCACCCTAATATAATCGATATGGGTCCACACATAAATCCAATTATTGCTTATGTTACCACACATAAAATTTATTTCTACATATATTTTATAAGTTGTTTGCGTAAAGAATGGTTGTGTGTGCGCTCATAACTTAAATCTATGGATTTTTGCCAATAAAAATGTGTGGATTTTTGGTAATGTAGTGAGTTATGCCCCTTACTAACAGTTTGAATATGTTCATAATTTCTATGAAATTTGCCCTAGTAACATTTTGGTTTTAAGAGTATTTTATAATACTCTTGAAGAGTAAATTATGGACTTCAAGAGCGTTATAAAATTTAAAATGTTACTTGGGTGTAGTTTTGGGAATTTAATTCAGTCTCTCACAACGAATGGACGTTCCTAGAGTTTCCATTTCCCGGCCATTTTCGTTGTCCCGGGATTCGGGATGAACTTGTTCGTATATCCCGGTATCCCGGGATTTTTCGATGCTTCCTTATAAAACTTATTTTTTGATTTAAAAACGATTTTATTCAATGTTCTATTTTAGAAAGGCCAGATAATACAGAGTTCAAATTGGAACTCAATCCAATTCTAATTTGAATCAATTCTTTCGAAAAAAAAACTACTTCTAATAGCAAATAATATTCACGTTTTTCTCGGAAGGTAGAGTACCCTTTTGGAATATATGATCGCTGAGTCCGGAAAGAAGGGTTCGCTGGCGGTTGAAGTCGGCTTGACTGTAGAATCGTACTGGGCCCATAACCTATTGGAGATTTGGGAACCCCCTACACAATACTTGGGTATCCTCCAACCCATGGCAGGCTACTAATTGATACTTTTTCCAAGAGCTGCAGCTCTTCCTAATGTTAATTGTTAATCACCGTTATCGCTATCGCCGATGAAGTTAATTGTGTTCGAAGTAATCGCTTGCTGCGACAAAGATGAATCAACTCAATTATTATCGGAGTTCGATTATTTAACGTAAATTATTTAGATAATTTAAGGATAATGGGGTTAATAGATTACGCGATTAAAGTTGGTATACAATTTTGACAGAAGCCGAGAATCGGACAAATTGATTGCAGCCTCTTGACCAGAGTTGATTTTGATCGAAGCGGTACACTCTAGAATTAATGCCTGACACCCTAGCTGTAGCTGCTGGAAAAAGTATCAGTCAGTAGCCCTCCATTGAGTGGTATAGTGAAATCTAATATTTATTGTATATATTTAACTATCTTCGATATTCTCATGTCTGTTCCTCTTCTACTAATTTAATAATAAGATGATATCGATTGTGCATCACAAAGAACCTTGGCTCCGTATACATGCCTGAACCTACCAAATAAACGAACTTGGAAAAAAATCATGTCTGATGGGAGGTATAAAAATATGATATGAGTTTATCACCTTAGTTGGGTTTCGCGTTCAAAACAAATAACTTTTGTAGGAAGAAAATTTACACTGTTTGCAACTGGAAATGGAACAGTATTTTTTTGATTTTCGGGATTTCAAAAATAATATCCCGGGAAGAGGGAAATCCCGAATTTTCCTAAATCCCGGGATTTTTTGTCCCGGGATGGAAACTGTCGTTCACAATTCACAAAGTGAGAATCAAAAAACAGCTTTACCCAACAGAGAAATGTGTTGTTTTATGAATTGAAACTAGACCTGTGCGCCAATTTAAAATTTATCGGCGGCAGCGTGATACATCATTTTCCGAAAGTCAGCGGCGGCGACATGGCAGCGTCACCCCAACAAACATTCACTAGTTTAACTAACATCAGTGTGATGATTCAGTTCAGCACTATGTTGAATTATGTCTGTACTATTTCTTTTCGCAACTTCTGTTCATGCTTTGTTCACACAATTTTGGAGAAGTTATACAGCTACAACATCTCCTTTTTTTAAAACAACTTTATTACCTGATTCGTTAAACCTTCAATAAACATTTTACTGAGCCTTAGTTCAGCTACATGTAAATTCTTCGAAAATAATAACGCATTGAGAGTAACATGATCAAGATCTCCATTAAACGTATTGCAATTGCTATTTTCATATTATTTTAAATTATTTTAAATTTTTCCTAAATCGGGTCTCGAACTGCTGACATTTGATCATCCACCGGTAACGTTGCCATCCGCGCCATCCTTGATTTTTAAGTTATGGCTTACTCAATGCAAAACATAAATAATCATATGGCTGAATATGAATCATAATTGGACTCTTAATCAACAAGTCAATTTGTTTTTAACAAACTGTAGGTTAAAAACTGTACAAAATTTTTATTTCAACCATTGTTCAGCCAGTGATAACTATTCAACACTGGGAAAAAATATAAGAAAATAATGTCAAAACGATAGAATAAAATTCGTCTCCAACGATGGGGTTTATTAAAATTTAATGAATTTATGTTCGACCTTTCTCGGATGCTCTGAATAACCGGTTGCGATATTATTCTGCCATCAATACCACACATGCAGCGAGTAAATAACTACACATATCGACATTTATTTACATATAAAAAAACAACTAGTATATAGGAAATCTGTAACAGATCTGCAATATGGTTGATTTTTTGATATGAATTTGTTTGTGTTCGTTTCCTTCTCAACTTTACAACAACTGCATGACTTTTCTTTATTGCACCAGCAATTTTGTTCATTATAATCTCCAACAGCTTTATTCTAGATCAGAAATTAATTATGTATCACGAAACAATTATACATTGCCCCACGAATATAAAAAGCCTGAGTATTCTTGACAATAAATCCAACAATGTCTTGAAAATAAATTATTATTTTCCTATCCAAATATCATCAATTCAAGCCATTACGATTTTCTTTCAAACGAAAAAAGCAAACTATTATCATGTTTTCTTCCACTGTGCGATAGATCCGGTAAAGGTGAAATCCAATGGTTAAGAAGGACAACGGTTAAGAAGGATGTCTAATGCTTGCTTATTAATCTACTATTCAAACTCATTTCGACCACCCTTTTAGAGCATCACATCATAGTCGAACAGAGAATTTTGAAAATCATTAGTTCAGCACATTGATGAACTTCCCCAATTTGCTAAAATGTGATAAAACAAAAACGTTAGTTCGACCTCAAATAAAGGTGGTAAATAAATAAATAGGCCAAGTCGAATATTAGTTAGATCAAATGCTGAGATGAAATCTATCTAGCGAATTATTCAGCATCCATTTTATTCAGCTATGAAGATTACAAATAAACAATAATTCGACTTAGATGCTTATTTGTAGCTTGTCGTTGTTTGTTGGGACGCCGTTGGTAATCGGCGGCGTCGGCGTGAGCTTATTACATGCATTAGAAAGTCTCTGAAATTCTTCCACACATTCCGAAAGTTGAAGAATTTTCTCCAGGAATTCCTCCGTAAGTTCCTCGAGGAATTCCTCCGGAAGCTTCTCCAGATGTTCCTCCAGGAATTCCTTCAGAAGTTCTTCCGAAAGTTCCTCCAGAAATGCCTCTCCCTGCAATCCTCCGAAATTACCTCCAGGGATTCCTCCGGAAGTGCCTCAAGAAAATCCTCAGGAAGTTCTTCAATGAATGAATCCGGAAATTCCTCCGAGAATTCCCCCGGAAGTACCTCAGAAGCTCTTCCAGGAATGCCTCTGCAAGTTTATTCAGGAGTTTATCCGGAAGCTCCTCCAGGAATTCCTCCGGAAGTTAATATATGAATGCATCAGGAAGTTACTATATTGTATAAAGTTATATTCTCCGGAAGTTTGCTCAGGAAAACCCCGGAAGTCCTGTGATTTTTTTTAAATATTTACCCACAGAATTTCTCCAGAAATTCCCTCTGGAGTTCTACCAAAAAGTCCTTCAAGTACACTTTATAAATTACCTCACGAACTCAACAGAAATTACCACGAGCTTCCTTCAGATATTTCTTCTGAATGCCTTTTGAAGTTACATAGAATTTCACTAAATTCACCTCCCGCGATTACTTCCGGAAAATTCTAGAAAAGAAAAAAAAATTGCGAAATCTAGATCTAGAAAATCCTATGCGCTTTCCTCAAGGAATTCGTCTAGAAATTAACCCGGAGAAGGATAGGAGAGAAAGTTGTTTACAAATAAAGGCTTCTGGAAATGAATTCTACGTAAATTTCCTTAGGAATTCTTCCGAAAATTCCTCCAAGAATCTCTCTGGAAATTCCTCTGGGAATCATTTAAGTATCATTAAATCATTCTCCCGGCATTTTCCACGGAAACTTCTCCAGGATTTCTCCAAGAGTTCGCCCAGAAACCCCTCCAGGATTTTTCCGGAAAATTCCCTTGAAAACTCCTCCGACATATCATGCTAGCTTAGCTTAGCTTTGATATCATTGGTTTTTGACAATGAGCCGAAAATAGAATAGAGTATTTCAGCATCAATACCTAAT
This sequence comes from Armigeres subalbatus, assembly GCF_024139115.2. Taxonomy (NCBI): domain Eukaryota; kingdom Metazoa; phylum Arthropoda; class Insecta; order Diptera; family Culicidae; genus Armigeres; species Armigeres subalbatus. Next base: position 28,013,038 of record NC_085139.1, on the reverse strand, counting down.
ATTTTGCTATTTCTGTAGGTTTTCATTTTTTCTGTAATCCGCCAGGATCTTCAGAAGTTTCTGTTAGCCTAGGTGAAAGATCGTCATTGGCATCCGTATTCGTTTCTTCCACTGCTGATTAAACTTCACATCCACTGAAATCCTCTATTCAGTTTATCCATGTATCTTGTGGATTATTTATTCAAATTTAATTAAAAATATATTGACGAATTATCCATTTAACTAATTACCTGTTACCGACTAAACACTTTCAGCATTCGACTAAATGTCTTTTCGAATGAATCTCCTTACGACTAAATGTCCATTCGACCAAATGTCTATTCGACTAAATGTCCATTTGACTAAATTTCCATTAGACTAAACTGCCGTAATCTGAAAAAGTGACATATATGCCATTTTCCAAAAATGGTGTTAACGAGTACTACTCATTGAGCTCTTTAACAGAAAAATGGAAAACATGCATGTTTTAAAATGGCTGTTACGTCACTTTTCCAGATTACGGCAGTAAATGTCTCTTCAACCAATCTCGGGTACTTATTCAAAAAGACGTATGCGATTTTGTAAACAAAGATTCAAACGTCGATTTATCCAATCTGATGACACTACTACGCAAACCAACACCACCAACAGGTAGCCGAAGGCTTCCCCTACCTGTCTGTGGTGGTGGTTTGCGTGGGAGTGCTATCAGATTGGACAAATGGACGTTTGAATCTTTGTTTACAAAATTACATACGTCCTTTTGAATAAGTACCTGAGAAATGTACTTTCGACTAAACGTCATTGGGGCCGTACACTAATAACGTAAGCAATTTTTCTGGGTATTTCAATCCCCCTCCCCCCATGTAAGATTTTTCCCATACAAATCATTTTTTTATTTATATGGAGCGTAAGAAAATGGCGGACCCCCCCTCCCCCCATAAGTGCTTACGTAATTAGTGTACGACCCCATTCGACGAAATGTTATTCGTCGAGCTGTCCCAAAGCCGCTTGGCGACAGCAGAAATTTGACTTCGGCAGCAGAATCACAAGCGCGCGTCGGACTATTGAGTGGTTGCTGTTAGTGATTCGGAAGGCGCATTATTGGAAATAAAACGGTCCTTCTCAGGACCAATATTCTATACAAGGGAAGGTTAAGTCTGGACGAATTTGGTTCAAAATGAATCGCTTGGCGACCGCAGAAAGTTGCCATCCGTAGCAGAATCAGAAGTGCGCGTTGGAGGGAGGAGCAAAATTTATTTGCATGGATGACATCAGTATCAGTGTAAATTTGATCTCAAGAATCTGATTAGGTTTTATTGCTGTTTGTAACTGGAAAGGCGCATTATGGAAAAAAAAATCGGTTCTTTCCACAGCAACAACTTTGTGGAAGAAAAGGTTAAATCGAGAGGAATTTTCTTCAAAATGCAAATCATAATCGATTGGTGAAGTCAGAAAGTTTCCGTCGGTAGCATTATCACGAGCACGCATCAGAGCGGGAGGCTGCAAAAATGTATTCGCATCAACCATCTTTTCTATAAAATTGTGGTTCTGGAAAGATTCGAATCAATTTCCATAATGCGCTTTTCCAGTTAGGTACTAACAGCAACAACTGCCGTCATCAAACGAATAATATGCACTTTGAACAAAACTCGTCTCAGAGGTATGGAATGTTGGTCCTGAGAAGAACCGATAGTTTTCCAATAATGCGCCTTTCGAATCACTAACAGCAATCAGGAAGGAAAGTTTATTCCCACCGAAGGCTTGGGCCGTGTAGTCGCCGTCGTCAGCATCAGCAGCTCTCAAATGGAACTTTCTCGCAACATTTGGATGCTTGTTTCGCTTTCTTACATTTCTGCAACACGGTGGCATCTGAAGTACCCTCGACTGGCAATCAGTGGAAGCAACTCTCAAGCCACAATTTTCTTGCAAATCCAAACTATCTAGTGATTGCTATGATTCGAAAGGCGCATTATTAAAACATTATCGGTTCTTCTTAGAACCAACATTCTATACAAAAGAAAGCTGACCCGAGAAGAAATTTCCTTAATGTACAAAATACAGTCGCTTAGTTACGTAGAGATCGTAGTAAACTATGTTCAAATACGGACGCAAAAGTGTTTTCCTCCCGTCAAAAAGTATAAAACAGTGAAAACTGAAAAAAACGAAATCTAAGATCCGGATCGGACTACAATTTCTGTCCAGAGAGGTTTTACCAAGTCAGGAAGTGTGAATGTCAATCAGTGGAATGTAGTGACACCAACCTCAGTTTCGGAAAATGTTCAAGTTTGGACAGGAGTTCATTGGTGGTCGAGTTGCTGTCATTTAGGATTGGCCCGCAAATCGTATGGGAACTGAATCTTGCTAATCAGGATAAAGAATTTTTCGCGGTGAGTTTGTTTTCAAAAATCATTAGGAAGGGTTGAGAGTGTGCAAATGAGAACTTTTCAAAGCCGATTAGTTCTCTGCCTTTGTTGTAGTTCAATTTTTTTCGGCCCAATTTGACTTTGTAGTAACACTTATTGTATTAAACTTCGCCTTATGTGTGGACCGTAGTTATCCATCCCCTGATTCAGCACACAATTTGAATATTAGGACCTATCTTTTTTCAAACTATGTTTCGTTAAATAAATGTAATTGTGGCACGGCAACAGTGCCAGTGTTTTCTTACACTGGCTAGGCAAGCGGATTATGTATATCACTTCCAATGGGGGCGGCGTGAAGTATAGTCCGCAGCTTGTCTAGTGTCAACTCTTGAGCGTGTTCTATATTCTCCTCCTGCTCATTAGTATCGACACTCTATACGATAAAGATGGTATAAGACTAATAAAAAGAAACGAAATTATCCTAGGTTAGTGTTGGAAACCTTTTAGAAGAACAATATCCTGTAGGAATAAGATGGATTATGTTAACTTCAATCAATTCATAAATAACTAATTTAATGAGCTATATTCAACTATAACCTCAAACAGTTTTAATTGGTCACGGATCATTAAATTTGATATGAAAATTATTTTCAGCTTTTAGTGGAATATATTTACTTGTCGTAGGACGAGTTTGTGCTGTTCCGTTTGGTTCCACTACTTTATTGTACCTTACGTAAGTCGAGTCAAGTACGAGACACTGAAGACGGTCTTACTGTTGAGGTCAAAATACGTATCTGTCAAAGATGCAATAAGGTGGTGGAATCGAATGGAGTAGTGCAGGCCCCGTCTTGGGACAGGTCATTAAATTTGTTAATAAGAAATTGATTTAAGATGGCATAATTAGTCTTATTTCTGCATGAATATCTAAGTTTTATTTTTAAGGAGATCGAAGTGTGCCGCGCTCGCGAGTGAAGGTGGAAAAAAGTGCTTCGTGTCGGCTTCCGTCAAATTTCAGTTTCCGTATGCCTTCAATTCTTTTATTTGGACTATTTAGTTGTTCTTTTGTATGACTGGTAATTCAGGTCTGATATTTTTGTGTTCTGTGGAAGAATTAGTGATGTGGCGATTTTTTTTGGTTTTCAGATGGAATCTCCGGTGAGTATGTTCCGATCTACACTTTATGTAACTGTATGGTATGTAATTTATGGGGGGAGAGAGAGTTTTCCATTTTCTTACTCTACATAAAGGACAAGATATCATTGGTATGACAAAAATCTGTCCATGGGGGAAGGGGACCGAAAACACAGTTAAATCCATGCAGTTACTGTTCCGCCCAACATATCTCTACAATGATCGTATGTAGGTAGATTCAAAGCAATCGGTTCTGAAAAGTCCATTTTCTCAAAAATATTTTGTTATTTATTTATCCCGTTAAATAAATTTAATTATTCATACGCTGCTTTTGCAGTTAAGTTACTGATTATTTTTGAAAGGAGATGTTGCTCTGAATCCGCGCTGAGGCGACATTTATGTTTTCTGCACCAGTGGACTTTATTTCGAAGGATTATAGCTACTAAGAATGTGTATCAGCAATAATCAGCAAGTCCCGTGTTCCGAAATTGATAGCTGACATGTTATCATATTGTAATATTTCCCGTGGCCCATCTGGGAGGTCTCTCGTGAAAAGAGGCACGGGAATGTTGTGTTCAGGCAGGTTGCGCAGTTTCTGACATATCGTGGACATTTTTGGCATCAAAAATTGTTGAATAATACGAAATGACAAGATTTTTTTTCTTACAAAATTAAATTCGTTTCAGAAGTGCATAATAAAAACAGCATATATATGCAGTTGTATGTTCTACAAGTGTATCGAGATTATTGACTAGGATCTAACATAGTTTCAGTGCCGGTTACACAATTATATGTCTGCTTATACCGTTATTATTCTTGTACTATGGCTTCGCTCATGCTAATTGTATGTTATGATGAGACTGGATAACATTGAAATTCAAATTTATTCCTCGAGATAAATCGATTCTTCGAATATCATGTCTCCTTTTTATTTTGTGAATAATGAGAACATTTTTGGGCGAGACGAAGCTCGCCGGATCAGCTATTTTTTTTCATAACTTCGTGGTTACTTAATTTAAAGATATGCATATAATACAATTTGCTTTGATGCAATATATGTTTCAGAGGGGCTTTGAGTTACATTAGTTACACAATATTATGGTTATTATGAGTTTTAAGTTTGTTATACTTATTACATTCGTTATAATACAATAATGAAATCCATAAGAGTGAACAGTAGTTGAAACACTAAATAAAAACATTCTCATTACCTACACAAAAGAAAGTAATGAAAAATAAACGACATATTGAAAACTTAAATTAACAAAATATGTCTGGCTGTGCAATCTTATTTAACCTCAAATTGAGATAAAATAAGAGTTGCTGGTTGACATTAGCTTTTCGATTACTATCGATGTTATTAAATAGCCGCACCTTATTTTCGATTTCAATCTTGCTTCTTTTCTACTTTCCTTATGTTAAAGAAATGATGACGCAGGCGCTTAATCCAAAATTCAAATGGACAATCGCTCACTTTGAGCGATTGATTGTTTATTCTCGCGAAGGATGAACAATTGAACAAGATAAGGTAATGCTAATACTGCTGTATAGAAGTTACATAGGTCACATCACTTTCCATGATGAATCCCGATCTATGTTACTGATTACCCCACCCAACTAACACAACTTCCTTCCCGTGGTTATTGTGGAGATGCAGTGGTATTCTCGATCTCTAGTAACAACAATAACCACACACTAACAGTCCCTTCCTTTCCCAACTGACTGTAAGGACTTGGCCGGCGCCGTTATTGATCAACATTTGCGAGCTGCTGAAACGTGCACTTGTCAGACACACCGTTTTCAAATGTTGATCTAGTAATATTAATTCTATATCTGCGTATACGCCTGATATATGTGGATACATACTTAAGTATCCTACTAAATAAAAAAATAAATCTTAGCATTCGTTTTCAAATTTTGACTAAGTCAATACGCTGACAAGATAATATGAAGCATGCTTCAGCATAATTACATGGTTCTTGGGTGAACTAGGGTTTTAAACGATATTTGAGTCCGTATATGAGAATCCCACAGTTTCTTTATTTTTATATACTTTATATATAGCTGATATAAAATTGATCAGATTCAGGAGCTCACGTTCCACGATGAATTCCTATGAAAGCGGCACAAATGCTGGGGTATTGCTTTATCGCCAATGGTGTGTGCGGCGAGAATGTGGCGATTTATCACAGATTGCCTCTTAAGTTGTTATAACTCTTTTGGTCGCAAACAATTATTCGACTTCGAAAAAGTGAAATCAGAATTGCCTACGTAATGTGAAACCAATTCAATAAAAATTCCGCGGAAAAAAAAAATCATAATTTCGTATCGTTTCGAAGTCTCGAAAGATATCTATATTTCGTTTCGTTTCGATCCAAATCAACATGGCTTAAATTTCGTTTCGTTTCGTTTCGTTAGGAAAGGTGTGTTATCGCATACCCTTAATCGTAAGGCTCTCAAAATTGGGATCGCATAAGGGGAGGGGAAAATTAATATATTTTATATTCTTTCTCGTTTCAGAGAGCGAACAATGGCGCTTAAACCTAGGCTAATTACCCGAGCAGCACAAGTCAGATCAAAATGGTTGCAGCAACTTGATAGTGACCAAATCTAGTCGCATATCCGTTGCAGTAATCTATGTGGGACATGTGTGCTACTTGGGTAGCCAGGGCAAGTTTAATAGCTTCGCCCCATCCCTGGACAATTAACAATGGAGTGACAAAAATTTCTTAGCATGGTCACTCCCAACGTCTGTTTAAACGCATTATATCATTTGCTTATGATGATATTCCTAAACTATATTCCCTACCAACCATCCAACTCCTTGACATCTATGAGGGCGTCGGTGAGTCGCTGGCCTCTCGTTAAGTAGATGTCATATCATCATTTCCTTCCCTTCCTTAGTAACAGAGAAGATGGGCGTGGCCGGCAATGGTAGCTTTCATGCTTTATCATTTCTGACCCCCAATTGGGTTGCTATTAAATCCCAAATAGTAATCCATAAGCAGTTGGGGTATGAAAGTTAAAGAAAATACATGACAGCTATCAGTATGCAATCTACGAAATACTCTGTTACAACGCAACGCAACGCAACGCAACGCAACGAATATCTAAGTTTTATTTTTAACATCCCCATCATATATTGATTTGTCTTTTAATAATACAAATCGTTAACAAATCGTGGTGACATGGAGGTTTGTTGAGGATACTGAACATCTCATGCGGTGCAAAGAACCCGCAATCCATTTAAGTCTGTCGCGCAGCTCTCCGCAGTAGCCGTTGACATAGTGATCAATCACTATCCCTAATTGCAGATTAGTTCGGAGTATTGATTAAATTTGCTCCTGCAAAGTTCTTTATGAGTTTGCCCCGGTTTGTGCACGGCCACAGTACCATTACATTTCAGCTTTACGAGATTTTATTTGTGGATAGGGCCAAATCTTGAAACGGTCGAACATGAATGAACCCTTTAAGTTGTAGTTAATGTAAGTGTTACTATTTCAAAGCAAGAATGTTCATAATATTTCATAATAATCATAATTTTTGACGGGAATAATCTAGATAGCGATTGCAGGTAAGACAAATATGAAGCTATTGTAAGTATCTAATATGGCATATTTTGATAGTCTTAGGATTGCGCTTGTTTTTCATCGCTTTATTCACTCATTTTTTTTCTCCAGGGGGCGAGTAATGGCGGAAAAGAAAAAAATTGTCCCCTCAAATTTAAATTTTATCATCTATTTTTGCATTTTCTTTTTAATATGTCATTTTTAATTATTGTACATTCATTAAATAATTTTGCATTGTGTTATTCACTGATATATTTTCAATTCACGAAAAATATAGTGCCGGAATGTAGTGGATTATTGAAGGTGGATTGAAGCAAGACAAATCCGACTTACGGAGGTGCATTTCACAATATATATGTATTCTGGCCTTTGCTTGCCTTCTATTTTGACTATCTTCAAATCTTCCTTCTCAATGCCTATTTCAAGTATATCTCTTTTGTCAACTATCTTCCTCGCATCCCATTTTGTTAGTAGAAAATGCATCTAAGCCTAAAACATAGCTTATTCTTTGAAGAGTGGTAAAAATGCTAATACCTTTAGGTTGATAGGAAAATAGATCAGAGTGCGTTTTTATGTGATATGCAGATTGCTCGCGAGAATCAGAAGCTTTTGATCTGCTTGTGTGGTCGATATGTGAATAGATTTAACTAATCGCAATGCTGTACTTGAAAACATGCCTCAGAGACTTTTATTAGGAGTATCAAATTTTCTGTCAGAATTGAGTGAAAAAAGTAGATCATGTTTGTTTGTTGCTTGAAAGACAGCATGACAGATGTTCAGCATTCAGAGTTTACGAACAGTCGTGATTTATTTAGTAGGCAGAACGATCGGCCGGTCATCACATAATTTGTTCTGCTTTGTGCGGTTAGCAGAACGATCGTCCGATCATCGAAGTGTTGTTCTGCTTTGTGCGGGTGAATAAATTAGTTAGATAGTGAAGATTCGCGTCAGTAAGCAAAACGATCGGCCGGTCATCGAAAATGTTGTTCTGCTTTGTGCGGTTAGCAGAGAGATCGGCTGGTCATCGAAAGTTTTGTTCTGCTTAGTGCGGTCTGTAATTAAAATGATTAGTGTTCGTTCGATTATGTTTTGAATCAAATACACACTATACACGGCATACCGTTTACCAAAACGAACCCTGCCACAATACCTACCCCATATATCCAACATCCCAGTGATTTCTCGTGGAAGTGCAGATGACTCGTCGGCTTCTATCAAAGCGAGAATCACGTCAACAATTTCCTACCTATTCCTTAATTGACCTGCATTCGGACACGGCCGGCGCTGGTATTGCTTATTTTTGGGGTCACCAGTTCTTACACATTGAAGATGATGTTAATCCCAAACTTCATCTATTGGTTCTCTGTGTAATAACAGCTGACCTGGCAATAACGGAGTAGCAACCGTGGGCGGTCAATCATGCTCATGCTCATGCTCAAAATACAGTCGCTTAGTTACGTAGAAAAATCAATCGCAACGATGTCCTTATGTTGTCCAACGTCTACCTTGCCGTCGTGTCTTGTACACTACCCCTCTGATTTTTTTTTAAACTGGACGTGTTAAAAAAATTCTAAATACATTTCTGAATTCAGCTTTAACTTTACACTGAAAATGATTGAAGGGAGTGAAACATTGCTGACTAGTGTAATCAGCATAAATTTTTCTGCAACTTTGCTAAAGAAACCATTGTTAAATTGATTTCTGAGCGAAAAATATTTTTTATGTCATTTTTAGATGGATTTATCAAAAATAATTCCTAAAAGACGACAATCATTGGAGTTTAAAACATCCAATATTTTAATTTGAAAAATAACCAAAAATTTGATTGATACACTGACCAAAAATCACCATCATCAGTTGGTACTTAGTGTACCTGAAGGAATAAAATAGACCTCAATCAGTGGTGTTTAGCCTCTTGCCCAGTAACTCTTATCCATACCTCGTCGTAATGTATTTCGGGGTGCGAGCATCTTAGAGACGTTCGGTTAACCAACCTCGATGTGAATTTTGGTCGAATGCTGATAGAGCGCAACCGAGAATGGAGAGATGTGGCCTCGAACCGTATATTATGGCGTCAAATTTTCGATTCAGCTTTATCTGTTCAAATGTAAGCTAAATAAATAATAAGATAATATTTTAATTGGAAATTTTGTCCACCCGATTAGTCGCGCATACTCCACCGTACGCTGCTGCGGCAATGACGACAAACCAACACCGTATCGGCGCGTCTTTTCCATCATCGTCATCGCTGCGATGCCATCATTCGCGCGAATTAGAAACAGAAACCAAATGCTGCCGCCGCTGAAGTGGTTTTCCCCACGATATGACTGAGAATTGAGTGAAAGAAAACACGAGACACGGTTTATGCACCAGTTCTTCAATTGCAACACTCGTCTGTTTCGTTCTCGTATTTTCATGCACTTGTCCGCACCTTCTCCGATAAGATAGTTATCTGTTGATGTTTTCTTTTTTAGTGCCCACTGCTCAGTCAAACGACATCGACGAGTAGAAACCGATTGCAATCAATGTTTAAAATAGGTCAATGGAATTCGCTGTTCATGATGATGATCGATAGATGTTGATGTTCTATCCACATGCTTATGTAAGAAGGGGTCAGAGAAACCATGAGCTTCCAATTTGCATTCAATGACGTAACGAGTTTTTTTTAATTAATTTCATATTTGTGATTGATAAAATACACTTACCTTTTTTTATACAAATAAACAACTCCTAAAACAACATCAAAACTAATAAGATATTACTAGCTAATGTACATTCCAATGGTTGCCCATTATTATATTTACATAAATTCCAATTCTACCAAAGAACGTGCCATTAATTTCAAGGTGATTTGTTTTTGATTTCCCAAAAAAAAAACATAATTCCAGATCGTAATGAACGTCACCAGACAAACACAAGCATCCCAAACAATGATAGGTACGGGGTACGGTACGCTCCATCACCAAACCAAGTCGAGCAAGCGAAGATCACGAACGAACAGAAGGACACATGAGAATGGGAAAAACTGATGTCCATACCGCAACGGGCCAACAAAACACACGATCGATCGCAATTACGTGACCAGATTGACTGTAGAATAACGCATCATTGAAACTCACGTGGTGTCAGCGATACAAATCCATCTGCAAGCAGGAAAAGGTTCTTTAACAACAATGGTTACGGGGAAATGTGTTGTGATTTAGAAGAAAATGTGTGAGATATGTACTAAAATTATACGCCTAAGTAATAACATCATTGAACAGTAAAGGAACATTAAGTCAAGTGAAAAAGATGTTGATGGCGAAAGATTGCACAATAAAAGCCATTATGAACAAATCCAAATGGTGCTTAATTCTGGACGCTGCATTATTTGAAGAAGTGACTACTTTCGGTGAGTTTTGCTTCTGGTATTGAATAAATCGAGAACAGAAAAGAATAGATACGTTTTGTTTTTCTTTCGAATTAATTGCGGCGTTATATGCAAGATTTACTTGTTTTTGATCGTCAGTAAATTGAGTTGCACCAGTTATAATCTTCCACACCGGTATTTTGTGCAGTATTACTCCCAGTCATTCAGTTGAGCAATAAACAAATAGATTTAGGGGTAACCAAATATTTCTATTTCCAATTACAGAAGAACTTTGTCTTGATACCAATCAAAATCCAATTTAAATTGTTCCATATAATACAAAACCAGTTTGCCCCCTCCATTGAAATTAGTTGACGCACATTACTTAGTCATTATCACTTGTGACACTTCTATATTGAGTTTCAATACACAATCATCGGTATCCCAATCATCGAAACCGCGACTAAGCTTAAGTGTGTGATAACAGCAATTGGCTCCCGCGACTCACGACCGCTATTTATAATGTTCAAATAAAATTGCAGCCTTCGCCATACAAAGTTCCATTACGATAACGTCTCATCAAGTACACTCAACCAACATTCTGCAAACAATGACACAAGAATGCACAATTTTATAACCATCGCACCTCATTCCGCGAAGTCGTCGTCGACTCATCGACAACCCCTCACGCGCACCGACATATCAAGTACCAAAGCTTTAATTAGGCGCGAAAATTCCTTTCAGCTTAGAGTAGCGATTGTGGTGGATAGGTAGAGGCTTATCAATCCGACGACGAAGCTGCATTCTATGGCTTACGATAAATTTTAGCAAACAGGTGGTCCGTGAATGCAATTAGGAAGGAAGCGATGTTCGCAACTTGATGCTTCCAAGGGGCTGATTTGTTGATCAACCGATTCAACAATTGAGAAATGCTATGAACGTAGGGAACCACGCCTAGTCGATAAAGACATGATTCAACCACAAATTTGATTCCTGGTTAGGTATGGGTAATCATTCCGATTGAATGTGTTCACGACATCTCTGTACGAGAAGGATCATTGTTTATGTATTTATGCAATTACATTAAAAGCTCTCAATTACTAACTGTCGAAGTTCAGCTGTCCAAAATATCAAGTTGGCAATTAGTTGATTGTTCCAAGTACATGAATGCAATTGATGGTAATGATTGACGCAATCCCAAAGTAAAACGATCTCTGCTATGGTTCCACCTAACAATACAGCACAAAAGTACAATCAAGTTGAATCATCTTCTTTACAAACATATAAAATTGAGTTTACATTTGAGACAATATAACTAACGAACGGATGAACATATTAGAATGATTTATGTACGGTTCGATTTGTTTTAGAAAGGACAGTGTGAGAAACATACATATATGAATTTCCCCAGGAATAGTTGAAAAATCACGAAAATGCAAAAAGTTGGTGAGTTGTAAAGAAATTCAAAACGATTGTATATAAATCGATCTAGAGTGCTGTGCTGCAATATTTGACATTCGGAAGCAAAAGTACAATCCCGAGCAACGAAGGGTCTTATCTGCCAGTAATTCTTGAATACTATTTGAGTGGTAATGTAAAAATGTGCACAGTTTGTAGGATAAAGTAATAAGCGCTACTCACAGAACGCATCGAGAAAGCGGCAACCACGCGCCCGGTGAGACCCAGGAAGAAGGGGGAAGCACTGCCTAAAACCAGAGAAAGAACGCTACGCCGATGTGCTCAAGGCAATGCACAGTGCTAAGAAGCTGGCCTCGTGAAGGAGGTTCGCAGCATAAGGCGGACAAGAGCGGGCGAGATGATTCTTGTCCTAATGAAGGAGTCACAGGCGGGTGGTACCATGTGAGAACGCTAGCCCAGGAAGTCCTAGGTGAGAGCTCTGCACGACGAGGTGCCCCTTCAATGTAAACAGCTGGACGAGGTCACGACATCGGAAGAGGCTAAGGTTAAGTGGTGGAAGCACAGGCGTCAATTCGCCTGCAAAAAGGACCGCACGGGAGGCAAATTGGTCCAGACGCAGAAGGTGATCAAAGTTGGCAAGCTCAAAGTTGGCTGGTCAGTATGTCCAGTCAGCAGTCGAGGCAATCGCTTCACGCGTGCGACGGATGTCTCACAACAGCGTCTGTTCCCCATGTTAGGGGCGGCTGATCATCGTCCGAGTGCCAGCGATGGACTCTAAACTAAACTGTGCACACCATGTTGCATCATGTCAGCATCGAGAAGGTAGCCCCTTCAACGAGATGTGGGTAGCGCAACCCTAGTAAGGTAGCATACCGAAGAATCTACAGTTACCAAGAATGGCAAAAGTAGAGCAAACGGATTAATTCAACGGCAACAGACCCGACAATAAATTAGGACGTGAGAACTATGAATGAAGCCGCACGTGTTGGACTCCTGGCTCGTGAGCTTCAGAAGGTCGGCGTGTGTGTGGCAGCAATCCAGGAAATACGGTGGCCCAGGACTGGAGAACGTGAATTCCGGGCGGTAGATCCCATTGCTAACACCTCATTCAAGTACCACATCTACTATAGCAGCGGTGACAGAGCAGAGCGAGGAGTTGGCTTCATGGTGATCGGGAAGCATATGAAACGTGTTATCCGGTGGAAGCCGATAAGCGACCGCATTTGCGTGTTGAGAATGAAGGGCAAATTCTTCAACTATAGCCTGATTAGCATCTATGCCCCAACGAACGATAAGCCTGATGACGTGAAGGATGAGTTCTATGAGAGCCTTGATAAGGCCTACGGAGAGTGCCCAACACACGATGTAAAGATTGTCATCGGGGATGCAAATGCGCAGATCTTCTTCTTCTTCTTATTGGCATTACATCCCCACACTGGGACAGAGCCGCCTCGCAGCTTAGTGTTCATTAAGCACTTCCACAGTTATAAACTGCAAGGTTTCTAAGCCAGGTTACCATTTTTGCATTCGTATATCATGAGGCTAGCACGATGATACTTTTATGCCCAGGGAAGTCGAGACAATTTCCAATCCGAAAATTGCCTAGACCGGCACCGGGAATCGAACCCAGCCACCCTCAGCATGGTCTTGCTTTGTAGCCGTGCGTCTTACCGCACGGCTAAGGAGGGCCCCAAATGCGCAGATCGGAAGAGAAATTTTCTTTCGCCCTGTCATTGGTACGGAAAGTCTTCATTCAGCTCAACATCCGAGTGGAGATGTTATAGATGTAAAACCAGTCTTCAAAAGTTCCTTTGCAATTCGTTGCATTGATGCAAAAACCAAGGAGCAGGAGAATGAATGCTCCCTATTTGTCAAGTGATCATTGCTTTGATGCACTTGCATCATTTTGGAAAATACTACATCATTGATTCAAATCCTTTTATTGGATTCTAGGCAAAGGCAAGGTAGCCGATTTGCTTTCCACTTCGTTGTTACGTCGCGAAGACGATTGTTGTTAGCAACTGAATATTGTGTCATATTTTGCTTCTATAATAAGAAATTACATTTGTAACAAAGCGAGAGGTTCGAAGGCCAAAACTTCAATGAATTGTGTTGAGAAAATAATTGCCTCACTTGTTTTACATTATATGACTCTTCCAAATGTGCTGCTGGTGCTTCCGAGTTATTTTCCCGAATATGAACATATTTAGTACATCGGGTGCCAACTAGCATTTCAAACCAATCAAACATAATTTCATTCCATTCCAGGTTTTCCCATACGTTTTGTCAATTCCCAACCACAATTCTTACATGATGAAAGTTTCAAAATAAATAGCATTAGGTTTCATGCAACAGATAGAATCGCCAGTTTCATTACGATGAGCTCTATAGATTTGGTGCTCGTAAGGTTGTTGTCTACATTTTTCGCTGCTGCTGTCAGCTAGAAGTTTTTTTTTCGTCAAAATAAACAGTTAGTACCCTCATTCGACACCATGTGTGTCCTAACAGTCGCATCATATACATATATTATTAGTCTAAAAAACAAGAAAGTTCGACGAGAGAATCAAACTCTCACTCAGATTGACACAATTGAATATGACACCACTAGCCATATAACCACAGAGCCACCTTTGAGTTTCATGATTTCAAAAGGCAATTTGATGCTTCGATTCACAATTCGGTAGATCATCGACTGAAATGATTTGAATCAAAGATGCGATATTTCCAATCAAGTGTGCAAAGGAGCAATTAAAAGCGAGCATGTAAGTTTATCCCAAAGCATGCTTTTGTGAATCATTGTCAAAAGAGGATGCTCTTTGAAAACTGTGTAAAACATTAACAACGGCAGAAATTTGACAACATTCAACTACACCGGCACACTCTGATTTTTTCTGGTGCTACACTGCTTGTTTCGGTGCAAAATCGAATCAAAAACGAACATTTTTGGTGCAAAAGTGTAGTATACCTACACAGAAAAAAATTCCGTAGTGAAAATTACTATTTTCTAGACTACGCTCTGTTTTCATAACAACCATAAAAATTCAGTACAATTAACCACGGTTTCAGAGAAATTCATCACTGTTTCAATTCAAGTGACAACACTCCGCAAGGGCCACAGTTGATTTTTACTGCGTGCGTGGTTAAATCAAACGGGTTTGTTATCTGCTGAAAATCGTCGGTGCATATTCTTAAAATAACCCTAGGAATGGTAGTTTCGACCGCAACATTTTTTTGCGTGTATAGATATATCTAGACCAACATTTGAAAAGGGCGTAACAGCCAAAATTTATTATTTCTGATTCCTTGCCTCCATACATAGCTATATACATAGACGAAGAACTGGAAAATGGTTTTTGGCTGTTACGCTATTTTCAAATGTTGGTCTAGATCTAGGTTTAGATATATAAATATATGATCATACCGTACAACCAAAATACCAATATTACTAGTTTCTACCGTCCAAACAAAGCAAGCCAGCTAGGCAAGTGGATGTCGTGAAGTAAATCTGCCAAAACGTGCATGCCAGTATTCCAACGATGAAGTTTTTAATGATGATAATGACTAGAAAGTCTGTAACACCAAATTACAAAAAAAATAAGTGTAAAATTATTAAGCGACAGAGTGCGGAATTAGCTGTACTAACAAGCTGGACGTCGTGCTGAGCAACGACGGCTCGAAAGGTACCATCTTTCCAGCGAAACGGAGTGGAATGGAACAGTTCAACTTTGGCCGATGATCTGTAGGATTCGACAGTGGGACCTTCAGTGAAGTTATGGGTCTGGAGGAAAACGGGAAGTTTGAGCGTTAGTCACAAGGCCATCAAAGAGAGCAAGGAGGCCTGCTTCAACAGACTGTGTCAGAGAACTACCTCGAACCTTTGGGGAGACGTCTATCGGATGGTGATGGATAACACAAGAGGAGCCGATGACGTAACGATGACCGTGTGCGGAGAGTCCATCGAGAAGGTCGAATTGACTGCAGTCTACTTGATCAGTCTCGTCGAGGAATGGTTGCGCAGCAAAACAGCTATAGCTGGTGCTTCATAAAACGGAGATGTCGCCAACAACCGGAGATCAATACAGGAGGCGTCAAATAGAGCCGGCTGCGAAGCGGAGAGGAGTGCGATATAAGAGGCATACGGAATGGAGACAACCACCGATAATATGGTCGAAAAATGTGCCAGAACACAGAACAGTCGAGTATCGTCCGCAAGTGTAATGACCACGATAACCGACAGCCTACAGCAAAGTCTGTGCACGGAGCACCGACAATTCGCTATTGCAAAAAGCGGACCATGAGCGTCAGAGTATATCGCCGCGGAAGATAAATGTCGATAATAAAGTAATCATTTGTTTGAGAAACTGCATAAGTCCATTTTACACAATTTCGAGAAAACAACAAAAAACTGTTTTTGAACAAATTGGACAGTGAACCTTTCGATTTCTTCGATACAGATCAATAGTTTTTAGCAAAACTCAACACCCTGAAGCACTTCCAGTGCCAAAACTGTAAGCATGTCTCCGTAAATGCTCTTCAAAGTGCGTGGACATATGTAGTTTCTCAAACAAACGAAAAAAAATTCATACATTCCTGAACAAAATTTTGTTTTCATATTTTTTGCCAGATTACGTATTTTTGGAAGAGGATTCAGAATATATAAAAATCTCATTTTGGCCAAAAATGTTACATATGCAGTTTCTCAAACATGCGGTTCAAATGGGAGCGCAAGCGCCAACTACCAACGTTAATGTTGTCAACGTTACCAAATGTTGTCAGATTGCGGCGAGCACGTAGCCGCAGAGCGGGGCTTCACGGCCGGTTGTGGGGAAGTTCCCACTGTCGGAGAACTTCTCATCAGAGTAGGATAGATCCGCGTCAGGGACTATCCTAGTCGTCCGCGGAGTGGCTCAACAACTTAATTGGGAGCTGAATAGCTCAACGGCATTTAAAATCGGTTATCGGAGTAGGCTAGACTCATCGCCAAGGATTAGTTGAGTAGATCGCTTCTTTCGAACATACCGGCTTCGGTCGGCCGGCAGCTATCTCCACCCAGAATATTTGGGTCGACCAAGTGATGAACTTATCAATAATATAAGAAAAAAAATCACTTTATTAAAGTTTTGAAAAATTGGGTCGACCCCGGAACTTATCCGGTCAGCCTTTGAGGCGGGTCGTCAATCAATTGAGCTTCCTACGTCGGGGAACTTTTCGTCGGAGTAGAATTGATCCACCGCCGCGAACTATCCGAGTAATCCACGATCAAGGCGGTAGCTGAATGGCTCAATGGATAAACAGGAGGCCGAAAGGCTCAAGGGTGTGGGAAATCAGGTAAGGGACCGTACACATATTACGTAAGCACTTATGGGGGGAGGGTGGGTCTGTCGTTTTCTTACGCACCATATGAATAAAAAAATAATTTATATGAAAAAAATCTTACATAGGGGGGGAGGGTCGAAAATCGCTGAAAAATTGCAGAGAATAAAGATTACATCCACCATTGCTCTAATCCGGGCATGCGCCTACTTTTGCATTGCATTGCAAATGCATTCTTTCCACGAGAGGATAATGTATTTTTAATATTGTTATCGACGGGTGTTATTTTTACTATTCCGGGGTGTTTCCCGCACCACTTAGTCACCATTCAGCGAACGCAAAGAAAAGTTATGCCAAGTGTCCGTTATGCCAAACGACCCTTACTTTTGACGCTGGTCACAATTATGCCAAATGTCCATTATACCAAATGACCGTTATGCCAAATGGCATTTATGCCAAATGACCTTATGCCAAATGGCGTTATGCCAAATGACTTTATGCCAAATGGCCCGCTCCCGTGTACGACCCCTAATTGGAATTGAGTGGGTTCGCCGCCGGGGACTAGTTAAGTAGATCGTGGTGTGCGAATGCACTGGATTCGGGTCGTCGTGGCAACCGGAAGAAGGAAGCTATCTCCACCAGGAATTTTTGGATCGACCTTAGCACTCATCCGGTCACCTCTTGAAGTGAGAAAGCGCTGATGACTTTATTATGAATATGCTGTTTATGAATATGCTGTTCATACGGAAGAGGATGGGAGGTTCTACCACCGGGGGATTTCCCGTCGGAATAAGATTAATCCGCCGCCGATGCTTATCTGAGTAGATTGCGAGCACGTTAAGAGCTAAATAGCTCAAGGCTTTGAAGTGGTATCAGCAAAGACCAATCTTTTCGATAGATGAGGAGCACTTCCCGCTCTTTGATGCCAGATGCTAAACCTTCCTTCACTTCAACCGAACAATCCCGTCAATCGCCATACTCCATGCAGTAATAATTCGCGAATTTCACCATACTGGGGAACTTCGGAGGTAGCCCGTCCTCTCCTCATCCCACTGATTTTCTCTACAATTAGGAGGAAATTGTAGAACTTACACTGACCCTGTATTAACTGCGAAACAGTTGCAAATCAGAACCGCTTCTTCGGTGGACATGGACTTAAAGGTCCTGAGGAAGGTTTGAGGATAATGAATTGCGTGTCTTTAGTAAATTGGTATTTAACTTCAAAATCGCAGTATTTTCCTCTGAAGAACAAACGGCCTTGCTAACCCTGCTTTATATATAAGTAGGAACGTTAGTCCGTGAAACTGGATTTGTCTGTTTGTCATTTTGGCCTTATAGCTCATACTGTTGTGTTTCATGACCACTGATGGAAGCTGAAACCATCAGTAGAGACTCCAAAACGTGAGTGCAAAACAACACAATATTATAGAATGCTAATCGAGCGTCCATCTAATGGTCTATACACTGTAAGCCCTTTTACTCCCGAAAACAAACATTTAAAACTTCATTTGGAAAGAAATTATCGCTTCGGTGAATGCTTTAAATTTGTTATATGTTTCCGCTCTCCCAGGAATGTTTCCCTTCTCGAATTCGCTTCATATCTGAGGCTCGAAGTATCGATTCAACTTGACAAATTGAGCATATGTTGCAAAACAATAATTGACTTCAGCCTGTCTTCGATTTTCACATTCCCGGTTTTCCCCGGTTGGAGAAACTGGTACTAAAATATCATATTTGCGGATCTAAAAAAGAAATCAGTTAATTGTTATGTTTATTTTATTTGACGGAGGACTAGGAAGCCCATAGACCCGTTCAGTATGATTCAATCCCAGTTTTGTCACACGCGGAATCGAAGGAATTAGAATCCACAATAATTTCTTGTGAATTCTAATTCTAGAACAGATAATTTTCAAAGATAAGCTAGCGCAGGGCTGCAAGTCTTTTTACTTTAATAAACGACAATCAATCAATTAATTCAAGAAATTTCAATATAACTTTTGATACAACAGAAAAGGCAGAATCACAATTTCTTCTTGAGGGAACTAAGACTTAGATTTTCTTCTCAATTTCTCAAGACAGGAATAATATCAAATAATTTTCTAAAGGTAACTCTAGTATCCCTTGAAATTGCTTCAGAATTTTATCAATAATGTTCGTAAACCCCCAAGACCCAAAATTTTGTTTTCACTGCTAAAAACACTTTCTTAAATCGATCTTACCTAGTGCGTTCAAATTTTGAATTTTGTTTTTAAGATTTTCCACCACATTTGAAGTTTGAAAATTTTCATCCAATATTGAAATACAAGAATTTCCAATGTTATGGAATTTATTCTCATATTAATCCCAAATTAATTAAAATTCTCTTTCAGAACTGCAGATTTTTTTTCAACAAAATTAATCAAAAATAGTTAGAAAGCTGTTAAGTTCCCCCACACACGGTGTGTTTGTCCGAAGAGGCTTATTTTCAAAAAATCAGTATCTCTAAAACACTTACTACACGAAAGTATAGGTTTTCCTCTTTCACGTAAGTGCATTTTTAAAATGTTCTATCGGGGGTCATTTTTCCATACATTTTTGGTGGGGTTAAATCGCTATCATTTGAGATTTCTTTGGAATTTGCACCAAAAACAGTGAAAAAAATTAAAATTGTTCTAGATCCCCCGATAGAACATTTTAGTTTACCCACTATATGAAAGAGGAGATCATCTACTTTCACGTGGTGGGTGTTTCAGAGATACTGATTTTTGAAAAATACTGTGTCCCTATAGACACACCGTGCACAGTCTTCTCATTTTCATTTATTTAGTTAACATCTAAACAGATAACACTGAATCAACAATTTGACGCCACAATGCACGGTTCGAGGCCGCATCTTTCCATCCTCGGATACGCCCCACGCTCGCCAAGTCGTTCTGCACCTGGTCTGCCCATCTCGCTCGCTGCGCTCCACGCCGTCTCGTACCTGCCGGATCGGAAGCGAACACCATCTTTGTAGGGTTGCTGTCCGGCATTCTTGCAACATGTCCTGCCCATCGTACCCTTCCGGCTTTAGCTACCTTCTGGATACTGGGTTTGCCGTTAGAGTTGGGCGAGCTCATGGTTCATTCTTCGCCGCCACACACCGTCTTCTTGCACACCGCCAAAGATGGTCCTAAGCACCCGTCTCTCGAATATTCCGAGTGCTTGCGAGTCCACCTCGAGCATTTTCCATGTTTCATGTCCGTAGAGGACAACTGGTCTTATAAGCGTCTTGTACATGACACATTTGGTGCGGTGGCGAATCTTTTTCGACCGCAGTTTCTTCTGGAGCCCGTAGTAGGCTCGACTTCCACTGATGATGCGCCTTCGTATTTCACGACTAACGTTGTTGTCAGCCGTTAGCAAGGATCCGAGGTAGACGAATTCCTCGACCACCTCGAAGGTATCCCCGTCTATCGAAGCACTGCTTCCCCAGGCGGGCCCTGTCGCGCTCGGTTCCGCCCACAAGCATGTACTTTGTCTTTGACGCATTCACCACCGGTCCAACTTTTGTTGCTTCACGTTTCAGGCAAGTGTACAGTTCTGCCACCATTGCAAATGTTCGGCCGACAATGTCCATGTCATCCGCGAAGCAAATAAATTGACTGGATCTGTTGAAAATCTTACCCGGCTGTTACACCCGTCTCACCGCATGACACCTTCTAGCGCAATGTTGAACAACAGGCACGAAAGTCCATCACCTTGTCTTAGTCCCCGGCGCGATTCGAACGAACTGGAATGTTCGCCCGAAATCTTCACACAGTTTTGCACACCATCCACCGTTGCTTTGATCAGTCTGGTAAGCTTCCCAGGGAAGCTGTTCTCGTCCATAATTTTCCATAGCTCTACGCGGTCTATACTGTCGTATGCCGCCTTGAAATCAACGAACAGATGGTGCGTTGGGACCTGGTATTCACGGCATTTTTGAAGGATTTGCCGTACAGTAAAGATCTGGTCCGTTGTCGAGCGGCCGTCAACGAAGCCGGCTTGATAACTTCCCACGAACTCGTTCACTAATGGTGACAGACGACGGTAGATGATCTGGGATATCACTTTGTAGGCGGCATTAAGGATGGTGATCGCTCGAAAGTTCTCACACTCCAGTTTGTCGCCTTTCTTGTAGATGGGGCATATAATCCCTTCCTTCCACTCCTCCGGTAGCTGTTCGGTTTCCCAGATTCTGACTATCAGTTTGTGCAGGCAAGTGGCCAGCTTTTCCGAGCCCATCTTGATGAGCTCAGCTCCGATACCATCCTTACCAGCTGCTTTATTGGTCTTTAGCTGTTGTATGGCATCCTTAACTTCTCTCAAGGTGGGGGCTGGTTGGCTTCCATCGTCCGCTGAACTGACGTAGTCATCTCCTCCGCTGCCTTGAACTTCACTGCCTGTACTCTCAGCACCATTCAGATGTTCCTCGTAGTGCTGCTTCCACCTTTCGATCACCACACGTTCGTCCGTCAAAATGCTCCCATCCTTATCCCGGCACATTTCGGCTCGCGTCACGAAGCCTTTGCGGGATGCGTTGAACTTCTGGTAGAACTTGCGTGTTTCTTGAGAACGGCACAGCTGTTCCATCTCCTCGCACTCCGCTTCTTCCAGGCGGCGTTTCTTGTCCTGAAACAGGCGGGTCTGCTGTCTCCGCTTCCGTCTATAACGTTCCACGTTCTGGCGGGTACCTTGCTGCAGCGCGACCGCCCGCGCTGCGTCCTTCTCCTCCAGAATCTGTCTGCCCTCTTCGTCGAACCAATCGTTCCGTCGACTTCGACCCATATACCCGACGTTGTTCTCCGCTGCGTCGTTAATGGCTGCTTTAACTGTACTCCAGCAGTCCTCAAGAGGGGCCCCATCGAGCTCACCCTCTTCCGGCAACGCTGCCTCGAGATGCTGCGCGTATGCAGTGGCGACATCAGGTTGCTTCAGTCGCTCTAGGTCTTTCCAATAGTCGGTCTAAACTCCTCCTCTTGGCCAACCTGAGCGTTCAAATCTCCTATGATGATTTTGACGTCGTGGCTTGGACAGCTGTCGTACTCACGTTCCAGCTGCGCGTAGAATGCGTCCTTATCATCATCAGTGCTTCCGGAGTGTGGGCTATGGACGTTGATTATGCTGAAGTTGAAGAACCGGCCTTTTATCCTCAACCTGCACATTCTTTCATTGATCGGCCACCACCCGATCACGCGCCTTTGCATATCGCCCATCACTATGAAAGCTGTTCCCAGCTCATGTGTGTTGCCGCAGCTCTGGTAGATGGTATGATTACCTCTAAACGTTCGCACCATTGATCCCTTCCAACAAACCTCCTGCAGCGCTACGATGCCGAATCCAGGGTCCTTAAGCACATCGGCGAGTATGCGTGTGCTCCCGATGAAGTTGAGAGATTTGCAGTTCCACGAACCGAGTTTCCAATCGCTAGTCCCTTTTCGTCGCAGTGGTCTTCGCCGATGGTTCCGGTCCGTACTCTCTTGTTGATCGTTCGTTGATTTTTTAAAGGCTGGCTTGCAGGGCCTGACACCACTGACACTATTTTATTCCTTCAGGTACGCGAAGTACCAATGGTACGCTTTACCCAGCATTTGCCGTGCACAGTCTTCTCATGAATAATTCTAATTCCTCTTAGATCAATCGGTTTTCATAAAAAATCTGAAAATTTGAATCTGAAAATATTTATCATAATTTTGAAACTATTGAAAATATTCTAATGGAACTTAGAAACATTTGAGAGTGCCTTGCTTTTCGAGTTCCTCGAGAAATTTCCTCATTATTTTCTAGCAACTGGTTCAGTCCCAGGATAAATCTTTGAATTCATGGTGTGATTCACTTGTGTATAAGTAGTGCATTGGGCTTCCAAAAATTGACGAAAAACAGCTCAGAGGAAATTAAATAAATTTTAGAGCAATATACTTCACCAAATCAAATAAAAAAACATTGACATGATTTACAAATAATACTTAGCTTAGAAAACGATCAAAACTTAAATTTTGGTTATTTTTCAAAAAAAGACACAATGAGATGTCCGTCAAAAAATGTTTGGCCGTACAGGTCAGGAAGACTATTCGTACTTGCTTTTTAGCTATCACTATTATTTTAAGCTTCATTTGTAAAAAAAAGACACAGCCTTATAATTCTGAAACTTTTAGAAATGCAATGCGGAAATCGATTAAAGAGAATAGATTTCAAATATAACTAACATAGTAGTAAATCGTGATAAGTCAGTAACAACTTCAGAAACCATGAAATACTCACGATGCTCTTCATGCCATAGCTTCCCAAAGATTTACACAGGCTGGGGGTCACGACCCACCACTTTGGGAAACTATGTTTTATACAAATTGTATCATTATTACCGAAAGGTGAAAAAAAATTTGAGTGCCCCACGCTATTGCCAGACATATATAGTTATTTAAAAAAATTAGGCCGATACAAATATTAAATTTATTTTATGTCACCCCCCCCCCTTAATTTTTCCAAAAATAAAGAGGGGCGAAAAAAAAATTTTTTTTTGTTGGATTTTGTTTTTTTATTTTGAGCATTATGTATCATATATCTCTATCGGCATAAATATTCTATTTTCGTCTAAGATCCCTTGCAATATGTGAGCGACCCATTTCCATCCACGCTTTCGAACATCTATTGTTATCGGTATTTAGTATTTATCGGTTGCTCGGCACACGCTATCCAACTGTTATCGTCGAAATTATAAATTTTAAACATCATGTTCGTTTCACGATAGAGTAAAACATTCGAAATTTGGAGCGTGTATCAATCCAATCCGATTGGGTCTCCAAATATTTCTAAAACTCGCGAAGGTAGCCATTCTGACTAGTGCTTCCATGTCGATCCCAATTTTGCAATGTGATATTGAAATATCTGATATTGAAATCTGATATTGATATTGAAATCTTTCGATCGTTCGACTACTTGTTTGAGGGGCTGTTCTCGATGACACTCAACCACATGGTCCTGCTGACGTTGAGCCCACTTCGCAGAGAAGAGCGTCTAAGTGTTTCACAAAAATACTGTCAAACAGCTCAAGGTATGGCACACGGTCAATCGTACCTACCTTACCTTCACATCAGCGACTATGTGAATGGGGTCGGTGAAGCTACGACCCAAACTTTAAATCGCTTGCATCGCTGACTCCCACTTACAGATAAACATACCGTTGACGGGACTCGTACTTCACTCCTCTGGTCCTCCCCGTTTCTCAGCCTTTGCTACTCTACGCTTCTAAATCTTCTGCCGCGTAATCCATTCTTTTCGTTTAATGCGCATCTCACTCAAGTTGTTTTCGCCGGTTTCGATTAAAGCATTCTTCGCCACCCACTTATCTTCTACACTGCTACCTTCCAAAACATGCACTACCCGAGTTCCAAGTTCTTCAACGAACGATCTCAGTTGGATCTTCTAGTTGGTCTATGCTGATTCGTTGCCCGAGCCTCTCCTCGAGCCGCTAAATCCGAGCAATGCGTTGTCGGATCGCCTCAATTAGAAGATGATATTCAAACACGATGCTAGCTCTGCGCTGATTACGGACTCAAGAAGGCACCGTCTCCGTTTTCAGCTGATACATTTCTAGAGAATCCAAATACTAGTCCTGCCGACTACTAGGTTTTCCAATCTGCCAGAAGACGCGACATGTCAGTCACTCACCGATCCAACTGATCAGTTTAAACGTTGGCTCGACCACTTAGAATAACTTCTTCAAGTTCTGACGACTTATCCTAATTCGTATATAGGGAAAGGTTGACAATTCTCTGACGGCAGCCGGCAGGATTCCGGCCCGGATGATCATGTGAGAATCATACTGTCATGCTTCGCATTATCCTGGAGCAGGTCATTGAATTTCAAGAGTCCCCCCATTTGGTACTGATTAGCCACGGAGAAGCCTTCGATCGTCTGAATCACACAAAAAAACTGTGGGCGTCCCAGGGAGGTCTATACAAAATCGAGAGTCCTGTGCAATAGAGTCGCTAAAGTAAGGCAAGGATAGATGTATGTATCTCTGTTGTTGTTGCTCATCGTAATCGACGAAATCAAGAGCCGCTCTAGCTGCCCACCACTATGGAGCAATCGAATGACCTCGACTCAGAAGATGATACTACTCTACCAACGTAAGAGCGCTCTACCATGTAGAGTAAACTGAATGACCTGGTCGTACACTCCCACTCATAAACGTCAACAAATTGCTGTATATGCTTGTCGTAAGACGAGTTTGTACAATCCCATTTAATTCCACCACTTAATTGTACCTTGACAGATACGTATTTCGACCTCAACAGTAAGGTCGTCTTCAGTGTCTCGTACTTGACTCGACTTACTCACTGTATATGACCAACTCCAAACTAGCCGGGCAAACAGTAGAGAAGGTCGAAAACTAAAGCCAGCCAACGTCGGGTGGGCGAACAAAGATCAACATAGAACATGGAGATCCAATCGGCTCAGGTACTGCACCAAAACTCGAATACTCAACTCTAACGTGAAATCTGTGATGTTATACGCCAGTAAGACTTGGTGCGTATTAGCAGAGTTCATATAGAGTTGCAAGTATGCATCAGCCGATGTCTACGTTTTACAGCTCGGGCCTGGTAGCCTCACAACTGGATCCCGAATGCTGAGCCTCATCGATAATGCCATCGAAATCCATTATCAACAGCGACTCCACAGTGTGAATGGACGTAGGCCGGCCTCACACCACGTAAGAGCGGAGACGAAATCTGCAAGCAAGCGCTGGACAGGAATCTGGCCGGACATCGCAGCAGAGGCCTGACACCTGAGATAACTTAACGGAAACCTAACAGAGAAATAAACGAAGTCGTTAAGAATCAGACTTGGGCCCAAGTTAAGTATGGAGAGACAAGGAACCCAATCCCAGTGTCGTAAGAATGAATGTAAGAATGTAACAATACCCTTTGCTATGTTTACAGAGTAATAGAGTTTATTTTTGAACTTGTTTGGAAGAATGTTCTATCTATCTATATACAAAAAAAATAATTTCTGTTTGTCTACACCTTATAGACAGGTAAACTGTCTGTGTAATTTTTTTGTTAAATATCTTGGCTGTGCATATGCACAGCATATATTTCGAAATGGACAAATTGATATGAAATTTGCGAAAAAGAATCCACGTGTCTTGTCGTCTTTCGCAAATTTCATATCAATTTGTCCATTTCGAAACATATGCTGTGCATATGCACAGCCAAGATATTTAACAAAAAAATGGTTTTCGTACGGCCGAGTTGCCGAATAATATGCAATTAATTGTGTCTGTGTAAATTTGTATGCAGAGGTTTTTGGGGCCGGAGAAGGTTCTTAAAATGATTCGAGACCCCTCGCCAGTATAGAAGGGGGGCTCCCATACAAATGGAACACCAATTTCTTCATAGCTCGAGAATGAATCAAGAAAATGGAACCGAACTGGCATGTGGAGGTTTTGGAAGGGAAAATATGTTTCAGTGGTGGTTCGAAACTCCTCCCCCTTCTGGAAAGAGGAGCTCCCATACAAATGAAGCATAAATTTCTGCATAACTCGAGAACTAATTAATTTTAGGCGAAACGAAGTTTGTCGGGTCTGCTAGTTTTTCATATCAGGAGTGGAATTTTAACTCTCAAAAAGCAAGGTTGTTTTCAGTGTATCGTACCTTTGCTTGGAGTAAGGTATTTAAAGGCGAATATGCAACCAGACACCTGAGAAGACATCTCAGATCGTGCCTCAGGTGAGCCACAATGACCCCGTAGCACTCCCGTGCATGTTTCTTGCATGGGTGAATTTAGTGTCCTGTACCCTGTCTATGGGTTTGTCCGAGGTCGTAACTATACCGCTAACAAGCATGGCACTCCAATCATTTTGGGAACGTGGGCATGCTGATATGACATGCTCCACCGATTCTACTTCAGACTTCACCTATGTATTCTGTATATGTAGCCTGGGAAGTCTGCAATTCCGATCCTATGCAAAAACTTGCACTTTTCCAAAAAGAAAAACCAAATTTTCTTCAGAAATAAGTTTCAGTATTTTTTTAATTTATATAAAATGTTGTGTTAAATTCACTACTGGATAAAAATATGTTACAAATATTCATATTCTTTGTTTTCATTAATATTTCAAATTTTGCACGGAATAATTGCATTTTGAACTATTTTTTTGTTTCCTTGTTATTTTTTTATTCCCCCCCTCGTACCTTCCAAGAGCCGTCGGACATAAAATAAATTTAATATTTGTATCGGCTTTAAGAGAAAAAAAGATATAACTTTGTCATTTGGTAATGAATGTTTGTGATTTGATCGATAGTTCAGTTCATCTTTCTCGGTTTTTTCCCGGATGTGTCCCATTCCCGGTTTTTCCGACTAGATGGACACCTTGAACTTGGCCTGCTTTTCAATAGTAGTTTGTGCAACTAGTTGCAAAAAGATGATTTTTTCAGCACGAGTTGTACGTTTAACCAACGAGGCTTGCCGAGTTGGATAAATACTACGAGTGCTGAAAAAATCGAGTTTTGCAACGAGTTGCACACGCTATTTTTTGCAATGACGAAAACGGCTTCAGTATGTTAAATATGTGCCAAATTTTACACTGTAATTTACTTCAAATGATCATTCTTGCGAATAAATCATGTTGCTGCAGAGAGCTATTCGATTCCATGTTATACTACCACATTGCATTGCTCTTCAAACCATTAGGCGATAGATGAACTTGTATTTGGAAAACGATGATGTCTTGTCCATCAAACTATTTAATTTATGACGCGACACAGATAATACACTATTTGAACACCTACCCAAGCTAATTCAGCAAAATATAGTCATGTAACTGCTGTTCTGTTATTGGTTTTTCATTATAGCACCCAAATCAGTGCTATAATGGATATTATGCAACCCATTTGAGTTGCATAATGGTCATTAAAGCACCCATTTGGTTGGTATGGAAAAGTAGGCAGTTTTATCACTCGAAGACGAACTGTAAACCAGGTATTATGATCAGGAATTGCAAAAAAGTTATTATTTGATAGCTTTTCTTTGCCCGCTATTGCATGAGTATGTATCTTGTGTAGCAAGTACAATGGTTCACTAAGCCCAGGGTGTCGAGAATGTTTCCCACCCGAAAACATCCTAGACCGGACCGAGAATCGAACTCGCCATGTCCGGATTGGAAATCTTACGCCTTTACACGCAGGGCTAACCAGGGACCCCATGGAGTAACAGAATGCTGAAAAGCACATACCTGTCATACGCAAAACTTTGGCAGTCTTCTTCTCCAAACGTATTTCAGCGAAAAGACGAAGGAAACGGCAAGATTTGACTTAATATACGCATAATTGTCCCATGTGCATAGGAATCTCAGCAAACATGGGGCAAAAATGTGTATGACGGCAGACTAGCTGTCAAATCTTGCCGTTTCCGATGCCGTTCCGCTGCAATGCATAAGGCATAAGGGGCTTTAAGTGTAACAAGTGTCAAATGCGAACAACAGCGTACATTTATCAAACGATTTCACCTGACCAGCAAGTTTTTTTTAATGTTATTCCGTCCTTGATTTATTTTCCTAATAACCGCTGATATGTGCGATTAAATTCACAACAAATGCCACAAGTTCCACTGCAGCAACAGCACCGAGCATCATTTCCGTCGAGCGCGCAAATTTTTGGCCATTTGCCAATGTTTCCATTATTTGCCCTCGGTGGCCTCCCCAATGTCAACAGCGCTCTTAAACTGCACTCGTCGTCGCGTCGTCATCGTAGGTATGTTCAACAGGCATTCGAAATACTGGAGAAGATCATCCACCCATACCACGCACATACACTTGTTGCGCCGAAGCTCCATATCCCACCAAAATGTCCGCATAGTCATGACTGGCACTTCATTATAATAACATCTCGTCGGTCCGCTGCCCAAAGTGTCCCCCACCCAACCCGGCCATCATCACGAATGTTAATTAGTACCGCCGTACAGCTCATCTGAATCGCGCCCAAATCAGTTAGGTGCTCTTTTGCGAAGCAGTCTGGCCATCGTCACAGAGGCACCTCTCGTCACCACACCATATCATAATCATAGAGCGGATGGGTCGCGTCGGTAGGGCGGAGGACCATCGCTCACTGTCAATTTGCCAATTTCCTCCTCCTAGGATGTGGATGTGTACCAATGGGCAGGACCAAACCGAAGACTACATGGTGCAAAAATGGGCAACCCTTGCCTTCATTGCGACTTTCATTCAACTTTGTCTCAGACATGTTTGTCCAATTCTCCATTAACATGAGATTCCACAATTTAAAGAGCTTTGACACATACAAATAACAATGTTTCACAGAAAAAAAAATCTGTGATCTTTTCGGCAATGTTATCTTCGTGAAAGAAAGCTATCACGCTTTATGTTCAATTCAACCCTATCGTCAAAAGGGGACTTTTGCGGGAGCATCACACAGAGTGCCGCTCGGATTTCTGATGGGCGATAGATTCATTAATTAAATCCAAAGTGCACACTTCGAATGTAATTATCCGGAGTGGCTACGAGTACGGGCTTCATCGCTGTTTTCTGTGGAGATGGTAAAATATTTGCGTTTATTCGCTTCGATTGTTGCCCGAATAATTGTTTGTCGGTTTCGAGTGGTTTACATTTCAGTCATGCAGACGGATTGGCGTACGTGAAAATACCTTCTGCCTGGCATCGGCAGCAGTAGTGAAAAGATCGGCACGTGAACAAAATGATTATCAACAATGATAATAACGATGCTGTTATATTTCGTTCAGTTCAAAATCTACTGGGTCAATTATTTATTATATTCTAATTTTTTTTCTCGATAAAACTGTCAATCGTTTAGTTGATTGCTCTAGATCGATTTTAGTTCGAGCTTGATAGCTTTCTTAAGAACTCATAGAAACGTTGCATTTTGACAATTTTCCAACATTCCCCGACAAATAACTCTTCGAAAATATAAACACAGCTGAGCTCAATGCGACATTGAGACAATCGATTCATCCGTTCGTGAGTTATATTGCCTCAAAGAAAATGTAAGCTCATTTTTATATATAGAGATAGAGATATCACAATCCATATACCTAAATATCACTTAGCGAATGCAGCTTTTAGTCACTTCCTAATAAACAGAGTGTCACGAAAATATTTTCAGTTTCGGTCGGCGACAACTATCTGCAACATTTCCGTACGAAATGCTAATCACCTCCGCCGGAGCACACTGCCCTGAAGATCCCCGCAAAAGAGGAAGATCGCAATAAAATGCTAATGAATGTGCGCTACTTGTCACGCCGCAGTCGGTCTTCTCCACACCGTTCGAGTTAGATCAAGTAGGGACAAATGGATCATAAAGTCACCTAGACTGGCGGATACGAAATCGATCGATTTTACCAAAACAAACGATACCATCTCGATTTTTCTTCTTACAAAACTTTGTTGTACTAACTTCTGGCAGATAATGCTAGGTAGCAAACTAGCAACTGCCTTCAATTCAGTGAATCCTGTCACACTATCCGCCAGACTGCAGTAAAATACCAACAATGAAGCTCTGTCTGTTGATCTTTTTTGAGTTACGACGGCGAAGCAGTCGCTCGCACATCTCAGGAACTAGCAATGAGCATGAATTTAGAGCAATTCCAGCAGAATGCAAATTTGTGAAGCATCGCCCGGCCAATAAATGCTAGTACAGTGGCCAGCGAAGGCGGTACAATTTTCCTTGAGTACTTCCTCACGAGAGGATTAAGCGAGTGTGTAACCATCTCGAGAACCGACATTGTATCGCCCGACGCAGCGCGACGATGCAGATATCTGTCTTCACCGGCCAATCTAAATCACAAGGGCAAAAGTTAAACGGGTGCAATATAGCGAACTAAAGGAGCACCCGTAGGGGTGCAGTAAATCATAATCGCTCCAGGGACAGCAAGCAGCGCCTTCGTATCTTATTCATTACGAGACCTACTTGTGTCTAAGCTCCAAATTCAGAAGCATCCATTCGAAGAGTTTGCTGACTTTACTTCAACATTGTTTTAACGTGGTCGATTATAATCGTATCGTATAAGTTACATTACATATTTATTCAGAAGTTCAGTAACAGATCCAGAACGCTTTATGTTTCCACGAATCCAAAATTATTTATATTCATAATAAGAGCTAATATGTGGAACCAATTTAGTTATCATTGATTGCCGTTGACAGACGTAGCGCGAACTGGTTCATAAAACTGAAGCAAAATAAACAAAATATAGAAGTATCGGTCGGCACCTCCACCACGTTTCAAAGTTATTTTTATTCGATTCCGATTAACCTGTTTATTTTTATTGAAATCAAAACAATTCGGAATGTGCGCTCCCCAGGTCGTCTAATACTAAGAGCTAATCGCACCACGTGCCTCTATCAGTAAGCTAGCCGCCATCCATATGACGCGAAATGAGAAATAACACTCCTAATCAACGGTACGGCAAAAAACGGCAACGATGCTCTTGAAAACGAATCAATCAATTTAGGTATTCCCTCTCTCCGCACTTAGCGAACAATTTTGGCTTAGAAGTATGCTCCTCTGCTTGGCGGTGCAGTTCTATCGTTAGATAATGGTCAGATTTATTGTTCTGCAGCAGTACGTGTGGCCACTTGAAAGATGCGTGCGCCGGACGTCTCGCTTTGGATTATAATGTCTCAATTTAAAATTATTGCACGCGGAGGCGATTAGATGAACTGAGATCATGTGGAGTCCGCCCGCAGTTAACCTTGGGTTCGTGAAAAATATTGATGTTTCAATGGTATTACGTCAAAAGGGGGGGGGGAGGTCTCCATCCAATTTCAGTTAAATAGCATTGGATTGATTCGGAGTAACGAAAAACATGCTTGTTGTAAGTTACCTTACATGTGGGGTAACTTGCAACACACTCGCCAAATTTGCCGATTATTACAAGATTTACTTCAAATATTTCCTGCAATAGTGGTAAAATCATGTCGTCGATCAAATAAGGGAGCATCCATAAACAAAGTCATTCAAAAATAAGCTCTTGTCACGCTTTTTGAATTTTTGCCTTTCTCGTACCGAAAGGCTATCATTTTACTCCGAGAACGAACTTTTTATATAAGTCTCGGGGACCCATAGTGTTATATACCAATCAACTGAGAACATGTCTGTCTTTTTTTACAAGGGTTAAAGGCCATCAAAAATCTGCGCGACTGACACCTCAAGGGCGAACAGGGCTGGGATCCTTCCCGACCTGATAAAAATGTGCCTCCCGGATAAACCCGGGTCCCTTATCCTCCTTGCCTCGATCCCCCCGGGACCACGGGATGCTGCGACTACTTCGGGGGAGGGGGATGTGCTCATGCACTTCTTCTAAAATTCCGGCCACTAGCTTATGCTAGTTCGCCGACTGGCTGGTTGATCCTCGCTCCACTGCAACGAGGGTGGTCCACCAGTTCCGGTGAAGGAAACTTCCGCACTGGTTGTGCCCGGCTACCGGCGGCTATCGCAGGGGACGCTTGCACGCATTGCACCGACTTCGTCTTCGGGTGCCCTACGTACTCTAATCGCTTTCTTCTTCTTTCTTTTGCAGGTTGGCTGTTCGAGTGCCGAGGTCGGTCCGACGATTCCGGTTGGCAGAAAACTTTCGGTTCACCGGCGCCCCGACGACCCGAAGCCAAACACTGCGCTGAAATTATTATTCAAAGTGCTTTAAATTACCATACAGTGAAATACTATGGACTAAGAATAAGTTTCTCGTTCCAATACAAAACTGAGAATTATGATTTTTTTTTCAAATAACTCTGGAGAAAGCAGAAATACTTTGAGTGCTGGCATCAAGTATTCAAATGGTGGGGTGCTAACTCAAAAGTGGGCTGTTTTCGCTTAAATCGTACTTTGGCCCAATAACCCATTTTTGTGTAAAATAACTTTTCTAACACCACGTATTTTACATTAATCCACGCAAATGTTCCGCAAAACACGTAAGTTGAAACCCGCAAGTACAAATCGCAATAATTAAAACCCATGTCAATCTCAAAATCCGCATATAAAAACCAAATTAAAAATTACTCCAGTGTGCATTACTTTTTCTTTGTAAAAAATGCCAATACCACAAAACCGGATTGAATCAATAAATTAAAGAGAGAAGGATAATAAATTCGTGTTCCGTGTATACCTATCGCAGTATTCCATGCACAAACTTGCAGAAAAACATAAACAAATCATTTATCTCCGCATTGACAGTGAACTATCGGATGAATTTTGACAGGTAAATGAACCTGACAGACTTGTCATTTCAACTGTTATGAAATTCAGCGAACCCCTTGAATAAGTTTTTCTTTATAATTGCTTCTGATTGTTTTTTTTTTAATTTTACTGCCAACACTGTCATTCAAGAAGTTTTTTTAGTTGAAATAAAATAGCAACGTGTGCAAAAGGACGTGTTTTGATTGGGAGCTTTTCGTCCACCCTTTTCGCGCGTTCATTTATTTAGTTTACATCTAAACAGATAACACTGAATCAACAATTTGACGCCACAATACACGGTTCGAGGCCGCATCTCTCCATCCTCGGATGCGCCCCACGCTCGCCAAGTCGTTTTGCACCTGGTCTGCCCATCTCGCTCGCTGCGCTCCACGCCGTCTCGTACCTGCCGGATCGGAAGCGAACACCATCTTTGCAGGGTTGCTGTCCGGCATTCTTGGAACATGTCCTACCCATCGTACCCTTCCGGCTTTAGCTACCTTCTGGATACTGGGTTCGCCGTAGAGTTGTGCGAGCTCATGGTTCATTCTTCGCCGCCACACACCGTCTTCTTGCACACCGCCAAAGATGGTCCTAAGTACCCGTCTCTCGAATACTCCGAGTGCTTGCAAGTCCTCCTCGAGCATTGTCCATGTTTCATGTCCGTAGAGGACAACCGGTCTTATCAGGGTTTTGTACATGACACATTTGGTGCGGTGGCGAATCTTTTTCGACCGCAGTTTCTTCTGGAGCCCGTAGTAGGCCCGACTTCCACAGATGATGCGCCTTCGTATTTCACGACTAACGTTGTTGTCAACCGTTAGCAAGGATCCAAGGTAGACGAATTCCTCGACCACCTCGAAGGTATCCCCGTCTATCGTAACACTGCTTCCCAGGCGGGCCCTGTCGCGCTCGGTTCCGCCCACAAGCATGTACTTTGTCTTTGACGCATTCACCACCACCTTCTGCCATTCTGCCACCTTTGCAAATGTTCGGCCGACAATGTCCATGTCATCCGCGAAGCAAATAAATTGACTGGATCTGTTGAAAATCGTACCCCGGCTGTTACACCCGGCTCTCTACATGACACCTTCTAGCGCAATGTTGAACAACAGGCACGAAAGTCCATCACCTTGTCTTAATCCCCGGCGCGATTCGAACGAACTGGAGTGTTCGCCCGAAATCTTCACACAGTTTTGCACACCATCCACCGTTGCTTTGATCAGTCTGGTAAGCTTTCCAGGGAAGCTGTTCTCGTCCATAATTTTCCATAGCTCTACGCGGTCTATACTGTCGTATTCCGCCTTGAAATCAACGAACAGATGGTGCGTTGGGACCTGGTTTTCACGGCATTTTTGAAGGATTTGCCGTACAGTAAAGATCTGGTCCGTTGTCGAGCGGCCGACAACGAAGCCGGCTTGATATCTTCCCACGAACTCGTTCACTAATGGTGACAGACGACGGAAGATGATCTGGGATATCACTTTGTAGGCGGCATTAAGGATGGTGATCGCTCGAAAGTTCTCACACTCCAGTTTGTCGCCTTTCTTGTAGATGGGGCATACAACCCCTTCCTTCCACTCCTCCGGTAGCTGTTCGGTTTCCCAGATTCTGGCTATCAGTGTGTGCAGGCAAGTGGCCAGCTTTTCCGGGGCCATCTTGATGAGCTCAGCTCCGATACCATCCTTACCAGCTGCTTTATTGGTCTTTAGCTGTTGAATGGCATCCTTAACTTCCCTCAAGGTGGGGGCTGGTTGGCTTCCATCGTCCGCTGAACTGACGTAGTCATCTCCTCCGCTGCCTTGACTTTCACTGCCTGTACTCTCAGCGCCATTCAGATGTTCCTCGTAGTGCTGCTTCCACCTTTCGATCACCAAACGTTCGTCCGTCAAGATGCTCCCATCCTTATCCCGGCACATTTCGGCTCGCGGCACGAAGCCTTTGCGGGATGCGTTGAGCTTCTGATAGAACTTGCGTGTTTCTTGAGAACGGCACAGCTGTTCCATCTCCTCGCACTCCGCTTCTTCCAGGCGGCGTTTCTTCTCCTGAAAAAGGGCGCAGTTTAACCATCACCAGATAGTGGTCAGAGTCGATGTTAGCGCCACGATATGTCCTGACGTCGATAATGTCGGAGAAGTGCCGTCCATCAATCAGAACGTGGTCGATTTGTGATTCTGTCTGCAGTGGTGATCTCCAGGTGTACCGATACGGGAGGCTGTGTTGGAAGTAGGTGCTGCGAATGGCCATATTCTTGGAGGCGGCGAAATCAATTAGTCGTAGGCCGTTTTCGTTCGTCAGCCGTTGAGCGCTGAACTTTCCAATAGTCGGTCTAAACTCCTCCTCTTGGCCAACCTGAGCGTTCAAACCTCCTATGATGATTTTGACGTCGTGGCTTGGGCAGCTGTCGTACTCATGTTCCAGCTGCGCGTAGAATGCGTCCTTATCATCATCAGTGCTTCCGTAGTGTGGGCTATGGACGTTGATTATGCTGAAGTTGAAGAACCGGCCTTTGATCCTCAACCTGCACATTCTCTCGTCGATCGGCCACCACCCGATCACGCGCCTTTGCATGTCGCCTATAACTATGAAAGCTGTTCCCAGCTCGTTTGTGTTGCCGCAGCTCTGGATTGAGGCAATAACTTCAAATCCAAATATCCTAAAACTTTGATGGAATTTTGACATTTTCATCAGTACAGATCATTAATCATATTTATGGCTTTGTGCTGTGAAAAAACGAAAGCATTCGGTCATTGTTATGAAAAGTAGTTCAAATTTTGCGTGGCCAATAAAAAAATCTTTGGGAAGGTCAAAACATACAAATCGCCCTGCAGAATAAATAAGGTTGTCAATCCAAAAAATAACACACCACATAAAGGTTATTTGTTTAGAGGA
This sequence comes from Armigeres subalbatus, assembly GCF_024139115.2. Taxonomy (NCBI): domain Eukaryota; kingdom Metazoa; phylum Arthropoda; class Insecta; order Diptera; family Culicidae; genus Armigeres; species Armigeres subalbatus. Next base: position 27,976,815 of record NC_085139.1, on the reverse strand, counting down.
TCTATATTAAAAAATACGCTAGAACAAAACTACTTTAGTTCTCGATAAAACAGGGGGTGATCAAGTCTCCCCGGGGATCAAGTCTACCCACCTTCCCCTAACGCTTTTAACATTGGACAAAGCTAACTCTAACTAGTATTGACCAGTACTGAGATTTTCATTTTCATTCACACTTTATTCTCTCCCGCTTTCATAGAAAACATAAACATTGAAAGGAATTCTGCTAAATTTTCACAGATTTTTATTTCATGAAAGCGCATCAAACTAGTGTAAACAAGCTGTTTCTTCTTCAATAATGTTACTTCTAACTCGAAAATCAAAAACAATACAATCATTGTATCGATTAGTCATCGTCATTTGCACAGATCTATTAAAACTATTAAGAAATTTAGATTTCAAAACAAAGCACATTCCCATCATGACTGCTTGTAATGTGACAGGTGACCGGGAGACGGCTACATTTTCATTTGGTCTCTTGAAAATGAAAATGCAACTGTTTTCGCTTTCACATGACAGTCACGAAAACTAGCAGTACTGGTATTGACTAACTCTAACTTAAAATTCAGCATGTATACATTAACTTAGATTTTTAAGTAGATTTTAGTAGAATTATAAAGAGATACACTTTGTTCGCTAACTTACGTTCTTTGTTGACAACTTATCAAAATGTATATACTTTCTACCTTCTGTGACGGACATGTCAACTGTCCGATGTCTGACAACCTCAACGACAGGGCCGGTGTTGATCAACAGGGTTCATTGTTGTTAGATAGGAGGTGCGTCGCAACTGTCTCCGTTGTGACAACCACACATAAATTAAATAATTGCTAATTCGAGACCACACATAAAGTTTATTTGGATATATATTTTTTTAGTAGTTCGCGTGGAGAATGGTTATGTGTGATACACATCATAAGTTAAATCTATGGATTTTTGCCAATAAATATGTGTGGTTTTTTTAGTAGTGTATGACTGAAGCGCAGAACAGTGTGGCCAGTGCATCAGGAAACGTAGTGCATTCACCGATACGCGAGGAGAAGTGGATGAACGCTGTCATCAGAGGAAAAATAGAATCACTGAAATTTAACACGGCAAGGTATAGTTAGTGGAATTAAAAATAATTTTAAAAATTACAAGCAGAGATTTTTTTGAAAATGATTTATTAGGCGGGATTAGAAATTCAATTAGGATTAAAAGTAGTACCATCTCCGGAATCATTTCAAGAGAAAACTTCATTATCATTAACAATCAAATTAATATATGTATAATGTGGATAATAAAAATTCTAACCTCATGCTATAAATTATTTATAAATAAATTTTATTTTGAAATTTTGAAAATTATTTTGAAAGCTGCATTTCATACCTTGCTGTGAATTTTTTTTCATGATTCTACTTTTTCTTTTGATGACAGAATTCATTCTTCTCCTAGCGTATAGCTGATCAAAAGAAAAAAAAGGAAAACAAAAAAACAGCAACCCATAATGGATCAGAAAATGAACGCGTTCGAGTTCCGAAGACAAGCTGTGTCGTCTAAGTTGCAGCGGATTAGGGAAGTGCTGGGCAAGCCAGAGGAAATCACCGTTCATCATTTGGACACCTATTTGCGACGGATGGATGCTTGTTATGAGGAATATAATAACATTCAAAACGAAGTATACGCGTGCTTTCCTGATCAACGCGAGGAGCAGGAAGAATACTTCATAGCGTTCGAACAACTCTATGAGGAGCTCCGCGTGAAGATTTGCTGTGTTATGGAAACATTTCGATCGAGACCAGTAGCCGTTCCAGCAGTAGTTACGGCCGGTACAGCTAGAGAACAGCAAGTGATCGCTAATCAGCCACCCGGATTGCCTACTGTTCCACTCCCGACATTCGATGGTACGTATGAACGCTGGTTCAGGTTCAAGCAGTTGTTACAGGATCTGATGCAGAAGCACCCCGGATTATCAGACGCAACAAAGCTACATTACCTGACGCAATCATTGAAAGGGAAAGCGAGGAATGTTCTCAGCGAGAAGATTCTGAATGAGAATAACTTCCAAGGGGCCTGGAATATTTTGGAAGAGTGGTTTGAAAATAAGCGAACGGTCATCGATATTCACGTAGGAGGTCTACTCAATTTGAAAAAGATGAACAAGGAATGCTCATCCGATTTGCGGCAGCTAGTTAAATAATGCAGGCTTTGGAATTCCACGATCAACCTATGGAGGGCATGTCCGAGCAGTTAGTGGTTTCGTTGCTAACTTCCAAGTTGGATAAAACTACGCTTAATCTTTGGAAAAGCACTGTCACGCCGAAGGAGTTACCGGACTACAAAGAGACCATGCAGTTCCTACAAAACCGTTGTTTTGTTCTCGAGCGTTGTGAGGCTGGTACGGCGCACAGAACTTGCGATGGGATGAAGCCGAAGCAGCTGGTTGTGCCTCAGAGGCAACACGTCAAGGTACATGCAGCATTACAAATCAACGAAAATGTTTGTCCAGTATGTGGAGAGTCAACAAATGTAACACACTGAAACAACTGACGGTGCCCGAAAGTTTTGCTATATGTAGTTAAAGACAAGCAGCTTTGTTTCAATTGTTTGAAACGGGGACACCGGGTCGGACAGTGCAAGTCAAGGATGTGCACGATTGTAGGCTGCGGAAAGAAGCATCATACGCAGTTACATAACGAGGCTCCAGTGATGGTGGAGAATAAAGTCAATAGTCAGAATGGATTTGCCGAAGGAAATGTATCTGACCAATCGAAGGAGCAATCGTTGCAATCTGAACGAACAACATCAACGATCACCTGTTCCAGTGCGGTTGCGAAGTCACGATACCAAGGCTAGCGATAAATGCCGTTCAAAATAGTGACTTAGTGACCAACGATGACGAAAAAAGTGATCAAATAGTGACTTTCAGAAGCAGAAAAAGTGACCAAATAGTTACTTTTGTATGAAGTATTAACCAGGTAGTGAGCTGAGTTCTATTGTCACTGTGTAACTCGTAGTAGATCGTAAACTAGGGATATCATGTTTTATCAAATCCTTTTTAGAAAGCTATCAGAAATCACGAGAAAACAAAAATTACAAAATCATGAGGATTGTGCATCTTTACCGTAAGTAGGGAGAGGATGGATCTAAGCAGGGGGCAATCGACTTGGCGACACCATCATAAATACCACGAAGTTAGATATTGTGGAAGGTATTCGTTGGGACATCCAGAGGCCAGCAATATGACCATGGTAAACCTTATTCCGTAACACACCACGTAATGGTATTCACCCAGCGTCACAGGAGCAGGTAATGAGTTACAAGTTGTTACACTAAACCATGCTTATAATTTCACAACGATTTTTAAGCAAGTTCTACAGCATTGTAGTAATAAAGTTCAACATGAATCTTTAATAGGACAATTTTTTACAAAAACCTTAAAGAATTCAAAATAATGATAACATTTTTAAAATAATTAAAAATAACATTTTTAATCGAAACAAATTTAAATACATACAGAGTCCATTTGCCATTTGTTTTTTCGAGACCCTGATCTTAAGTTTATTAAAAATATTAACCAGAGCTCATATATAACATGAATTTTACCATACCTAAGTTTCAAGTTTCGTAAAATGTGATGCAGAAATTGCTTTGGAAAACTCTGAAAAAAATTTCAGAAATTTTAGCGGAAGTTGACTTTCTGTGAAAAACCTTGTAAACATTTCTAGGATTTTTTTTTCAGAAATTGTGTGGAAAATACTCCAATTCTTGTGAAATCTTTCTTCAGGAGTTCAAACGGAAATTTCAACAGAAATCCGATGGCGAATGTCAGCACAAAAACTTCCGGAAATTCTTTCATATTAAAATTCAAGGCTCAAGGCTCAAATTTTGCTGTCTTTCATGAATTTCGGCGGGAACTGCACGTCAATTATTGTAAAAACTTCTCTGCGATATATTCGATATTGGTAGATATTGTTTGGCGAATTGCTAAGAAAAACCTTCCGAATATTATTTCCCAAACTCAAGGCGGACTTTTTACGGAATTTTACACAAAGATTTATGCGATCAACGCTACAGAAATTATAGTGAAAGTTTCTACAAGAGAAACAAAGTTAGGAAGCTTTTTATAACGAAGGTGGATTTTTATCCAGATACGGGCAACTTACCCAACTCAGGAAGTAGTGCGCTGGATTCGCCTAAAGATGCGCTGAACAACGCATCAATTAGTTTGACAGATAAAACATGGAAGAAAGTTCGGTGATTCGATAACTGTTAAAAGTAATCTTGCTCTGCAAGCAGGGTTATTCGATAATTATCGAAATGTCACTTCTAAGTTTAATTTCAGTTTAATTCTCCAAATGAGACAGACCCTAAGAAGTATCTCGGAATTATGTCAAAATTGACGTGACAAAAAATGGATATTCAGAATCGATGAAAAATGACAACAAGTGAAGTTCTTACCCTTATAATGCTTGTTAAACGAATGCTCAAGAGTGTAATGCATTCAATAATGGCTTGGAAATATCCAATAAATTGGGTAAGCATAGACATCAAATGTGGAGTCCCTTCTCAACGACATTTTGCTGTCGAAAATAAAACCCTACGCTCCTTATTTATTAAATTTCCACCCAAAACTTAATCCGCGTGAAGCCTCAAAACCGCATCAAATCCGCGAGAACAGCAAAAACGTTGTAACAATCCTGCGCTTTGCTGTGTGGTCTGCATATAGGCCTCTTGATCCCGAAGTCCATGGTTCGAACCCACTCTGCCTTTCATAAAACGGTCTTGGAGCAATTTCTCAAACTTTATATATTTTGCTAACAGATTTACATTTAATTTGGTTGATGATAATATTAGGTACAAATGATTTTTATTTTGAACTTTTTTACAAATGGTGGTGCGAAAATAGTGACTTTAGTGACCATTTTCCGAAAAATAGTGACTTTTGGATGCAAATAGTGACTTTTTAGTGACTAGGCTCAAAATAGTGACCAAGTCACTAAAAAGTGACTTGCTACCAGCCTTGTTTTTACAAGCAGTGCAATACGACTTGCACGCAACATAATGCGACTTGTAAGTCCTGCACAAAACGTGGAAAGGAACATTCCGACTGGTTCTCAGTGGCCAATGCATGGATTTACAATCTATTGTCGCTTACGAAGTCCTGATATCCTACAGATTAGAAAGAATCATGACAGTTAGACTAAAAATACCTGATATATACCGGGGAAAAGTTGCCGTTCCACGCTTTCTGCAGGGGTTGATATATGCAGTGTTAAACGCATAACTTTCATATGAAACCACTCAGTTTATGAATATTTTTTAGCTGGATGATGGAACAGGTGCGTACCAAAAGTTCACGAGTTCTGCTCCATAGTGCTGCAGCTCTTTACGAACATGAAGCGTGGACGTTAAAAGAGGCGGACCGGAGAGCTTTCGAGGTTTTTGAGCAAAAAAGTACTGCATGCAATACTCGGAGGGAATCAGGAACTGTATCAAGAGTAAAAAGAAGAACATATTGCGAATCGTATAAACGGCAGACTTCAGTAGGCTGGTCTGAGAAATGAAAGTTTGAGTCTGAGAAAATAATAATAATAATTCAGTAGGCTGGTCACTTAGTGCGAATGTCGGAAGAAAGCATAGAGAAAACAATATTCAACAGAGAACCGGATAGAGGCCGGCGACTTCGTGAAAAGTCACGAACAAGCTGGCTGCACGCGGTAGAATCGGACCTGCGGACACATATCTTATATAGCCTATAAATATGTCTAAAATCAAGACTAGCGCCCCCAAACGTCTAGGTGGGTTGGAGTGAAGTATGGAGTATGAGTTTAATTGCCGCTCCAAAAACAAATATAAACTTTTCTGTACTAAATGTCTATTGTCCAATGTCTAATGTGTTATGTATCCAGTCTATTCGACCATACGACGGCGACAGTAATTAGTCTTTATTTTCCGGTAAAATTTAGTTTTCCGGTTTCATGGTCCAATGATCACCTTGATTTTACTTTCCTGACCTTATCAAGGCAATTACCATCATATGGCGTAAAAATATAAACCTAATGGGAGCGATTTTATCTTCATTTTTAGGTACACATTTACGTCTGTTAGATGATATTAACTTTTTTATCAGGCGTTATTACGAAATCTCAAATAAAATATGAATGCTTAGATATACCACAAATAAAATGTACTGATTAGGAATAAGAATAAGTACCGTCGCATGCCCGTACTGCATACATGTTTGTTCATCGTCAGTTTTGGAACATCATTTTGAGAATACGTCTTACTTATTATATACGCATAAATAGTATACTATAAAAATAATGGCTAAAAATACAATTTATAATACCAATGAGCGATATAATTAGGCCGAACTCAATATAAGCCGCTTTACGGTTGGTTCATAGCGAAAAAAAAACCATGACTAAATTCAAATAGCGACAAACACGCCTTTATCAAACATAGATCTTATCACAAACAACTGAACCGAGTGCCACTGGTCAGGCAGTTTCCCTACATAACGTGACGGGACTTCGCCGTTTCGAAGCGCCGATCAGACGAGGGCCTCGAAAAGCTCCAGTTTGCTCAGCACCGATTAGATAAAACTGATCAATCTCTCGTATCAACCGTTCGTCATTAGTGGTGCAGCCTTGCTATCGCCCCACCACATACATGTTTGAAATGAAGGAAAAACAGCAACCGCGCTCCGCTCGGAATTTTATCGCTCATACAACCCGAACGGGGCGCTGGCGCTGTCGTCAACGAGCAGTTCGCTCATTATTGTATCTTACGCAATCATTTAGCGAGCACGCCGAAAAGAACAAATACAGAAGATAAAAACTCAGCACACTCACCCTTGACCAGCGGTTCCGACACCATTGTCATCTCCTCCTGCGGAATCATGCTCATCAGCCGGGCAATGTCCGTGGCCAGCATCCGATCGACTACCTCCAGCAGTGGGATCTTCAGCGAGTGGAACTTGCTGAAATCCTGATTGGCGAGCACCTCTTGCATCTTTTTAATATCCGGGAAATCCCCAGGGGAAATCTGGTGCTCCTTCTGAATGCGATCGTACACCTGTCCAATATTTTTAATGAGGTCCTTCTTTTTGCTATCCTTGCCGAACATCGAGGGCATGTCCTTTCGAAGTTCTGCAATTATAAATGCGTGAACCTTGGCCAAGCGGGCTCGCTTGATGAGGTCGTTGAGTTTCCGTAGTGCGGCATTCCGAGGAAGAGACTGCAAATCACGGAACAGATCCTGTTCCTCATCCTCAAAGAGGCGACGATTCACATCGTACCGCAGTGGTTGATCCCAGAAGGACCCAATGTAGACGCGGGCCACTTCCGGAGTTTGCAGCACCTTACCCAGCGACCACATGAGAGCACCATAAACGCGCATCAGTTGTTGATGATCGATCATGTCCGCCTTATTCAACACTATCCGGATTTTGTCGTCATGCCCGCGCAGAGCCTCGATCGATCGCCGGAACTCATCCGAAATATCCAGCTTGTGTGCGTCGAACAGCAGAATGATACGATCCACTCGCTCAGCGAACCACTCTAAAACCCCGGTGAAATCGTAACCGCGGTCAACTCGCTGCTTCTCTCCGGACAAAATACCGGGAGTATCCACAATCGAGATTGCCCGCAAAACTGGCGAAGGCACTGTCGAACACTGGAACCGATTCAGGAACGAATTTCCATACTTCTCCAGAGGTCTGAACTGCTTCTTCGGATCAACGACCAGGGCATTGCCGGGAATCATGCCCTCCTTGTCGTCATACATCACCGCAATGAATCGATCCGTCGTCGGTTCCGGCCCAATCCGAATGCCCGGAAAATCTCGCTCCAACAGATACCGAATGAACGTCGTCTTACCGGTCGAGTACTGACCGACCAGCAAAATCATCGGCTTCGCATCGAAATCCGGATCCTCTAACTTCGGGGAGTGGAATTCGTGGAAGGCGTAGTGCTCCTCCAGCGGAAGCAGCTTACTCTTGTAGATCTTTTTCAACTCCCCGAGCACATTTTCCACCACCTCCTCCGCTTTGGGTTCCCGTTTCAGCCAACTGAACATGGTTTCACTATCTTCTTACTTCCCACAGGGCACCCCAACTTTCCTTCTTCTCCGCGCTCTAAATATTTTCACAGAAAGAAAAATTAGTCACACCCGCGACGACCTTCGACTGCTCGACTGCAGAACCACTATCAACTGCAGGGGGGTGGATTCCTTTCCCCAAGGGCAACTCAATGATTCCGAGGGATTGCACGTACGGGAGCTTCCACCGCTATGGACACTTCCGGGTTAACTTATCGCACGGCGGAACGAGGCGCAGGCGAAAAGAAAGTGTTGCTCTAAATAAAAAACGGGGAAAAAGAGGATCAAGATACAGCGAAATGATTGCTGGGTGATCGCGATCGCGTACGCGCTTCGCTCGGTTACACTCTCGGATCTCTACTCGGACACTGGCACTGGACACGACGACGTCGCGATTTCTTCAGCGAACGGAGGAAGCAAAAAGAGAACACAGAGGCGATTATCGTCGATGACACATCACAAGACTTTCGTTGTTTTCTTTGGCGTATTCTTTGTTTTCTTCTGCGGGTATATTCATAAATCACGTAACCAGTATAGGATGGGAGGACTCAGTCAGAATACTCAGAATATCGTTTCATACAAAAAGTTTAATATTCTCTTACAAAACTCACTTCGGGTAAGGAACAATGTTCTGTCTTTATGTAACGTAATTTATTGATGATCTCCAACAAACTTCAAAAACGCACGTCAAACGAGGGATTGTCCAGTGCGAAAAAGTTCTGTCTATTCGTTGGTAGCGGCCTGGAATTCATTATGAAAGGGAACGATTCAGCGCAGGGTATTTAAATAAATATTTACTGGGCAGAGTTCCGCTTTTTTGTTTATTCCAGCAATCTCAGGGTTGACTTGAAATTAATGCATGGGTCCATGGGAAATTAATGCATGGTGTGTGGCCAAGCAGCAACCAAATGACGGTAATGCGCAAACGTCAAACACAAGCAAAATCCACCCGAATAGAAAATACAATAGAATTACATTATAATATCATAAAATTACAATACATTTTATTAATGAACATTGAATTCTATTGTTTTTCTATTGTATCAATTAAATTGCCTTATTGTTGTTTCAATAAATGTACAATAAAATCTATTGACAGAAAAATGTTGACAATAGAATTACAATAAATGCTATTGTGATGGAAAAAATTTGTTCGAGAAAAAATCGATATTTTTATTGTTACGGTAACTAGCAACCCCTATTTTCTATTGTAAAAGTGCCATTTACAATAGGATTTATGGTGGAAAACAATATTTTTAATTGTTATTCTATTGTGAGCAACAGTAGAGTTTCTTGTAATTACAATTAAATTTATTGCATTGTTACAATAATTTCTATTGTAATTCTATTGGACTTTTTTATTAGGGCATGGAAGCGCCATCGGTGGCCGATTGACCACCAAGAAAAAAATAAATTAACCGTTAAAAAGGTGAACGATGGAACATGTGTTGAGTGAGACGTCTGTTTCTCTGTGGTTCAAACGTCATTTTGCACGTGGAATCGAGAAAAGAATAAAATGGGAACATCGTGAAACAGAACGCAGAATCAAAACAAACCAACAGAGAAAGCAGCAAGAAAACAGCTTTTCTGATGCAAATAGAGGGCTGCGAAATGGTGAGTTGACATCCGGGAAGGTGCGGCTAACATAGCTCTGGTTCTCACAAGTTCCAATACTCACGCTTCCACGGGTCTTCCGATGACAATTGACCGCCAGCTTAGGGTTGCGTACTTAGCTGGTAGTGCAGCCTGGGCACTGTTGTCCTTCTGACATCCGCTAGAGTGAGAGGGTGCGTCCTGTGGGGCCTGCCTAGGATGTGGTGGGGTTCGACAGTGGACTTTGTTGAACTTCTATGAAAAGCTGCATGTGTCCCCAAGCAGGCCCTATCAAAGCGACCGTGTGCCGCTCAAAGCGCACTAGCCTAGTCCTGGTGTTGGGTGGGACTTTAAACAAACTTGACCCGACTGATCGAGCGTCTGTCCACCAAGGAGGTGCGGCTCCAACAGCGTCGGTTCTGGCATCCAGCGGCTGAGTATGAAATGCTATTCCCCGGAAGCTATACAGTATCCCCCTGCTTATCCGGACCTCGCTAATCCTACGACTCGTTAGTCCGGATCTCGCTAATTCGGAATTTTCCGGATTAAAAAGTATCAACACCCATTTAAACACATTATGTATGGATTTGACAGTCGGATTAACGAGAGCAACCCCGGTAGTCCGGCCATACATTTGTCGGATCAGCGGGGGTATACTGTACCTAAGATGGCAGCCCCATCCCGGTGGATAGGGAACCTTGGGCCAACAACCTACTGTTCCCGAAACATCAATTTGTTCGAGAATCCGATAATGAAAGAATACGGACTGATTTTACGGCGACGACTCTCAGCGCGAAACAACGGACACGAATAGGAACATGGAACGTTTTAACCCTAGCCCAGCAGGGTAAATTGGCACAACTTGCCAATGAGGCACGCCGCATGAAGCTTTAGATCCTGGGACTGAGTGAAGTCCGTTGACCAAACTTTGGAGAACACAAAACGCCGTCGGGACGAGTTCTGCTATACTCTGGTTTACGAGGTGAACACGCTCCCCGGCATCGTGGAGTTGGCTTCCTACTAAGCGCTCAGGCACACTCTGCGCTTATAAAGTGGGAACCTATAAGTGAAAGGATAATCGTTGCCAGACTTAGAACACGTGTCCGAAACCTTACTATGATCCAATGTTATGCGCCAACCGATGCTGCCGATCTGCAAGACAAAGAGAACTTCTACAGTCAACTCAATGCCGTCGTAGATAGAATTCCGAACGGTGATATCAAGATCTGTTTGGGCGACTTCAATGCGAAGATCGGATCCGACAACTCGAACCATGAGCGCATTATGGGACGCCATGGTCTCGGAGAAATGAGCGAAAACGGAGAGCTGTTTGCAGAATTTTGTGGTAATAACGACATGGTGATCGGGGGATCGCTCTTCCCTCATCGACCGGTTCACAAGGTCACGTGGGTCTCCCGTGACGGCTTTACAGAAAATCAAATCGACCACATCTGGATCAGCCGAAAATGGAAACGGAGCCTTCTTGATGTACGGAATAAACGTAGTGCCGATATCGCGTCTGATCATCATCTCCTCATCGGCGAAATACGCCTGCGCATTGCGCGGATTCGTCGGCAGGAGGAAAGAGTTGGACGACGATTCAACACACGCCGACTGGAAGATGCCACGGTGAAACAGTCCTTCGTTGAAGAACTGGAGACGCGTGCTGCAGATATTCCGGAAGGTGGCAGCGTGGAAGACCAATGGACCGCCATCAAGAATGCCTTCATCGCCACCAGCGAGAACAATCTGGGCGAACTACGCACCCAGAGAAAACAATGGATCACCGATGAGACCTGGAGGAAGATAGAGGAGCGAAGAGAAGCCAAAGCCGCGATAGAGCGATCGAAACCCAGAGGAGACAAAGTCTTTTTGAGAAGGAAGTAAAACGCTCATGTCGACGGGACAAGCGAGCGTGGGCAGACTCTCTGGCCGACGAAGGAGAGAGAGCCGCCGCAACCGGGGACATTCGCCTCCTATACGATATCTCACGACGCTTAAGCGGGGCGAAGATGAATGCAACGATGCCTGTGAAAGACTCGAATGATCAGTTCGAGCACTTCGAACAACTTTTTCAAGTGCCAGCCAGGCCATCACCACCTCGGCATGATCTGCCTAGGATCCGATGTATAACACGCGTCAATACCGAAGCTCCATCACTGCTAGAGATTCAAACAGTCATCCAAAGCATGAAATCGAAGCTCCAGGGGTCGACCGCATATCAGCCGAGTTGCTCAAAGCTGACCCCAACTTTCCCGGTCGACTGGATGCAAGGTATCTTAGTGAAGGTGCCCAAAAAGGGTGACCTGACTGTATGCGATAACTGGCGAGGCATTATGTTGCTGTGTACCGTTCTCAAAGTTCTGTGCAAAATTATCCTAGCCCGGATTCAGGAGAAGATCGATGTGACTCTCCGGCGGCAGCAAGCCAGATTCCGTGCCGGAAGATCCTGTGTGGACCATATTGTTACGCTCCGCATCATTCTGGAGCAGGTCAACGAATTCCAAGAGTCCCTTTACTTGGTATTCATTGACTACGAAAAAGCTTTCGACCGTCTCAATCACGAGAATATGTGGGGTGCCCTGAGACGCAAGGGGGTTCCCGAGAAAATCATCGGCCTCATCGACGCACAGTACGAGGCCTTTTGGTAGAGTGCTGCAGAATGGGGTCCTGTCCGACCCTATCCGGGTCGTAGCAAGAATGTATTCTATCACCGTTACTGTTCCTCATCGTAACCGATGAGATTCTGGTAGATGCGATTGACCGTGAACCAAACCGCGGGCTGTTCGAATTGGTGGATGACGTTGCACTCCTCGCGCAACGACGCTCTGATATGCAGAGTAAGCTCAACGACTTTGCCGAGCGCTCTTCTTCGGCAGGTTTAGTCATCAACGTCAACAAAACCAAATCATTGGATGTAAACACGGTGACGCCTTCCAGTTTCACAGTAGCCGGGCAACCAGTGGAGAATGTTGAAAGCTTCCAATATCTTAGTAGCAACAGAAATTCGGGATCGGAAGTGGGGCTGGGTCGGCCACACTCTACGTAGGGGCGGAAACGAAATCTGTAAACAAGCATTAGACTGGAACCCAGCGGGACATCGCAGCAGAGGCAGACCCAGAGGCTCATGGCGGTGAAGCCTCAATAAAGAAATAAAAGAAGTCAACAGAAATCTAATCTGGCAACAGGTTAAAGCGCTAGCCGGGAAATGGATGGAAAGGATGGAAATCTTTCAAGTCGGCCCTTTGCACCACCGGAGGTGTACAAGATCCATAAGTAAAAGTAAGTATCCGCAGTTATAGGGTTGAGGGATATCCAATACGATTTGCGATCAATTAAATCTGATAAACGAAAGTTTGAGTAGAAAAATCGGTATTTTTTTGTTAGCGCTTGGTGTGCTTTGGCTGAACCCCGACCATTTAGCATGCCGATTTGTGATTGATATATGTGCAATATTGTAATGCTTGGTGTTACTTGGGAATAGAAGTATTGTGTCGCCAGCACTAAATTGTATTCCGACTTCCGGCGTTTTACTTCCGAACTTAAAGTAGCATCACACCTCGGGAATTTAATCCCCGGATTTTTTCCCCATGTGTTTTTACATATGCGATGTTTTCGGGATTTGGGCACGGAAAATCAAAATCCCGGCCCCATTTAAAATGCACGGGGACCAAAATCCGTCGGAAAATTTTCCCGAGGTGTAGCCTTTACTTCCGACATCATGAACATCAATTTGAGTTTGACATCAACACATTGTCGGAAAAGCGTTAGGAAGTGTGAAGATCGACTTCCGGACTTCAATTTGGTGCCATCAGCGACAAATCAAGCTTGATTTTGTGACAGGTGTTATCTGTGTTCTGTTCTGTTCTGTTCTCTTCAGCTTCTTCTTTTTCTTGCAACGCCCAAATCATCAATGGGCTTTTTGAAAAGTTAAGCGAGAATTCACTCAGTCGGTTACCAATTCAAAAATGTCAAAAAGACTTTTCAAGTGTCAAATGTCACGCAATTGGTAGCGGAAACGGCAAAAACGTCTTTGTTTTTAACGGATCTGTGTTCATTTCAGTCGTCGGTTTATTTTTCGTTTCGCTTTTTCCCATTCATTCGTTGACCATCGTTGGCGGAGGTTAGACGTGCGTTGGATCTCTCGTCGTAGTCTCGCTTATTTTCCTTTGGCAAAGCTCTCCATTTTGAATTTCCTCAGTACGCTACGTGCCGAAAAGAAAAAGTGCTTTTCACAGGAATTACAACCGTCAGCAGTTTCAATTTGCGATAAATTTGAAGTAAGTATCGTTTGACACTAGAACTGGGTGAAATTCGCTGGCATTTGATAGTTTTTATCGAATTTTTATGTGCCACCGCATCAGTATCATGCGGTATCGGTTGCGGTGGCTTCCGCCATGTTTGATTCCCATCTTGATGTAAAATATGGGTTTTATTTTATTTTGTAGGTTGCCAAGCATTAGGAACGATGGTCGGTTCGCGTGTATACGTGGGAGGTCTTCCCCATGGAGTCCGGGAACGTGATGTGGAACGGTTCTTCAAGGGTTACGGGAGAACGCGCGATATATTGATCAAAAATGGATACGGATTTGTGGTAAGTTGTATTGACTGATAAGGAAAAATGATTGCATTTTAACATTTAACTATTGTAGGAATTCGAAGACTACCGTGATGCGGATGATGCAGTTTACGAATTGAACGGGAAGGAAATACTAGGCGAAAGGTAAATATCGTTCGTTTTACAAATCAAACATTTGCGACACAGTCAACTTAAAGTTAAATTCTAGATTTCGAATTGTTTGATTCAAAAAGATATATCAAAACAAAAGGGTCAAAACCCCGACTAAAGTCAAGCATACATATAACATCTTCATATTGTTTTAATTGTTACGTATGTTTGTCTATGGATGCACTTGCGATTGCAACGATTTCCACTTGATGAAATATTTGTCTACTCTGCATGCACTCGGACAGTGCAGCAATAAGGGCTTGTGCTAAAACAACATCGGCTAGCGCTAATGTTTGTTTTTTGCTTATCATTCACCGCGAGGTTAGGCTCGTCACATATTGCATTGAAAGTTGATGTACAGTCATTCAGACGGTTTTCTTGTTCCATTAGTCAAGAGCTGGTTTTAAGCGAACATCCGGAGACGTATATTATAATCTTTAATGGACATGATGAAAAATATCTATGGAAAACCAAATCAAATAGCGCATTATAACGTCTATAAAATTAAAGACAACGCCACAAAAATAACCGTACAGACTAAATTTTTCACACCTTTGAAGTGACAAGTCACAATAAGTTCAATGAACTTGATCTTCAGCGGCACGAATCGTGCGTAGGTAGTCTCAATATACAGTTCATTTTCATATTTCTTTTGCGCCTTTTACCATTATTTATTCCATGTCATTCCATATGCGTATCTTGCTTTGTTTACAGGGTGACCGTTGAACCGGCTCGTGGAACAGCTCGTGGGGGCGGTTCGCGTCGCGATAACGATCGATATGATCGTTACGACCGCCGAGGCGGTGGAGGTCGCTTTGAGAAGTAAGTACTACAAAAAAAAAACACGATAATGTCCAAAATGCTAAAGTTTTCTAATGTTTTGTTTTTTTTTTTAAACTTGGAAACCAACCTCCAGAAGCAGAAGAGATTCGAGAAACAGTTCCCGCTATGGGCCACCGCTCCGGACTGAGTACCGCTTGACGGTGGAGAACCTTTCGTCGCGCGTCAGCTGGCAGGTATGTAGCATCAGAGGGACTTTTCGACTACTTTCCCACTCCCTTCTTTCCCCCAGTAGTTGTTAGCGTCAGATTCTTCCGTTTTTATTTGCGGAGGGATTTGGCGTCTACCATGAAGGTTTGGTTTCCTGTTGTTGTAGTACCTACCTACCTACCTATATCTAATTCTGTAACATTTGGTGTTAATCAGTAAATAAGTTCCGGATAGGAGGATTTCCATCACCATTTTCAAGTTTTTGGCGATCTTACTTGCTCCGGATGTTTCTAAATTCACAATCTGTATACTAGTTTTGTTTCAGTTCCACATTAAACTGTACTAAAGAAAACGAAATTTATAAACATTAATTGGTTGAGGTGATTTTTAAATCAATAATCAATAAAAGGATATCAAATTAAATACAAGAAACAAGTCATTGGAAGATGGAAACAAAATGTGTATATATTTAACGTTATTAGATTCTTAAGTTCTTTAAATTTTGATTTGCACTGGATGTGGATGAATCTAAATGGTCTTTAATATTTGTATCTTATTAGAGAAGCATTTTCATACTTGATTTTATCAATACATACTGGTATGATCGACGCTAGTCGTGTCATATCGATTGAATCTCTGTGTTTTGTATAGTACTTACGCTGCACGCATACCAGTCCTATTTGGGGTTGCGTCATTTTTGAGTTACCTCCGCGAATAGCAACAGTTTTATCATAATTTCACATAACATGATAAAACATTAAGACATAAAATTTTGTTCGAAAAAAAATGCGACTTGAAACTTCATCGATTGCCTATGATCTAGGTATGCGAAAAATTAATATATGGAACTGATGTTAACCCTTTCCCGCCCATGGCATTTTTTGCTCAAAAAATCAAAAATGTTATTTTAAATCAAAAACGCTCGTTGTCTCTAAATTATAGTTATAGGAAGTATGAAGTTTAAAGTGGTGCTCCGAAGCAAAAAAAAAAGTCAGCTTGACTTCTCGATTGCCATCCACTGGCTTACCGGACGATCTTTGTTCCTCGACAGCACCTCCAGCTCATCGATAAACCACTCCGACTGTACTACCTTCGGCAAACATCGTTCTGCTTTTTCATACTCCTTCTGCTGCAGCGGTACTCGAGATAAACACGCCATCGTTTGAACTAAGAACCGCTGGTACCTTAACGCCGTGTAGCAACAGATGAACCCAAAATTCCTCAGTCGTATTCACTGGCGACGAATTATTCCTCGGCCATTCCTCCTCAGTCTCGTACAGAAACTGCTGTCCTCGTACCCATGCGCTGTTTAGGTGTCCACTTCGTTAGCTGATCTGCCACGTTCAGCCTCGTCGACAAACATCGCCAATCTGCCAGCCGCGTTAGGCTTAGGATTTCTCCTATGTGAAAGCCCACAAACTGCTTGTAGCGGCGCTGATCGGACTGGATACATGATAGAACCACCTCAGTGTCGATCCAGAATACCACCTTGTTGATGGTAATGTTGTGGTTTTATCGTACCGTTGGTGACACTCGTGCAGCAAGTACTGCTGCTAGAAGTTCCAGACATGGAATCGACAGCTGCTTTAACGGGGCCACCTTCGCTTGACTTGTTACCAGCGCGCACACCACCTCTCTTCCTTCGTACCACGGCTCGTAACCCGTACGCCGTCTCGCTCGCATTCGCAAAGATATGCAACTGCACGTTCTGGACCTCATCCGATCGTGCGCTGTCAAAGTAGCAGCGTGGCAATTTGAATGCCTGAATATATCCGCCAGAATGTTCGTCCAGCGAATTCACTTTATACATGATGCTTCGTCAACGATGTCGCCCGTTGGCAACCAGTGCGCCACAGGTCCTGAATTAACATTTTACCAAGGGATCAAATCGAGCCATTACGATGCTGAACACGATCCGTTTCGTCAGACGCTCTCCTCTTTGGAAGACTTTCGTATACTCCGACTTCGACGCGGTGGAAAAGCAGAAATAGGTCTTCGACCGTATCCCACACGATACCTAGCACGGGCTCGTATTCACTGCCTTTATCTTGACTAACCGTCGATCCGCTGCTTCTCCAAAACCAAAACCTTTTTAGGATTTGACATCCAATTCCTAATAATAATATGAAAACCACCTTGGAAGTGGCTGTACTTTACCTCGTTCGCTCGCTGAATCGCTTCCTCTAGGTACTGTGTCCACGCTATCGAAGTAGTCGTCGACGTAGTGCCGCTTGACAATCGCCACTGCGGGCTCCGGGTAGTGATCTGCAATGCATACTACTCGGCATTCAGGTTTTTCACGCACTGCGCTGAAATGGGTGAACAAAAGCTATTTTAGTTACAAGATAACGATTGTTGCTGTCCGGAACATGTTTTGCTGGCAAGGATAGGGTGCTTAATGTCAATGAAGGAAAAATACATACGATTTGACAGTTTGGTACCCAAAATGTTTCGGACAGCAGAACAAAGAGAACCTAAGCGACAATCCTTATCATGTAACTCAAATATCTTTTGGGGGAACACGTTGAGCCGAATGTTTTTTTTTCCAGTAGGGTGGGAATCTGCATCCAGACACCGGTGGGCTACCGGCGAACGGGGTTTAGCTACCGCCAACCCGCTAAAACCACCCTGTTCACAGACCCTGAGTCTCCCCGGAACAGTCTTGCGGCATTATTTCTGGGAGGGGTCCGTGCGACTACGCACGCCCACATACTAGCTACTGGACACTAGCTGCAAATCTCAACTAGCTACCCACTAGTTCCTCTCCCTCGTAAATAGCTACCCACTAGTTCCTCTACTACTTGACTATTATCACTCTGAGGCACGCTAGCCTGTGTACACTCTCCAGCTTCTGCAGGTTACGTTCGACGCTAAGCGCCGAGGCCCAAGCTGGGCCGCCGTATCTGAGGATAGATACGGCACCTCCCCTAATAACCTGCGTCTGCTGTAGCGCACCCCCGAGCTATTGGACATCATCCTGGATAATGCCGCAATAGCTGTCGAAGCTCTCCTGCAGGCGTAATCTACGTGACTGCCGAAGTTCAGTCTATCGTCGAGAGCAGCACCCCGAGGAGCTTCACCTCCCGCTTGGAAATGATCTCACAGTTGCCCACGCGAACCACTGCCTCCTGTACCGACTTACGGTTGTTAACAATAACCAACTCCGTTTTATGATGAGCTAGCCCCAGCTGCCTTGAGCTCATCCATTCCTACTACTATAGTCAGTTCCAGTGGCGTAGTCAGAAAATTGGTCTGGGGGGGGTTTTCTGAACAATTTTTTTTTCGAAAAAAAAAATTTCTTCTAAAAATGTTGTCTCTGGGGGGGGTTTTAGGCCCAAAACCACCCCCGTGGCTACGCCACTGGTCAGTTCCACTTCAACAATCAACTCTCCGTAAACCTCCAGCGTTATGTCGTCAGCGAAGCCAACGATCTTAACACCTGGGAGGCACTTCAGTCTTAAAACACTGTCGTACATAGTGTTCCATAGCACCGGGCCCATGATAGATCCCTGAGGGACTCCTGCGGTGAAAGAAGCACTACCCTCCCCTTCATCGGTCTCGTATAAGAGTACGCGATTCTGGAAATAGCTTTCCAAAATATTGTACAGGCCCACCGGAATGCCCAACCGGAGTAACGAGAGCGTGATGGCATCCCAGCTTGCGCTGTTGAATGCATTCTTGACGTCGAGCGTCACAATAATCGCACAGAATTGAGTTCCCCTCCGCTTGTTTTCACAACCGAGTTGATAGCATCCACCGTGGACCTACCCTTACGAAACCCAAACTGATTGCTTGATAGGCCGTTTGTACCTTCGGTGTACGGGGTCAGCCTGTTGAGGATAATCCTCTCAAGCAACTTCCCTGTGGTATCCAGTAGGCAGATTGGTCTGCACGCCGATGGGTAACCTGGTGGTTTCCCGGGCTCCGGCAACAGCACCAGCTGCTGTCTCTTCCACCTATCGGGGTAACTGCGCTCGTCGAAGCATCTCTGCATGGCTGTCCTGAGCATGTCAGGGTTAGCCATGATCGCTGCCTTCAGAGCGAGGTTTGGCACTCCGTCGGGCCCCGGAACTTTGTTCGTATCAAGGTTTCGGGCCACCGCAAGAAACTCTTCGTTCGTCACCGCTGCTACTTCAGCCACTTCAGCACTCGCGTTCTGCGGTGCTGGAAATGGCCAAGGACTTGTGACATGAGACGGGAAGAGAACCTCGATAATGCGATTCAACATTTCCGGCGACTGTTCGGGAGGCGCCAGCCCCCCTCTGGTCTTCGCCATTACTATCCTGTAGGAATCGCCCCAGGGATTAGCATTGGCGTTCAGGCATAGGTTGTCAAAACACTTCCTCTTACTACTACTGATGGCTTTGTTAAGGGACAACTTCGCAGCTTTGAACGTCAAGCGGCGTTCATCCCTTAGTTGCTCAGAGCGAGCTCTCTGCATCCTTCGCCTAGCCGTAAGCCAGGTTGATCGAAGGTCTGCGATTGCTGCGCTCCACCAGTATGCTGGAGGTCTACCGTTCCTCGTTGGTGCCTTCCTCTGCTTGCTGGCATCGCATGCACGTGACAGGACAGCTGTCAGTGCGTCCCCTGTAAGACTGTCGGTGTTACCCTCCAGTCCCAGCGCCGCGGTGAAAACTTCGCTGTCGAAGCTTTGGGCCTTCCACCCACGGACCTGACGGGGATTCCTCAACCTCGGTTGCTGCACACCACAGCTGATCACGTAGCGGATGGCTAGGTGGTCGCTGTGGGTGTAGCCCTCGTCGACCCTCCAGTTCAGTCCCCCGGCTAGGCCGGGGCTACAGAACGTAACATCAATGGTTGAGGCGTCATTGGCTAACACGACCTCCAAGTTTGCTAGAGCCTCTAGCAAAGCTTGACCTCTCTGATTGGTGCAGCGGCTTCCCCACTCCACCGCCCAAGCATTGAAGTCCCACGATATGACAACCGGCTTCCGACCTACAAGGTCGGACGATAGCCTATCGACTATCCGGGTGAATTGCTCTATTGGCCACAGTGGTAGGGCATAGCAGCTACAATAGAACACCCCGTTGATCTTAGCTATGGCGACACCTTCGACAGGTGTGTGTACGACCTCTTGGACCGGGAACCGGCCCGTTGTGCAGATCGCCGCCATATTGGAGTCGTCCGGGACCCAGTTTCCGTTATTGGCAGGGACACGGTACGGATCTGCAAGAATAGCGACGTCGGTCTCTGACTCAGAGACCGACTGCCACAGCAGCTGCTTGGCAGTAGCACAATGGTTAAGATTCAGCTGTGCTACCCGCACGGCGACTTCTTATTGCCACCACCGAAGGGACAAGTAGCTCCACCTATAACATGGTTACGGGCTTGCTTCCTAATAGCGCAGATAAGGCACCTTGGTGCTTTATCGCAGGCCTGCGCAAAATGTCCCTCCTCTCCACAACGACGACACAGGTTACTTCGGTTCGGCCCCTTGCACTCCCATGACTTGTGACCAGATTCGAAGCACCTAAAACACTTTTCGACTGAAGGTGGCTGGAATATGCCTACTGGGCATATTGACCATCCAACCTTCAGTTTCCCGACCGCCATGACCTTTTGGCGTCCGCTACCGGTAACTCGAACCAAGCTACCTGAGTGCCAAAGGGCCCACCTCTAAGACGAATAGAAGACCGCTCGACTTCTATATCGCACTGAGCTTTTAACGATGAAATGAGGTCCTCTGCTTCAGTGACTGCGTCCAGCTGTTTACACCGGAGGGTCACCTCGGTGCCCAGTGACCTCACTTCAACTCCTTCACCCAGGACCTCCTGGGCCAACCTCTTATAGGCGGTACCGCTCGCCTTTGCTCCACGCTTCAGCACCAAGATCAGTTCATCTGCCTTGGTGCGTCTGACGCTTCGCACGTCCTCACCCAGTGTCGAAAGCTTTCCGGCACCTCGCATGATCTTAAGAACGTCGGCGTACCTCTTTTTGTCGGTCTTGACGAACAAGGCCTCACCTTTGCCCCTAAGTTTCCTTGCGGGGTGAGGACTCTCTTCCCTCTTCTTAACTCTGCTAACGAGCTGCCAGGGATTTTCAGTCCGCTGAGCAGCCGTCGCAGAGTGGCTACTATCACCCTGGGGTTTAGTAGTCTGGGCCGCACCGTTGCCCTTCACTCGTGGTTTCGCCTGATTGGGTGCCCTCTATCGAAGTCGACCGTACCGCTGTCCGTAACAGTTAGGCGCCGCTTAACGTTACCGGCCGACTCTCTGACTGCAGCCGGGCGCGTTAGGAGCGCGCCGCAGTCCCTCCCTCGCCGACACTCGAGGTGGTGCCAATCACCTCTTGCGTCGGGACCTTTTCTCCAAGGTTCTGTCGGAGTACGTGTCTCCCCCTTCTCGCTTCTAACCTCCCTCCTGGTGAGCGTGCCATGCTCGCGTTTTACCGCTTGAACCGACTGTCGAAGTACCAGAAGTTTCTGTTTCAGATCCTTGCTGATATTGTTTTGACCGCTCGTGAACTCGATGATCTCATCGAGCTGCTTGGCGACTAACCGGATACCGCATCGCTCTGGTTGTCAACCCCTCCCGCAGGGGTAGTGCTAGTCCCGTGCAAACTAGCTACTTGCTCAACACCGTTCTCCTCCCTAGTGAGTGGGAGGAGACCTCGCTAGACCCCTACTTGCGAAGGGATCTCCCGCTGCTCCTACGGCCCCCTTACCTCTGAAAAGTGGAGTACTTGACATAGCTCATGGGTCCCCCTTGCAGCTGCCATCGAATCCTACTGAACCTACCTACCTACCTAGGATATCAAGCAAACATGGGACTGTTATGTATTTATGGGCAGTTTAGCGTTGGCTTCTTGGCCAACTTACGGTCGAAGGCTTTCATCCGTCGAACGGCCATCGGGTAGCTGCCGGAAAATCTTCTCTCGTCCTTCCTCCACAGCAACCCTGTTTCGAAACGGTCGCCAATTCGCTTGATCGTCGTCTCAAGGATTTCTCGAGCCCGTTTGTCCAGCTCACGCATCTCCCGTTCCTGCTTCAGCTGCTCCTCCTTCCACGCCTTCTGTCGAGCAAGTAGCTTTTTCCGCGCCGCCATCTGCTTTGCGAAGACGAGTTGTTCCTCCATCAATAGTTTTTCAATTGGATCAAAGTCGGATCCAATTCCATGATAAAACCTCCATCGTTTTTTTGGCCGGATTTCTTACTCCTCTTCTTGCTGGTCGCATCAGCAACCTTCAGCTGCAGATCACTACTTGGAACACACTGTGGGCAGAGCCAATTACTTTTGACAACACTTTGGTCAACACCAGCGCACGAAAAATGAGCCCAGTATTTACACTTCCCACATTGGACCCAGCCAATGTCCTCGGACATTCATTCCGACATAGAGCAGAATAAACATGCTCATTCTTGGAAGGTAAGGAAGCTATTCCGAAGACTCCGATATAAGCATTTTGATTATGCACGGATTAAGTCGGCTCAAACAATCTTTGTGAAATAGCCCATTTATTTTCGGCAGTAAAGTATTCGTACCGTTAATAAATTTTGTGAGTCTGTTGTCCGTAATGTTGTCCAAATGTTCAAAACGACTGCTCTGCTTTTGTAAACACAGATTCGAATGTCGATTTGTCCAATCTGATGGCACTCCCACGCAAACCAACATCATCAATACAGGTGACTATGGTCGTGAAAACAGTTTTAGCAGGGTTCGTAATACTAGCTCAATCCCAGGAGCACAGGACAATTAGTCACGAAAATTTCCGGCGATAAATTGCTTTTTAACAAAGAAAAACAGTCTAAAAAGAAAAAAAAATCATTTTTGCTCACTTGGGTTGCTGTGAAAAGGTGGTTCACTCGTTGTCTTCCATATCCTCTAGCCTTTTCGTGCCATCACCATTACAAGAGGTAGTACTTTATATTTATACGTATTTTGACCTCAACTGTAAGGACGTCTTCAGTGTCAGTTGAGGCCTAAATACGTATACGTAAAAGTATTACGAGGTTGTGGAATTAAATGGACACCCGATTCTGCTTTTACACGGCCGTGTAAAAAAAATCCCATAAAATTTTTTTGAAGAGGTGCTCCATTTTGCATGATTCGCCGAAAAATCATAAAACTTTTTCTACACGGATTTTCGAATTTTGAACTGAAAACTTTTTTTACACGGAACGCATCCCCCGTGTAAAAAAGAATCGGGTGTATACTAAACTCGTCTTATGACAGTGAATTTTTTGATTAAAAATGTCTCAAAAATGCATGAAACGTCGAGATCTGGTGTTAACTCGAAAAAAAATTGACTTTTTTTTTATCTATTGAAATGAAAAAAAAATAGGGGAATTAGACTTTAATGTCAGACGAGCAAAGGAAGGTATAGGAAAGAAATGACTTATTGGGACTTAAAGTTTTTTCGAAATCGATTTTTTTTATGCCAATTGTTTTAGAAATGCATGAAATGTCGAGATCTGGTGTTCGAGCTGGTGTTATACCGAAAAAAAAATTGAAAAAAAAAATTAAAACTTCGGACTTTTGGAACTTTCCGAAATTTAAAAAAAATTGATGGCAAATGTTTCAAAAATGCATGTAACGTCAAGATCTGGCGTTACCTCGAAAAAAATTTCTTTGGAAAAAAATGACTTTTTGGGACTTACATAATTTTTGAGACTTCTTCTTCTTATTGGCATTACATCCCCACACTGGGACAGAGCCGCCTCGCAGCTTAGTGTTCGTTAAGCACTTCCACAGTTATTAGCTGCGTGGTTTCTAAGCCAGGTTACCATTTTTACCGAGATAACTACTCAGTACTCGACTTATCATGCATTTTTGAGACATTTATCACAAAAAAATTAATTATTTCGAAAAATTTTCCAAGTTCCAAAAATTTTTTAAATCCCAAAAAGTCAATTTTCCTCAAAATTTTTTTTTCAGGTTAACACCAGATCTCGACGTTTCATGCTTTTCTAAAACATTTGGCATCACAAAAAAATTCGATCTCGAAAAAAATTTCAAGTCCCAAAAATTATCTAAGGTCCAAAAATTAAATTTTCTTCAAAAAAATTGCTTTCAAGGACCACAGATCTCAACCTTTCATGCATTTCTAAAACATCTGGCATGAAAAAAATCGATTTCGAATTTTTCCTGTACCTGTATTTTCGTGTTTCAAAATATTCAAACTTTGACCGCTTTGGTTAAACTTTTGAGCACTACCCGTTATTGAAAATACACACAGATAGTGTGGTGGTGTGACTAGAATGAGCGCATCACTGCGGTATTATTTTTTAATGTTTTAGTGTTTTAGGTTCGAATCACGGCCATACAATTTTTAAAGCAGTTCGACGATAATTCTCGCTAGCATAGAGGAAAAGGGAAGTAACAAAAAAAGATACCCTGCTGCATCACATAACAACGCCGATATCGAGCGAGGTTTCTCTACGTCAGGAAAAATAATGAGCGATGACGGAAAGAACATTATATTTGTTTTTGAATGTTAAACCCGTCTTGGGATCCTTCGGGGAACAGGCCTCTTATTGTTCCCATCCCTATCCCAAAAGATCTACCCATGTGGTGTTGAACGTGCTTACAAATCAGGCTTCGCAAAAACGAACTGCGGACCAAGTGCAAGAGGGCACGGAGAAAAAAAAAAGTTTCTGATTGTAGGCTTCTTTACAAAAAGTACTCATTTTTGCAAATGAGTGTGTTCACTTAGTTAATTTTTACTGTACAACAAATGTATAAAATAATTAAAAATTCCTTAAATTTGTAAGTCACTTTTTTGGTCACTATTTGATCAATATTTCTCGCGTGATTTTTGAAAACGTCGTAAGTCCAAAAGAGAGGCTCTCTTTGTTTACTTTCTCTTTCGATTATTACAAAGCCATTCTAACATTTACATTGGATTTTCCAGCATCGCTATGAAGAAAATAGCTTTGTCTAGTGTGCTGAGGTGAAAATACTGCAACAAATTTTAAACTCGCCTAGATATTAGCAAAAGAGAGCGTATTGAAAGAGAGTCTCTCATTTGGACTTACGACGTTTTCAAAAATCACGCGAGATTTTAATTATTTTAGTCACTAAAGTTTATACCTAAAACCGGCCAAATGGCCTGACACCTTAGAATTTATTATGACCTATAGACATCATTGGCGGGAGAGGGTTTAAAAAGACACTTGAGGTTTAGCTGCTCCTCCGAAGGTTATTTTGCAGCGTGGACCACCCAAGTAACCATTAGCACTATATTAGGGTAGGATGGGGCAAGATGGGTCACCTAAGGCGAACCCTCAATGCCTCGAAATAGAAACATTTTAGTTTTGATTTTCAACGTGGATCTATAAAAATAGTTCATAATCTGTAAGCCATGGGTATGAAATAACAAAAATTCTACTTAATATTTCATTTTGAGTCATTAAAGTAGAAGTCTATTTTTCTGTCAATCAAAAAATGCCGGGGCAAGATGGGTCACCTTTAAATTCTGCAATTAATATTGTTTTTATTCACAATATTAATTTACACACAGATAGATGAGTTCAATGCCAATGATGTTATTGAATAAAAAAGAATTTTAAAGCCTCGGATTAAGAAATGGTACTACATTTAAAAATGTCTGTATTTTCTTATGAAAACGTCGTCCAAGTATTGCTTTTTTAAAGACAAAAAATATACATTTTTAATTAACAAATCAACATCAATATGCTCAAAAGTAACCTTAAAATGATTACATCAGCAATTAAATATATGTTTTGAATACGAACTATGTCCTTTAGTATGTGCTGACCCATCTTGCCCCATTTGCAAGTTCGTGTTAGAATATCTAATTTTCGATCAAATTTATTTATTTCAATGCAGTTAGTACAACATCGCCTACATTACTTATAATACTTTCACTATATTACTAAAAATGTTTTTATTTTGGATTACTCGACGAGATTACACGTTTTATAGAAAATGTGTTTCGCATAAGAAACAATGCTGAAAAATAATTTACCTTGTCATACTCTACCAAAATGAAATTTTATCATCAAATCGAGTGACAATAAAGTAGAACCAAATTATTCCTCCTACAAAGTCATAATCTCCACATTAAAATGTATACGATGCTTAAAAACGACCCTGACCCATCTTACCCCGTGACCCATCTTGCCCCGCCTAACCCTACGCCAAACCGCCATATAGGGCCGCTTTAAGGCTATTTTAAAACTTATAAGCATTAAAGTAGCACTATATGGCCGATTTGGCGTATAATCAGAAAATGCCAATTCGAGTATTTGCTGTCATTCGGATCGAGATTCAAACTTAGTTCTGATAATTTTTTTTAAGTTGAAGCGTTATACTGCCGCAAATCACAAGTCAATCCCACCTTTATATGGCATCCATATACAGATGGGACTGACTTGCGGTTTGGTTTATATATAAAACATAAATTGCTCGTTGCTAATCGGAGTGGTGGGTAATTGTAAGATTGTGTTGGTGAACCACAAGGCAGCCACAGACAAACAGACGTAACACTAGAGAAATTCCCATCGACCATGACTTCAACGATCAATTTGAATTTGATCGATTGCGCGTTTCACAACTAGAGGCGCTAGCGTCGTAATCCTTTGAGTTTGACATTTCACTCCAACGCCTTCTGGTGACAATGTCATACGAAACATTGTTTCGTGTAACATGTTCGCAAGATGGTGGTAGAGGAGTTGGGCGATGGATTTTTCTGAAAAATGTTCAACCTGTTACGTCTGTTTGTCTGTGAGGCAGCCGTTCTGGATGAGACCGTTTAGAGCCCTCAACGCTCATAGTCTTTTCGAATTTTCTAACTTTTATACAAAATACAGAGTTCAATTGAAAAGTTATCCTTACTCTTGTTTACAGACCAGACCATTCATTTGACTCTATTCGCTTTTAGAAATGGTACTTTCGTTCAAAAATGTTTCCGAATGTTAACAGGAATCCGAATTCTGGATATACAACAGGCATATTGAAACCAGATACATTCCAGTCCGCAAAGTGCAAATATGTTTTTTTTTGTTATTTTCTTATTTTTCATGTTTCGCTTCTGAAACATTAGTTACTTATGTATACTGCAGAACGCTCGGACAGTGTCGATTGCCGAAAAATGGCTGATTCTCTTCTGCGACAGTTAAACGTAGCTAATCCATAAGCTGATATCTAGAAAGATACCAACTTCTGCCAACCGGACTTCATCAGGACAGATGAGCTGGCTTCAAAATCCGAGAAAGAAGGATGTGGCTTCGGAGTTCACTACAACGAGATCGTCAAAACGGACTGAGAAAGTTTGCTCTACACACCATACCGGGTGTTGCCAATGCGTATGCAAATGGGATGAACGCAAATACCGAACGCGAAAGAATAAAGCGTAGATGATACCGAGATATACATCTGACAATGGTTAACAAACAAACACTCAAATCGGCGATCAAGTGGCATGAGACTGGATGCGTTTGAACAGTGGCAGAACTGAACGGAATAATGACCTTGAATGGAGCTACGTGCTTAACATTGAACCTAGATTCGGACGAGGCAATAGCAGCTGTTATAGAAGAGAGCATCGTTCTTCAGGATCGACACTGTCTGCGGGTTCCGCAACCAACGACCATTTCGCATGCAATGTTCAGTTGGGCTACTTCCTATTCGTAGTTTATCTTTTACTTTCTTTAACTACTTCTGACCCCATAACAAACTCCCACCTTTCCCCCAATAACAGACCTTGTTTGTGTATATGTTGATCTGTATAGTTTTGAAAGCTTATTTACAATACACACGAAATTAAAAACCAAACAGTATCCACCGAAAAGAACGACAAAATAGTAAAACTATTATTATGTTATCTTTTCCTGAAGGCAACCCTCCTTACATGATCTGGGGTTTGCAGAGAAGAACACGGTTAACAATGTGACAGGAAGGCGCCATGTGCACCCAAAGCAACCACGCGATGATGATGGTGATGATGATTAGGATGAACCTGTCAAATCAGATTACAAATTGCGGCAATCTGTGGCTACGCGGCGCGAGTCGATGGGGACTTGCGTAGCCGACCCTAGAACAGATGATCTACCATCGTAGTACGGGCAAGGGCACCCGGACAGAGTGCGCCAAATAACTTGAGCTATTGAGGTTTCCAATCATCATCCGTGGTTCGGAGGTCGTTCCCCCCTTTCGGCTAGTAGAGAGACAGTCCCGGTGAAACTGGTTCACCCGCAAAGCAATCGACCCCAGACAAGGAGTGGCCTTCGTCCGTACCGATTCAAAGAACGCATATTGGCTCCGCACGATTATCGAACCTGATGGTCCTTTTCGATACAAGGAGAGATGTTCTCCGCCAGCTGCGCAAACTACGCAAAGTACAATCACTTTTCTCACAAATTTTATTGCCTTGTTAAAACAGTATCATTTCTATTAATTTTTCTAAATTTCCGAATCAAATTTAAAGATTTATCCATTCACTGATGCGCCCGCCACACGGTTTCAGACGAAGAAGCGTGCGAGGGAGAGAGAATCATGTCGAGGTCACCCCCCAAACAGAGCTAGAGACTGATGAGGGACATTCCAGAGTCAGGGTCGTGGCTAGTGCCAACAAATGACTGCTATCTTAAGTTCAACTTCCGCGTAGCGACGAGCATTATTCCGATGATGTTTTCCGTGATCAACCTGATCCGAATGAGCGATCGTGAGCCCCTTCCGGGATATTTGGTAGACTGTCACCGCAGTTCGGACATCCTTGCGCCATCCCGCTGTCGGCGAGCACCGTATTTTTTTTCCTAATTTCTTTTAAATCACATACTAGTTTAGCTGGTTTTCTGGGTTTGGTAATACCGGTTGTTCGATTGTGGGGACATCCGCTGAAGAAGAAATGGAGCCAAACGTGGATCGTTTACTTTTTCCGCTGTTTGGATCCGAACGTTCCGAGCTATACCGCACAGCACTTGACGAAGCGCGACGGTCGGTCGTCCGCAATTGGTTGAACACGTTTTACCTACCACCTAAGCAAGCACACTGAGACGAGTGATGGGCCCTGAAGACACACAGAGAGAGAGACAGACAATCAGACCAAGAGTGGCCACACATTCCCTAGGGTTCCTTTCTTGAGTGAGCGACACAAGTGCGGCGGCCCCACGCAAAGAGCGCGCGCAATTTGTGTGTATGTCCTGGCCAAAAGGTAAAGGTCGATTTTCATTCACTTTCATTAGATACATTCTTTTGTCAAAACAGAAAAAAACGAAAAAAGTCAGAGATAAGTGAATCTATTGGTGAAACATAGTAACCTGCGATTCCATACATGCTTAGTAACGTAATTTGTTTGAATAAATTTTCACTTCTTATCTAACACTCAAGCAAAACAGACGTTCTTTTATTAACCTGCGATTACAAAAGGTTATGGGCCCAGGATTGGCCATAGTTTGAGCAGAACTTTGAACATGAACCGTGAATTATCTACTGGTAGCGGCGACGTTGGTGGAGACGGTGAAGTAGGAATTCCAGGATCAGTAGCTGCTAGAGGCACTCGGATCAGTGGAATTGGCTTACCTGTTATTGAAAGGCTCCGCGGTCGTGAGAATTATACTACCTGGGCGTTTGCCATGAAAATGACATTAATTCGTGAAGGTTCGTGGGGAGCTGTGATGCCAGAAGCAAATGAAAATGTAGATAGAGAAGTTAGCATGCGAGCGTTGGCAACTATATGCTTAAGCTTGGAAACTACAAACTATAGCTTAGTTTTGGATGCAAAACTGCCAAAGAAGCTTGGGAGAAGTTGCAAAATGCTTTTCAAGATAATGGCTTAACGCGTAA
Source organism: Armigeres subalbatus (assembly GCF_024139115.2). Taxonomy (NCBI): domain Eukaryota; kingdom Metazoa; phylum Arthropoda; class Insecta; order Diptera; family Culicidae; genus Armigeres; species Armigeres subalbatus. Next base: position 27,946,659 of record NC_085139.1, on the reverse strand, counting down.
AATTGGTTTGCTGAGGAAGTTGACATCGATACGATTGGAGGATTGTCGAAGTGTGGAAGCTTACGTGGATGAGCTCATGTCGACGGCGCATAAGTTAGCAGGCATCGGATTTCAGGTTGACGATTCTTGGTTGGCGGCGTTGTTATTAATGGGACTTCCTGATCATTACGAGCCTATGATAATGGGTTTGGAAGCCTCTGGTACGGCCCTGACATCAGACGCAGTGAAAGCCAAAATTCTTCAAGATGTCAAAATTCAGGCTACTCCGAAAAGCGGCGAAAGCGATGGAGCACTTTATTCGCATCAAAAATCAAGACGTAGAAGTAACAATGGGCCAACGAAGAAAGATAGTTCGTGTGATAATTGTAAGAAACAAGGCCATTATCCTGCAAAATGTATGATGAAACAGCAGGACAAGCAAGGCACTATGCGGAGTATCTGCAATGGGTGATGTTAAAGAACGGGAATGCTAGTTCGACTCAGGATCCACCTGGCATATGTCCCGATGTGCCAACGGTTTTGTGAAACTGCAGCAAATGTCGCATCCCGTTGGAACTGCCAATGTGCCAACAATGCAATGGTTGAATGATGTGCATAGCAAAAGGGTATGATGAACCTACAACTAGAAGAAGGTCCAATCGAAGTTTAAAATGTACTGCAGATTCCAGAACTGGCAACAAACCTTCTTTCTGTCAGCAAGATATGTGAAAAGGGTTTATCTGTAGTCTTCTCTGCTGACCAATGCGAGGTACGTGAAAACAACGGCAACGTTATTGCTTCTGGAACGCAAATTGGTGGTCTGTATAGATTGAACCGGAAAGCTGAACATTCGATGTTAACATTTAGCTCCGAAGTTTGGCATAAACGCATGGGGCACCTGAACTATCAAAGTCTAAGAAAACTTGCAACGATAGTGGATGGAATCGAGTTGAAGAATGATGTTGTTCCAGAATGTATCGCATGCATTGAAGGCAAGCATTCGCGCAATCCGTTTCCATCAAGTTCATCAAGAGCCGATGCTGCATTGGATTTAGTTCATTCAGATCTGGTTGGCCCAATAGAAGTCCCGTCAATAGGTGGCAGTCGTTTTGTGATGACATTTATAGATGATGCAACAAGGAAGGTGTTTCTGTATTTTTGGAGAAGAAGAGCCAAGCCTTTGAAGCATACACAAAGTTCAAGTCAATGGCAGAGCGCCAAACTGAACGAAAATTGAAGATATTAAGAACGGACAATGGTACTGAATATGTGAACAAACTTTTCAAGAGCAGTTTAGAGAAGGACGGAGTTCGTCATCAAAGAACTTGTCCATACACTCCAGAGCAGAATGGAGTAGCAGAGAGGATGAATCGGACACTCGTGGAGAAAGCCCGAAGCATGCTCAACGATGCAAAATTACCAAAGAAGTTTTGGGCAGAGGCAGTTTCGACGGCAGCATATTTGATAAACCGAAGTCCTACGAGATCATTAGATGCAATAACACCAGAAGAAGCATGGTCCGGAAGAAAGCCAGATTTACGTCATCTCAAGATGTTCGGATCAACAGCACTGGTGCATATCCCAAAGCAAAAAAGGAGAAAGTTCGACATGAAGTCACATAAAGCTATTCTGATCGGATATGCGGAAGACGTCAAAGGCTACAGATTGTATAATCCCACCAATCAAGAAGTTTTTATTAGCAGAGACGTTATTGTGGTTAATGAAGGCAAACCTCAAAACTTCAACTTGCAAATAGACAACTGTCCAGCTGTTCAATTTATGGAACTATACACAATCGAAGAACCAAAAGAACGCGATGCAGGTGATGCTGGAATTCCGGTCGAGATAGAAGATCCAATCCATGCATCAGAAAGCGATGAGAGCGATTTCGAATCCCTAGATGAAGACGATGATCTTGCGCTCCCTTCGCAATTTAACAGGCCAGTTGAGCAGCAACATGGGCTGAGGCGCAGCGATAGGGAGCGCAGAACTCCAGGCAAGTATCAAGATTACGTCAGTTTTAATTCGTTTACTGGCACTGTTGTTTCCCCACAGTGTTCCCCTGATGTCAAATGATGTTATCGGAATGTTATCTGACGACCCACAATCTTACGATGATGCGCTGCGTCGACCAGATCGTGATCGATGGATTACTGCAATGAATGAAGAGATGCAAGCTCTCATGGATAATCGCACGTGGGATTTGACGAATCTACCCCATAATAGGAAACCGATTCGTAACAAATGGGTGTTCAAGACGAAGCGTGCGGCAGATGGAACTATCGAACGATACAAAGCACGCCTGGTGGTGAAGGATGTTCTCAACGACCGGGAATTGATTATGATGAAGTTTATGCGCCGGTTGTACGTTATGCTACCATCCGATATTTATTGGCCGTGGCAGTGAAATACAATTTGGATATTGACCAAATGGACGCAGTCACAGCTTTTCTACAAGGTAAATTGGAAGATGAAGAAATATATATGGACCAACCAGAAGGGTTCGCCAAGGATGGAACACGTGTTTGTCGGTTACGAAGAGCACTTTACGGACTAAAGCAGTCGAGTAGAGTCTGGAATAATCAACTGGATGCTGCATTGAAAGATTTTGGTCTGTCCCGTTCGAAGGTTGACCCTTGCCTTTACTATCGTCGAAATGGTGATAAGATGCTTTTTGTTACCATATATGTGGACGACTTTCTGATTTTTACGAATGACAACAAACAGAAGAGGAAGTTGAAGCAGTTCCTGCATGGTCGCTTCATGATGAAAGATTTAGGTGAGGCGAATGTTTGTCTTGGATTGCGGATAGAACGTGATCGGAAAAAGGGTACACTATCTATTGATCAAGAACAATATGTAAGAAGTATATTACGTCGGTTCCAAATGGAAAACTGTAATCCAGTCCTAACTCCAACAGAAGCTAGTATCAAGCTAAACCAGTCAATGTGTCCTAGCACGCCAGAAGAAATAAATGAAATGAAGCAAATTCCATACCAAGAAGCTGTTGGTTGTTTAACGTATTTAGCTCAAGCAACGAGATTGGATATCAGTTACGCTGTAAATCAAGTCAGTCAATTTTGCAACAACCCTGGACGTGAACATTGGAATGCAGTGAAGCGAATCATAAGATATCTGCGTGGAACTAGCGGACACAAAATAACCTACAGTCGGGATCGTGAATCTGTACTAACGGGCTACACAGATGCGGATTGGGGAGGAGATCCTGACTCGAGAAAATCAACTTCTGGATATGTGTTTACGTTTATGGGAGGAGCAGTATCTTGGAATGTGAAACGTCAAACAACAGTGGCTCTTTCGTCGTGTGAAGCTGAATACTTCGCACTTTCCCGAACTGTTCAAGAGGCATTTTGGTGGAGGCATTTTCAGTCGCAAATATTTGAAGAAAACATAATCCCTATTCGTTGCGATAATCAATCCGCCATATGTGTTGCGAAAAACCAAGGGTATAAGCCAAGAACAAAACATCTGGATATTCGCTATCATTTTGTGAAGGATGCATTAATCCAAGGAGCAATTGAAGTAAGTTACATCAATACCAATGAACAGCCAGCAGATGGATTGACAAAAGCGTTGATGAAACAAAAGCTTCGAGCATTCAAACAATTTGTAGGAATCGAAGATTAGGGAGGAGTATTGGTGAAACATAGTAACCTGCGATTCCATACATGCTTAGTAACGTAATTTGTTTGAATAAATTTTCACTTCTTATCTAACACTCAAGCAAAACAGACGTTCTTTTATTAACCTGCGATTACAAAAGAATCACCATAAAACTAACATTCTTGTATCGATTTTTTGTTGACACTGTCGGTAAAAGAAAGAAACGTGCGAACAGTTGAAGAAACGGAACTCATGTCATAATGAAAAGAATCAATGTGGAAATATGCCGATGGAAGCTTGAGTTACCCCACTAAGGATAGTTCCCGTTGACCGGATGGTTATCTGGAGGAGAGAATTCCAATGATAGATCCCGAAAGACACTCGATGAAATGCCACACTATGACGAAATCGATGAGGGATGCGAACACCACCACCCCAAATAAGAAGGCGAGACGTTCACATCACAGAAATCGAGAAGATGTCATAAAATGAAGACAGAAAACTTCATTGACCGAAAAGCATGGAGCAAAAAAGAATAACGAAGAAGAGACAAATGCATTAAAAAACTAAGAGAATCTCTTGTTATAGACAAGAACAGAAACTAATGCATTATCAAATCGAATTCAATTCTTCAAATCAAGAGATTACAACCACAAACCAATATGATGATCGTTCCCGGTAGATACGAGAGATAGAGATAGATCCTCTCTGGATAATAAGTCTACAATTCCTACGAAGACGATGATTGATTTTTTTCATTATGACATTCGATAGTTTTCGATCAGAATCCGTGTAATCAAGAACAGAACGCAGGGTACGCTAGAGCAGCGATAGGATGATCGAGATAAAAAAAATATATGAGCACGCGTAGTTAGCGATCAGAGAAAAGAGACCTTGTTGTTTAGCTTTACATCCCACGTAGACAAGTACTTTCCAAGGTTTACTAATTAATTCTTGTTTTATTTGTCTTGCTTGATTTTTCTTCTGTTCCATACACAACTCTAAAATTGATCAACGTGTTGGACGCATACAGGACCTGAAGGATTACATGCGACAAGCTGGAGAAGTGACCTATGCTGATGCCCATAAGCAGCGCAAAAACGAAGGGTAAGCTTCTTTGAATCCAGAAAGAAATGAAAATAATCTTACTTTGCATTCCTGTTCTATTTCAGAGTGGTCGAGTTTGCTACCAGCTCCGACATGAAAACGGCCATTGATAAATTAGACGATACCGAGCTGAATGGACGCCGCATTCGCTTGGTTGAGGACCGCGGATCCCGCAACGGACGCAATGGTCGTGCTCGCTCCCGATCTTCTAGCAGTCGTTCCCGATCTCGCTCACGCCGCCGCTCCCGTTCTCGCTCCCGATCGCGCCGTTCCTCTCGCAGTCGCTCCAAGTCTCGAAGCGTCTCAAAGTCCAAGAATGGATCCAAGTCGGTGGAAAAATCCCGCTCTCGTTCGCCGTAAGTTCCAAACAACCCCCACACTCACTCGAGTCAGACATCACTCAATCAACTACTGCAGCTAATGCTCACCTCTTTCCCCAGAAAACGGGACTCCAAGTCCAAGTCGCGATCGGCTAAGCGGGACGAGTCCCACTCACGATCACGTTCCAGATCCGTGCGTCGTTCGCACAGCCGCTCCAAATCCAAGGACAACAAATCTCGCTCTCGTTCGCCACGATCGCAGTCCCGTTCGCGTTCCCGTTCACGCGATCGATCCCACTCCCAGGACAAACGGGACAAGTCCCGCTCGGCGTCACCACAGAACAATGACCACTCGCCCGACAGGAACAACGATAGCAATGAAGATTAGGTGGTGTCATATGGGTTAAGTCGTCGTTATCGGTAAGGTCTCATGGGGGAAGGGTGTTGTGAACAGTCTTGAGTTTTACAAAAGGTTTGCCATGATTTGTTCTGAACACTTTTGACCACATACAACATGTTTACAAAACACAAACCACAAACACAGTCGGACTTCACGATGTGAACATTTTGATTTCCAACTTGCAACAAGGATATAATGCAATATTATTCTGAAATGAATGACACGTAGGAGAGAGCATTTTTCCTATGAAAGATACATTGCCGGTAAAAGCGTGACTGTCTTGTCTATTCTTTATTTGAATTCTTATCTATATAAGACAGGTCAGCTTTTATGAGCAGAAAACACGTTTACATACACATAAGTTGTAGGTTATGAATAAGTTTTTACGGAACAACTGATTTTAGTTTTAGTTGATCGGCTGATTAAATTGGGAAAAACAAAACTTGGCTTGTAAAGTTTTCTCTTAGTCAAATACATTAGTTTTAAAATAGTTTAACTTAAGTTCGATCATATAAGAGGAAACATGATTGCTGGAATCTACTGCAAAGTTTGTTTGAATTTCAAGTTGAAATTTTTAAATTTTTGTTTCGATGAATGTGACGAAAAATGCGGAAGATCTCAGGAGAGGGAACAGCTACTTGAACACACGCGTGGTGATTATCACAGTTGTGTTAGTTTTCTCCAATCTAGCGGCCATTTGGCAGAAATTCTAGTTTCCACTGTTAACACTTAAAAATAAATGTAATACTGTAAAACGATGAACAGACTGCGAATGAAAAGTGCAGTTGCTTATAATTAGGTGGAAGTGGATTGAATAAATCTATTATAAAGTCAAAAAAGAAGAAATTTCTTGTTTCCGAAAGTCCGTTCAAATATATTGGAGATATACCTACGAGGCAAGATTGGGTTCCCTTAATCTTCCGGGACTCACAGATTGTATGTCATACCGCCATCGGGGGTGACAATGGGTCTGGGGGTGAGAATGGGTCAGCGCTCTCACCGGCAGCCTGAAGGTCGGATACCAAAATCGTTCAAAAAGGTCTCTTATATTTTAGTCTTCTTTCCCTCAGATACATTTAATCTATTTTATAAGCATTCTAAGTAGTTGAAACAGTGACCCATTCTCACCCCCATTTGACCCATTGTCACCCCCGACGATGGTACCTCAGAAACCCATTGCCCATAAAGAGATTCACCAGAAATCATTTCCCCTGAATGCACTACTCCCCAAAAGCATAAGTATAAGCATTGTTACGGTATAATTCGTAGATTGATACTAGTGATACTCATGTTTTATGTTTGAGATCCTTATCTAGAATGCTATCAGAAATCAAGAAGGGGAGTGATCTTTGATTCCAGTTTTAGCCAGATTCCAGATTTGCCTGTAGCTGGCAATGTAACCGTGGTAACACACCACGTTAAGAATCTATGACAAAAGGTCGAAAGACAAAAGGTCGAAAGACAAAAGGTCGAAAAGACAAAAGGTCGAAAGGACAAAAGGTCGAAAAGACAAAACGTCGAAAGGGACAAAAAGTCGAAAGAACAAAAGGTCGAAAGGCACAAAAGGTCGAAAAGGACAAAAACAGGTATGCACTGTAGTTAGAATTCGTGACCAAGTATATTATTGTGTCTACATTAAGGTCGAAAGACAAAAGGTCGAAAGGACAAAAGGTCGAAAAGGACAAAAGGTCGAAAGGGACAAAAGGTCGATCAAGAACAAGTTGATAACAAGTTGGGTGTATTCCGAAATAATTTAAGAATTGCATATTATTTCAAGTAGAAATAACATATTCATCACATCAATCAAAGTTAAAGAATGAGCAATTTTCAAAGAAGGAGTAATTACTATGAAACAATATACAATATTATGAATATCAAGATAGTTCTGTTAGAGATAAAAAGATTGTTGATTTAGGCAATGAATAAAACTTGTATTGTGCACAGTTGGCAAAAAAGTTGCTCTTTAATTTTAAACTATTTTTACCAATTAAATAAAAAACTTTCAATGAGTGCAAATAATAGATGAAAATCTAGGTTTTCTGAATGTTGCTTCGATCTGTCAAAATAGTGCACTCCGCAGCCACGCAAGCGCACGCATTGAAAATACACCGGCGTGTAATATACGTCGGTGTATTTGATGTGCGGCGTGTACCATTTTGACAGATCGAGATAACATATAGAAAACTCAACATCCATCTATTAGTTGTACTAACTGTACAAATTTTATTTAATTGTTAAAACTTGTGAAAAATAAAAGAGTAGAGTTTTTGCTAACTGTGTAGGGCAACTCTGGTACTAGATTGACTCTCTCCGTTTCAGTTCCTTGTCCATTTCGACCTTTTGATCTTATTGATCTTTAGTTTCTTTCGACCTTTTGTCCCGTTCGACGTTTTGTCCGTTTCGACCTTTTGTCCTGTTCGACGTTTTGTCCTTTCGACCTTTTGTCCCTTTCGACCTTTTGTCCTTTTCGACCATTTGTCCCTTCGACCTTTTGTCTTTCGACTTTTTGTCTTTCGACCTTTTGTCCTTTCGACCTTTTGTCTTTCGACCTTTTGTCCCTAACCCCCACGTTAAGGTGTCTACCCAGCGTTACTGGTGCTAAATGCATTACTCCATAGAAAACCGCAATCTCCAGAAAGACATTCCCCAGAATTCCTCCATCACACGAAAGACATGCCCCAGAATGTTCTAATCCCCATAATGCACCATTTCCTAGATAAGACTAAATTCCGCAAAAAAACAAAGTTATTTTTAATACTAAATATGAACAAAGCAAAGGGGTCTTCAGTAGCCTTGCGAGCAAAGGCGTAGGATTGTCAATCCGGATACGGCGAGCTCGATTCTCGGTCCGATCTAGATAAGAATGTTTTCGGGTTGGAAACATTTTCGACTCCGTGGGCATAGTTACAGTCAACTCAATGCCGTCGTAGATATAATTCCGAAGGGTGATATCAAGATCTGTTTGGGCGACTTCAATGCGAAGATCGGAGCCGACAACTCGAACCATGAGCGCATTATGGGACGCCATGGTCTCGGAAAAAAAGCGAAAACGGAGAGCTGTTTGCAGAATTTTGTGGTAATAACGACATGGTGATCGGGGGATCGCTCTTCCCTCATCGACCGGCTCACAAGGTCACGTGGGTCTCCCGTGACGGGTTTACAGAAAACCAAATCGACCACATCTGCATCAGCCGAAAATGGAAACGGAGCCTTCTTGATGTACGGAATAAACGTAGTGCCGACATCGCGTCTGATCATCACCTCCTCATCGGCGAAATACGCCTGCGCATTGCGCGGATTCGTCGGCAGGAGGAAAGAGTTGGACGACGATTCAACACACGCCGACTGGAAGATGCCACGGTGAAACGGTCCTTCGTTGAAGAACTGGAGACGCGTGCTGCAGATATTCCGGAAGGTGGCAGTGTGGAAGACCAATGGACCGCCATCAAGAATGCCTGCGCACCCAGAGAAAACAATGGATCACCGATGAGACCTGGAGAAAGATAGAGGAGCGAAGAGAAGCCAAAGCCGCGATAGAGCGATCGAAAACCAGAGGAGCCAAAGTCTTAGCCCGTCAACGATACGCGGCTCTTGAGAAGGAAGTAAAACGCTCATGTCGACGGGACAAGCGAGCGTGGGCAGACTCTCTGGCCGACGAAGGAGAGAGAGCCGCCGCAACCGGGGCATTCGCCTCCTCTACGATATCTCACGAGCGGGGCGAAGATGAATGCAACGATGCCTGTGAAAGACGCGAATGATCAGTTATTGACCGACCCAATTGATTAGCTGAAACGCTGATTCGAGCACTTCGAACAACTTTTTCAAAAGCCAGCAATGCCATCACCACCTCGGCATGATCTGCCTAGGATCCGACGTTTAACACGCGTTAATACCGAAGCTCCATCACTGCTAGAGATTTAAACAGCCATCCAAAGCATGAAATCGATTAAAGCCCCAGGGGTCGATCGCATATTAGCCGAGATGCTCAAAGCTGACCCCATGACATCCGCTCAACTACTGCATCGTTTATTTCGTAATATCTGGGACACCGCATCTTTCCCGGTCGACTGGATGCAAGGTATATGGTATGCGATAACTGGCGAGGCATTATGTTGCTGTGTACCGTTCTCAAAGTTCTATGCAAAATTATCCTAGCCTGGATTCAGGAGAAAATCGATGCGACTTTCCGGCGGCAGCTGGCCGGATTCCTTGCCGGAAGATCCTGTGTGGACCATATTGTCACGCTCCGCATCATTCTGGAGCAGGTCAACGAATTCTAAGAGTCCTTTTACTTAGTATTCATTGACTACGAACCGTCGACCGTCTCAATCACGAGAATATGAGGGGCGCCCTGAGACGGAAGGGGGCTCCTGAGAAAATCATCGGCCTCATCGAAGCACAGTACGAGGCCTTTTCGTGTAGAGGGCTGATATGCAGAGTAAGCTCAACGACCTTACCGAGCGCTCCTCTTCTGCAGGTTTAGTCATCAACGTCAACAAAACCAATCGGGCTGACGAGGGAACTCGCGATGCATTGTTGTGATCGTGTTTTACATGAAGCTTAAAGAATATACCATTTAGAATCCCCTCGTCACCGAGTCTTTGTTGTTGTTTTTTGACGGATAACTGCTTTTTAACTGGGCCCAGTTTAAAAACAGTCCAGTTAAAAGGCGCCCAGTTAGCGAACTGTTGCTGTACTTGACTCGACTTGAAGAAAACCATCGCAACTTACACTATTTATACTACGCTAGGTACCTAATCTAATCTTATTTGCCTACCTCATTTACCTATACAGGAAATTACTTTATTGCTTAGGTAGAAACTTGAAGAGCCAAGCGCTGCCGTATCCCTGATCCTTATTCAACAGCGTTGTTTGTACCTGTCGGTGGATTTCCAAACTCTCAGCTACATCGAGTTTCCATGGGGAAGAGACATTTCTTAAGATTTTAATATTTGATGCCGTAATAGGATGCTACCTTAGATCTAAATTCGTAATGTAAACCCTTATCGTTTTCTCTTTTCGCCTTACTCACTTCCACCATATGTTCCTTGAACCTTATATCTAGTTTCTACCTAAGCAATAAAGTAATTTACTGTATAGGTAAATGAGGTAGGCAAATAAGATTAGATTAGGTAGGGTAACCGGCGGTAATGTTGGCCCTGGATGTAACATTGGCTCATCACGCAAATTAATCAATATTTCAGCGATAATACGTCGATTTGTAGGGAAATATTAACCATTGCTTCTTTAGAAAAGTGTATCAAATATATATCTGCCTCATAACTCTAGATTCATACACTTCTTAAACTATTAAAAGCAATTATCTTGCGTGAAAAATCACTTTGACTCGCAGCCATGTTTCGTTGACTTATGCAGGCTGGCTGTGCTAGAGTTTTTCTTTTGCCCAATAAAAGAGTTTTCTGAATGAACATACCTGCTTTCGCACATCAGATGAATGGATAACAACCACACTATGTCAGCTATCATTTTTATTTCACAATTTCCATTAGTATAGCGACATAATTAACCAAAACTTTTTTGGACAATACTGGGGGCACCCGTAGCCAAATGGTGGCATGCGCTTTCGATTTGTAGCACTACGTTAGTATAGGTGAAACTCTAAAATCAAAACATTCTCATCAATAACCCGTACTGGAGAAAATAACCGAAAGCTGCAGATAGATAGAATATCCGATGCTTGCGATTGAGATGCTGAGAATTTTTGTAAACACAGGTGAATCCACTCAGCGGTTAAGTTTCATTCACAAATTACATAACGCTAAAATCAACCCTCACCAAGCCTCTAGTAATGCTCAATGTATTGTAGAGTTCTGAAATTTATAAAGTCCTTAACGCTCAGTCAAGTACCCTCCCACAACCTAAAACGTCATGTAGTTTGTGAATGGGTTGATGCTTTTCTCGAAACACGATATAATCGCTTTCATTCGCACAACATACCAAAAATAATTGCCTACCTTACGGCTTCCAAAAACGATTCAAGCGAAAGCGATTCAAGCATCAACCTTTTGGGCTCAATACACAATTTTCTTCATAATTTCGCAAATAAATGATTCAATTAGTGTATGAATATCTTCTTTCGCGCGAATCCTACAAACATTTTTTCATTTAATAATGGAACGATACAATGGATCGTATATTTCATTAGATAAACTTTCAATGTCATTTCATGTGAATAATTTCAAGTCAATTTATTCGACAAATATCTTCATCATAATTCAGATCTACTATTGCTTGCAAAAAGCATTTTGATCTGTAAAATGATACCGAAAAAGTATTCTTTCAACTCGGGAAGTTGAAACACGTGAGAGATTTGAGAGAATTCACAACAGCTGATCGATATAGAGAGGAGTGGAGTCAAACGCACGTACCAATCATGAAACTTCAATGCAGGCAGAGTTGAAAACAAGCATCCAATAATTGTATTTATGAATAATTGTGTAATAATATCAGGTAGTTGGCTCAGTTATAACTGTTTATGCACAGTACAAAGCAAGGAATTGCATAGAAAAAGTTTTACAATTGGCTTTCTTCAGTAGTGCGTTATGTATCATCTCCACCTAAAGCATTGTTTACATTAAATTTTTGGAAAAAAGTTTCTTTGAGAGTATCGCGAGAGCGAGAGCAACACAACTGCCATGGTTTCAACTAGCAGTAAATCTCAAAATTATGCGGCAGCCAATAATTAACGTATGCAATTTGTTTGAAGGCATAACATGAGGGCTAGAACATGTAGCCTTTTTGCAATTGCAATTTTTAATACAGTTTTCATTTTTCTTTCTTTCTTCACTTGCAAATATGGTAAATATTTGGGAAATAAATGATTCATATAATAGTATTTTCGTTAGCATGTCCTTGGTAAGCATGCTATTGGGGGAATCAAAAACGCACTCTCACAATCCGTGTGGTAGTATTTTACATGCAACCACAGATAACAGATATTGAGGCTGGCATCCGATACGTGTGTAAACATCCGCAACCGTTAATTCAAATGTATTTTAAATTGGGACCGCGTTTGGCAATCAATTGGAGATGGCGCAAGGATCATTGTTATTGAAAACGCAGCCCAAATGCGGCTGTCAAACGCATTGGCTGCGTTCGACGGTTGTTAATCAGCTGCATCCTTATGTACTGCCGCAATCAGTTGAGTAGATGGCAGTAGTGTGCCAACGTATATCAATTCAAAAGTTTACACAGGAATTTCAATAAAATTTGTTCTAGCTTCAATATCTGTTATCTGTGATGCAACCAATTAGAATTCACGCTCAATCAGATGATTTGATTTTCTATATTTGTTTGCATGCTGCCTTTATTCAACGCAAGCAAAATGACTGGTACTACAAACAGCAACCCATCTTTATCTTTCGTATGTTCGAAATCAACAATCACTCGTCCCAAGTGGGCTGAAAAATGATCCACCTGATAGGGACAAGGATGCCGACATTTTGTCAATTTCTCTCGAGACTTTCGCTGGTTTAAATGAGATATTGCGGACATTCATCGCCGTTTTTTGCTATTTGGCGTCAACACCAAATGTAAGCAAGCCGGCTGGTGGAATAATTCTGGTTGGAAATGCAATATATGAAGATTTATAACGATAAATGTGCTCAACCGTAGCATAATGGGCCAAGGTTTGAGCCGTTACCCCTACCTAGCGTAGTATAAATAGTGTAAGTTGCGATTGTTTTCTTCAAGTCGAGTCAAGTACGAGACACTGAAGACGACCACACAGTTGTGGTCCAAATACATATCTGCAAAGATATCGAAAATTAACTGGTGGAATTAAATGGATAGTACTTAATTCGTCTTAGACGATTGAATACATTCCACTAAAAGAGCTTTATATATTTTTCTGATATTGGAGAATATTGAAAGCTTCCAATATCTTGGTAGCCAAATGGCGTCAGACGGCGGTACCAAGATCGACATAGGCGCACGGATCAAGAAAGCAAGGGCTGCCTTTGCGAGTTTGAGAAATATCTGGAAAAACAGGCAGATAAGTGAATGCACCAAAATACGAATTTTCAACTCTAACGTGAAATTTGTGCTGTTATACGCTAGCGAAACATGGTGTGTATCAGTGGAGAACACTCAACGGCTGCAGGTGTTCATAATGCCTGCGGTATATAATTCGGGCCTCACAACTGGATCTCAAACAACGAGCTTCATCGTCGTTGTCACCAGAGGCCGATAGCAACAGAAATTCGGGATCAGAAGTGGGGCTGGGTCGGCCACACTCTACGTAGGGGCGGAAACGAAATCTGTAAACAAGCATTAGACTGGAACCCAGCGGGACATCGCAGCAGAGACAGACCCAGAGGCTCTTGGCGGCGAAGCCTCAATAAGGAAATAAAAGAAGCCGACCGAATCTAACCTGGCAACAGGTTAAAGCGATAGCCGGGCAACGCACCACCGGAGGTGTACAGGATCCATAAGTAAGTAAGTAAGTAGGCATAGTGTATCCATTGAACTATCCACACAAGATACGGCGGTACCCCGTTTGGCATAACGCCGTTTGGCATAATGGCCATTTGGCATAAGGGCCGTTTGGTATAATGGCCATTTGGCATAACATGTATGCGGTGTCAAATTGAAGGCCGTTTGGCATAACGACCATTTGGCATAATTTGTATGCGGTGTCAAATTGAGGGCTGTTTGGCATAAAGGCCATTTGGCATAATTTATATACGGTTCCAAATTAATTGCCATTTGCAACAATTCATATGCAATAAAGAAAGGTACATTACAGAAAAAGTGAATAGAAGTTTTGCTATCAAAGCTTTCAACAAATGGTCAGTTTAAAAATTCTATTGAAATAAACAAAGAACCGCTCGTGTTTCAAAGAAGGGTAAATTATAGGAAATGAAAATGATAAGGTGCTGAAGTGAATAATCTTCAGCGGGATATACAGTGAAACCTTCAAGAGCCGATGTTCTATGACTCGATATCGAGTCATGGAAGCAAGTTATGCCATATTATAAAATATGTTATGGATTACTGCGATGGTCTATTGAAAAACCCCAGCAGCACATGTTTCACATAGGTTACTGCCATTTATCTGACAAACAAGTTGCTGCAACCATTTTTGCCTGACTTTTGTTGCTCGGGAAGCCTCTCAAGGATTTTATATTCCACTTCTCGATATTTCCCTGAGCCGATGGTCCCTTCATTATTGAATGATGGAGGTTTGACTGTATCAACAATTTTATGGTGTACCGTTTCGTGACGTACGTGTTTGCCTGTTATAAGGCAAAATGTGTTATTTTCCCTTCTATAACTGCTCGCATTTGCCCGGTATAAGGCCAAATGTGTTATTTTGCCTTCTTTGAATACTCGAATTTGCTCGGGTATTGGCAGCAAACGATTCACCGTAAAATAATTCTAACTGTGGAATGATACAAAACGCAGAATGGAATATTGCGCAATGGAAATGATCGCGATGTGGTACATAAAAAAATGGATTACCGCGGAATGTTGTACCGCAATTGTCGTATAGTCTTTAGAGTTTTAAAGTCTACTTAGGCTTTGTTCCGATTCGTGAATTACCGTTGTACCGTAATTGTCGTATAATCTTTAGAGCTTTAAAGTCTACTTAGGCTTTGTTCCGATTCGTGAATTAAAATCGAATTAAACTTAAAAGTGACAGTTCGGAAATTATGAAATCCCCCGCACATAAGAATGGCTGGTGCTACCCAGCAAGACCAACAAAACATCTATCAAAAATGATTCAATATCTGTCAAAAGTAATCTTGCTCTGCGAGCAGGGTTATTTGGAAATTTTTTAAATGTCACTCTTAAGTTTAATTCGATTTTGATTCACGAATCGGACCAAAGCCTTAGCATCATCGGAGTAATTCACCTCCGATGATGCTAAGAAGATTTCTGGGCAATTAATTTGGAACAGTATGTAAGTATGTATGTATGTATTGTATGTATTGAAGTGGTACGAGCACGCGGCTGTCTTTCTCGTCAATGACTGGATGACGGTAAATTGAGCCTTAAGTAGATGTCATATTATCATTTCCTTCCCTTTCCTAGTAGCAGAGAGATGGGCGTAGCAAACAATGGTAGCTTGCATGCTTTATCATTTTGGACCCCCAATTGGATTGCCATTCCCAAATGGAAATCCATAAGTATGCAATCTACGAAATACTCCGTTACAAAGCAACGCAACGCAACCTTGGAACGCTTGTGACATGTGACAATGAAGTTTCCTGTGAAGTGAAAAGACGTATTGCTGCTGCAAATAGGGCCTTTTACGGATTACGTAGCCAGCTTAGGTCCCGCAACATGCAGACGGAAACGAAATTTGCTCTATACAAAACTCTGATTCTGCCAGTGGCCTTTTATGGACATGAAGCATGGACGTTAAAAGAAGCGGACCGGAGAGCTTTCGGAGTTTTCGAGCGAAAAGTGTGTGGCGCAGATGCATGAATCATGAGCTGTATCAAGTACAGTCGGGATTCGCTGGTTGGGATCTTAATACTTGGGTCACTTTTTAGTTGGGCCTCCGCTGGTTGGGCCATGGCCCAACTAAAAAGCAACCGTACGTCAAAATTCAATGTAAACACGGAAAACAGGATTGGGCATCACTGGACATCATTTGTGATGTTCAAGTCGAAATACACGTGTTCAAATGGCTGTCAGTTGACCTAACTAAAAAACCGAATTCGTTAGTTGGGCCGAGGTCGTGGCCCAACCAGCGAATCACGACTGTATACAAAGAAGAAAATATTGTGAATCGTATAAAATACAGCAGACTTCAGTGGGCTGGTGACTTAGTGCGAACGTCGAAAGAAAAAATAGCAAAAACAATATTCAACAGAGAACCAGATAGAGGCCGGCGACTTCGTGGAAGACCACTAACACGCTGGCTGCACGCGGTGGAATCGGACCTGGGGACCCTAAACGTTCGGGGAAACTGGAGGAACATCGCCCAAGACGATTATGGAGCTCTACATAGGTGGCATAGGCAGGCATAGGTGTATCGATGCTGTAGCCAACCAGGTAACCAGGTATGTATGATCCCCAAGTAAGTCTTATTTAAAATTACACAGTATTATACTATAATAGGGGCGTGATAGAATGGAGTCACCATTGAGTATTTAAACATAATAATATACATGTTCCATCATAAGTTATATATTTTATCGATATTTATTGCCTAATTTCACCAACTCGATACGGTTTCCTGATAGGTAGTGTTCGAAAAATGGGATCATCTCACAATTGGGTAAATATATTTTAACAAGACAAGCATAATAAAATATTCTCTCGAAGCGTTGAAAGACTATTATAGGCGGCTGTTACATCTGGTAGTGTTTCTGTTTTCAACAGATTTATAAAATAAAGGCATTACTAAACAAATAAATGTCACTTGGAATGTTTGTTTGTTGAATGTGAAAGCTTTGTTGATTAGAAATAACACAAAAATAATTATAAATAGAATAACAAGCTAAAACAGTGAGATAAAAGCCAACAAAGAAATGCATAGAGGACAAGAGTCTTCTACTGTCCAAACTTTGTGTGAAACAAAATTACCCAAACTTTAGACCTTCTCTAAAACCTGGACCCGTTACAAAATACCCCATTAAACAATAATTTCCGGATCGAGCAACTATTGCGACAACGGTTTCTCCAGTATTTGATCCTACACAGCTAAGAATATCAACAGCAACCCTCCGCAGCCCTTCACTTCTTCTCCGGCTTCAGATAGCCAAAGTTCATGCGCAGCTGCTCGAGGAACACGAACGTCAGAATGGTGTGCGGTCCCAGTCGGACGAAGGCCGGCACGAATCCCTTGAAGAAGCCCAGCGGCCCAAGGCGGGCAGTGTAGCGGATCAGTTCCCACTGGCTGGCAAACTCGCCCGGCTTGGCATTCATCGCCCGGGTCTTCAGCACGTCCAGCGGCTGTGTCATCGTGGTGGCAATGGCACCGGCCGTCAGCGATGACAGGAAGTGCGTCGTCAGGTTGTCCCCGAAGTAGCCCGACTGGAGCAGGAGATCCTTCACCTATTCGGGATTGGGAACAAACGGTTGTATTAGGTAAGTGCTAGAAATTGGTAGATATTGATGCGATCGACGAACTCACCAGATCATAGAAGCACAATTGTCCAATTGTCATGAACACGGCACGCGAGGTAGCGGTTGAGGCACCAGAAAACAGGCGGGTGAATCCCTCTTCCCGATATACACGGAAGAGCCCGTCGACTGCGTTTTTGTAACTGAAAAAAAAAAACGAAATCATTAATAACGTCTTTATTGAAAATTTATTTTGTTCGGCTCTTACGTGTTTACCAACCCACCGTTTTTTTTGTTTTTTGAGAATTCGTTAAAAAAATGTTGGGTTTGAGTTTGGTTTTTCGGTTTTGCCTTGATAAAAAGTATGATACGATATCTTAGGTTCTAAAAATCAGCTCCACTTCTCTCTGGCAAGTGCAGAGAAGGTGAATATTAAATTGAATTCAAGTTTATTTCCATGTAGGTACCTACTTATAAGTAATAAAGACATCGTTCCGCTAAATCGCACCAAGCGCCAATATTAACCGTTTTTCCTATCTATGTTTCCATGTAGCAGATAATATTGATAACATATCGTATCGAATATTCTTCAACTCTACAATTATACAATAAATGCGCACATGGATTGATACAAATTAATTTTCAATATCCTTAAGAACAAAATATCAAAAGTCAGTCAAAAGGCCGCTTGGTGCGTTAAGGTAGAACCTCGACCATATTGATCACATAGAAATTTAGGTTGTTCCAAATGTTGCGAATAGCACAATTTTTTGCTGAGTCAGCGTGAGTGTGGGATTTCACATGAAAATCGCAAGCATTATTCTGACACTTTCGTTCGGAATTAGCTAATGCTTATTACTTATATTGTTATCTAACCATCAGCATCACTTGATTAGGTTGCCATTCAACCAGAACCATTTAGCAGCTCAGTCAGTAGAACTACCAATAAAATACATGTAACAACCCCGAGTCGCCTTAGCAGAGTGGAAAATTGGATCGCAGCAATTCATGTAATCATGAGCATGGCAATCATTTCCTTTCAATGCGCAACTGAGAATTCCTTTCAAAATTAAAGAAGTGCCTGAAGTAATGATATTTCCTATAAAAAGGATTAGAACTCACTTTCTTCTCTGCTCCGCTGGCAGTTTGATATCGTTTTGCATGCGAACGTTGACCATATCGGCCGGGGTTCCAACGAATCCTCCAGCAGCACCAGCCGCACCGGCTAACAGAGCCTTACCCAGAAAACCTACAATTGCAAAGTTACAACATCCGGTTCTCATCTTCAAGGCAATAAAAATTAAAATATACATACCCGTATCGCTGCCCATGGCCTGTTTGCCCACCTCGTAAATGCCGAACCGCGTGGTCGAGTAGGTCAGCTGCCTCAGCAGCGAAGCGGACAGTCCGTTGTACAACGCCAGGACGCCCTGCGTCCGGATGACCTTGCCCGTCAGCTGAAGCAGCGATATTTTACCCTCCTGTTGGGTCTGCAGTTGCACCTTCAGCAAGTCCAGCGGGTGGGTACAGCAGGCCGCCCCGGCACTGGCCAAACCACCAAAGTACCAGTACGATACTCGTTTTTGCTTGTCATCGGCCATGTCGCTGCTGATGTCGTGATCGGTGGTGGTTGACCTTGTGCTCCGGTATCAACGCGTACCCTGCAAAGACACATGGCCCGGATAGATGGTCAGTTTAGAGTGCGTGAGCAAGCATCAACGCGCCACAATCTCGCACGTTCCCACAGGTTCAATTTTTGAATGATTTCAATGTCACTATCATTGTCAATCGCGATCTATAGTTGCCAAGCTATGTACATGGTGACATAATCGCTGTAAACGTAAACAGACGAAGGAAATGGTGCAGCACAAGAACTCGCGTCACAGAGAGACACACCTTCTGGTGACTAACTACGCAAGATGTGGCGTCGTTAGTTTCTGTCCTCTGAATATTTGTTTTGCAAAGATCGAATCAGTGTGATATATTTTTAGAAGTAGTGCGTATGTAAATTCGTAAGATAAAACAAAGTAGCAAACACCCTACCGTTCTTTCCTCGTTCGCGGGAGGATCGACTATGTAGTCTGTAGTGTGGTGCGCTGTCTGTGCAAATGGAATGACGAATGACGCAAATGTGTGTGACAGAGTGCGATGACGGTGGTGAGAGTAACCATTAGCATTATCAAAAACTTGATTGAGCTTTTGGGGGCTCAACTCAAATTACGTAAATTTAAAAGAAGACGATTATTGTATTCTACATACCCACATCGCTCGTTACAAGTTTCGAATGAAGAATTTCAAATATTTGTAAGAAGTATAATATAACCATCCAAAAGTAATGTTAATAAGCCAATTAATCAATAAGAAATTGATGGCTTTCCATTCATAAATTATCAAAATTTCACGTACAAAAAATGTCCATTAATCATGTTTATATGACCAATTCACAATGAATCCATTGAATCAAAAGCATTATCGCATCTCAGTAAATCACAAATTATGTGGAAAGCTAATGTTGCCCAATGCTATTCACTTGAATCGTTCACGAACACTATGTAGTGTTTGTGACACGCGTGATATAATGCGACAACATACATCCACATACAAACTGAAATGTCAAAATCAGCTGTTGAAGCGGTGCGGTTTGCTTGGTTTTTTGTACAATGGAATTTTTGTGTTGCTAACTATTAGCACCGAAAATTGGGAGTGAGTGATAACAAAATTGTTTTTCGCGGTTGAACGAGCGTCGGGATCTGACGAAATAAATCCTATAAACGGTGGTCTGTAAATAGGCGCCAGTCGATAACCACATCACCATCGCCCAGCCCAGCCGCTTCGTGGTGGTAAGTTTACGTATGTGATTAGATAGTCTGTTGCTTCTGCTGGCATTATGATATGTAGGTTGTTAGCAACACGAGCAAAAATTCTAATCACAGGTTTATATTTTCCACGATTCAAGTAGGTAAATAAATTCGTTTATTATAGATATTAGATATGTTTATATGCTTTAACAACCAATGACAAGTAGATGTGCTAACAATTATGTCAAGTTGATGTAGCTCATAGTATTACGCATTGCAAGAAAAATTTGGATTCCAGGGAAATTCTAGCGCGCTCACCAGTAAATCTCCCACCCAAATCATCATAGTCGTCCATGATATCACGTGCTTGTGTGTCCAAAATATTCTGTCATTGAAAGGTATTTTATGGCGAATTTAAATAATAACATCAGTATGAATCTAATCAAAGCCAACATCAGTATGAATTCTATTTGAATTGAACAGCTCTGAAACTAGTGCTGAAGTTTCTTATATATGTTATTTTCATTCACTGATGTAATTTCCCTGATGCTCAGATACAGAAGAAAATCTTTGTTATTTTAGCTGCGGTTTACAAAAAATGGAAGAACAGAAATTGTTTGAAGAGCGAGGTGTTTTGAAAGGGAAAATGTTGACGCCCTATTGCATATCTCCACGAAATTGACATTTCGGTATGTTCCCCAAAAAATTCCAAATCATGTAGTCACAAAACGTCGACAGCCAGTATTCAGAATCTTCTACGACAGCGGTTCTCAACCTGGGGTACATGTACCCCTGGGGGTACCTTCGCTGTCCGTTGGGGGTACCTCGGACAAAAATGCGTAATGGCGGACATATTATAATTTCAATCAAAATTCATTGATAAAGTTGATAAATTTGATAAATTGAATCCTGCCTTCCACAACCAACACAATGTATGAAAGGCCGCGGAACAAAAGATCAAACGAACAAAACATCGAATGAACAAAATGATTTTTTTTTCACTAAAACTCGGTTGCTTCTTTGCAAGAGGATTTGAAGCATCCTTTTAGCCTCTCGGAAACCTTCTTCCAAGCAGCTCGAAGGCTTCCTTTCAAGAGGCTCGGAAGCCTCCTTTCAAGTGGTTAGGCTGCCTTCTTTCAAGAGGCTCGGAAGCCTCCTTTCAAGAGGTTCGGAAGCCTGCTTTCAAGAGGATCCGAAGCCTCCTTTCAAGAGGCTCGGAAGCCTTCTCTCAAGAAGTTTGGAGGCCTCCATTCAAGAGGCTCGGAAGCCTCCTTTCAAGAGGCTCGGAAGCCTCCTCTCAAGAGGCTCGGAGACCTCCTCTCAAGAGGCTCGGAAGCCTCCTCTCAAGAGGCTCGGAAGCCTCCTCTCAAGAGGCTGGGAAGCCTCCTCTCAAAAGGCTCGGAAGCCTCCTCTCAAGAGGCTCGGAAGCCTCCTCTCAAGAGGCTCGGAAGCCTCCTCTCAAGAGGCTCGGAGCCTCCTCTCAAGAGGCTCAGAAGCCTCCTCTCAACCGGCCCGGAAGCCTCCTCTCAAGAGGCTCGGAAGCCTCCTCTCAAGAGGCTCGGAAGCCTCCTCTCAAGAGGCTCAGAAGCCTCCTCTCAAGAGGCTCAGGAAGCCTCCTCTCAAGAGGCTCAGAAGCCTCCTCTGAAGAGGCTCAAGCCTCCTCTGAAGAGGCTCAGAAGCCTCCTCCTCAAGAGGCCTGGAAGCCTCCTCTCAAGAGGCTCAGAAGCCTCCTCTCATGACGCCCGGAAGCCTCCTCTGAAGAGGCCCGGAAGCCTCCTCTCAAGAGGCTCGGAAGCCTCCTCTCAAGAGGCTCGGAAGCCTCCTCTCAAGAGGCTCGGAAGCCTCCTCTCAAGAGGCTCGGAAGCCTCCTCTCAAGAGGCGCGGAAGCCTCCTCTCAAGAGGCTCGGAAGCCTCCTCTCAAGAGGCTCGGAAGCCTCCTCTCAAGAGGCTCGGAAGCCTCCTCTCAAGGGGCTCGGAAGCCTCCTCTCAAGAGGCTCGGAAGCCTCCTCTCAAGAGGCTCGGAAGCCTCCTCTCAAGAGGCTCGGAAGCCTCCTCTCAAGAGGCTCAGGCCTCCTCCTCAAGAGGCTCAGGCCTCCTCTCAAGAGGCTCGGAGCCTCCTCTCAAGAGGGCTCAAGCCTCCTCTCAAGAGGCCTGGAAGCCTCCTCTCAAGAGGCCTGGAAGCCTCCTCTCAAGAGGCTCAGGAAGCCTCCTCTCAAGAGGCCTGGAAGCCTCCTCTCAAGAGGCTCGGAAGCCTCCTCTCAAGAGGCCTGGAAGCCTCCTCTCAAGAGGCTCAGGCCTCCTCTCAAGAGGCTCGGAAGCCTCCTCTCAAGAGGCTCGGAAGCCTCCTCCCAAGAGGCTCAGAAGCCTCCTCTCAAGAGGCTCGGAAGCCTCCTCTCGAGGCTCGGAAGCCTCCTCCTAAGAGGCTCGGAAGCCTCCTTTCAAGAGGCTCAGAAGCCTCCTCTCAAGAGGCCTGAAGCCTCCTCTCAAGAGGCTCGAAACCTCCTCTCAAGAGGCCTGGAAGCCTCCTCTCAAGAGGCTCAGAAGCCTCCTCTCAAGAGGCCTGGAAACCTCCTCTCAAGAGGCTCAGAAGCCTCCTCTCAAGAGGCTCGGAAGCCTCCTCTCAAGAGGCTCAAAAGCCTCCTCTCAAGAGGCCTGGAAGCCTCCTCTCAAGAGGCTCAGAAGCCTCCTCTCAAGAGGCTCGGAAGCCCTCCTCAAGAGGCCTGGAAGCCTCCTCTCAAGAGGCTCAAAGCCTTCTTTTCTAAAGGCTCAAAAGCTCCCTTTTCTAGAGACTCAAAAACCTCCTTTAGGTTGCCTTCTTTCAAGAGGCTCGTAAGCCTGCTTTCAAGAGGCTCGGAAGTCTACTTTCAAGTGGTTCGGAAGCCATCTTTCAAGAGGCTCGGCAGCCTCCTCTCAAGAGGCTCGGAAGCCTCCTCTCAAGAGGCTCGGAAGCCTCCTCTCAAGAGGCTCGGAAGCCTCCTCTCAAGAGGCTCGGAAGCCTCCTCTCAAGAGGCTCGGAAGCCTCCTCTCAAGAGGCCGGGAAGCCTCCTCTCAAGAGGCTCAAGCCTCCTCCTCAAGAGGCTCGGAAGCCTCCTCTCAAGAGGCTCGGAAGCCTCCTCCTCAAGAGGCTCAGGAAGCCTCCTCTCAAGAGGCTCAGAAGCCTCCTCTCAAGAGGCTCAGGAAGCCTCCTCTCAAGAGGCTCAGAAGCCTCCTCTCAAGAGGCTCAGGAAGCCTCCTCTCAAGAGGCCTGGAAGCCTCCTCTCAAGAGGCCTGGAAGCCTCCTCTCAAGAGGCTCGAAGCCTCCTCTCAAGAGGCCTGGAAGCCTCCTCTCAAGAGGCCTGAAACCTCCTCTCAAGAGGCCTCAGGCCTCCTCTCAAGAGGCTCGGAAGCCTCCTCTCAAGAGGCTCGGAAGCCTCCTCTCAAGAGGCTCGGAAGCCTCCTCTCAAGAGGCTCGGAAGCCTCCTCTCAAGAGGCTCAAAAGCCTTCTTTTCTAAAGGCTCAAAAGCTCCCTTTTCTAGAGACTCAAAAACCTCCTTTAGGTTGCCTTCTTTCAAGAGGCTCGTAAGCCTGCTTTCAAGAGGCTCGGAAGTCTACTTTCAAGTGGTTCGGAAGCCATCTTTCAAGAGGCTCGGCAGCCTCCTCTCAAGAGGCTCGGAAGACTCGCTTCAAGAAGCTCAGAATTATTCTTTCAATAGGCTTGGAAGCATACTATCAAGAGGCTCAGAAGCGTTCTTTCAAGATAGAACGGAAGCTTTCTTTTAAGTGGCTCGAAAACCGATTTCAAGAGGCTCAGAAGCCTTTAATAAAGAGGCGCGAAAGCCTACTCTAAAGGGACTCAAAAGCTTAAAGGAGTTTCCCTTCAAAAGAACTCGAAATTATGTTTTCAAGAAGATTGGAAGCCTGCTTCCGAGATGGGGTACCTCAAATCATGCAAAACTTCGAAGGGGTACCTCTCAAGAAAAAGGTTGAGAACCGCTGTTCTACGAAGTAGACACATTTTTTGTTAAAAATATTGAAAATATAAGTTTAAACATGTTTGTTTTATTTTCCATAAAACACTTTTAAATATCTCGATGGGCCACTCACTTGCCCATTTGTTGCCCTGAAGTCTGTACTCTATTTTATCCAAATCGAAAAGCGTTGGGCGGTGCTAATCTTATTGGAAGTTGATATTAAAAATGTATAGAAGCATATCGATATTCTAAACGTTATAAGCGTTATTTATGATTATGAACTATTAAACCCACCCAGTTCTTACAATGTTCCATACGCATTCGTTATCCGATGATATTGTGAGCATCTTCACTGCATCAATAGGCACTGGAGATCCCAAGGAATAATGGATAACTTTAGCATTGAATAGCAAGATGAACTTTGCCCATACCGGACAATCCAAATAATGATTTTGTTGCGTTTAGAAATTTCCTCTATGCGGAGATAGCTGACTGCGCGTTATTTCCGCGGATCAATCCAAATTTTTCTTTTTCTCCGTAATAAAGTGACCGCAGATTTTTCTTGGGCCAATCCTATTATACCTACATCTTATGCATCAACTATTTTGAAAGCGTATCAAATCGTTACAAAGAGATTTTTCTCCTAGCTACCTTCAACACAAACTGGGTGTTGATTAGATGATTAGAAACAAATTCCATAAATTGTTTGAATTTTTGTTTTAGAGCGTATTTTTTAGTATGTTAGTATAACAGGAGAGAGATTTTAATTCCTGTGTATTAACTATTGATTGAAGATGGTGTAAAATGCATCTGCATGTCATTTCACTAATTCGTTTGAAACTTTTTTAGGAACCAAATTTACTTCATAATTTTAGATGCACTCATAATGCTTGAGTAGCCCTATATTTTTGTCCAAAGGTTATTTTTGCAACAGCTGAAGCTAGAGAGTGAAAATTCGTCAAAATGTCACGTGTGTGTCATTTGGCATAATGTCATTTGAATTACATTTGACCTCCCACGCCTAAGATTGCATATTTAAAGCAATGTCTTGTTAGACAAAGTTGTACACACATTTAAGAGCCTTAAGTTCGTCATTCCTCATGAATTTATATCTAGCTTCCGAAAAAAGTTCTGAATAAATTTTAAAAATTAATGCCATAACATTTTACAATTACAACACTGTCAGAGACCTTATGGGCCAAACACAATTGATACGTTTGCGTGCGTTTTGACAGTTTTCCCATGGAAAAACTGTCAAAACGCACGCAAACGTACCAATTGTGTTTGACCCATTAGCCACCTACGTACATAAAAATAGACCACATGATGCTTTCATCCGCTATCTTTCTCTCTACAGGACTAATAGGTTGACCACCCATGGTCGTGAGGATCGAAAATAGTAGTTTGTGCAACTAGTTGCAAAAAGATGATTTTTTCAGCACGAGTTGTATGTTTATCCAACGAGGCTTGCCGAGTTGGATAAATACTACGAGTGCTGAAAAAATCGAGTTTTGCAACGAGTTGCACACGCAATTTTTTGCAATGACGAAAAATGGGCTTTAATATGATAAATCTATACCAAAATTGTACAATCGAATTTACTTCACATGATCATTCATGCCAATAAATTATGTTGCGGCAGAGGACAATAAGATTCCATCTTATCGTGCCAAATTGCATAGCTTGAAAAGCTATGAAGCGATGGATGCAATTGTCTTTGGAAAATTGTGATGTTATGTCCAACAAACCCTTTCATTTATTACAAGACGCTTAGAGTACACTATTTAAACACTCACCCAAACTAATTCAGCTGAATGCAGTCATGTAACTACTGTCCCAATGTAGGTTTTTCATTATAGCACCCAAACGAGTGCTATAATGAATATTATGCAACCCATTTGAGTTGCATAATGGTCATTAAAGCACCCATTCTGTTGGTATGGAAAAGTAGGCCGTTTCATCACTCAAATGACAACTGTAAACCAGGTATTATGATCAGGAATTGCAAAAATGTCTTTAACAAATCATCACGATATGGTATCTTACAATTTTTTGACGTAAACTACATCTAAGGTGAAGACTCGGATTTTGAGTTTTTCAAATGAAAAATTCAAAATTGGGACCACGTGCCCGGCCCACCGCAGTCTTCCGATTTTCGCGGTGTGAACGATGGATGGTTCTCCCAACAGCTGATGCAACTCGTGGTTCATTCGCCTCCTCCACGTACCGTCCGCCATCTGCACCCCACCATAGATGGTACGCAACACTTTCCTTTCGAAAACTCCCAGTGCGCGTTGGTCCTCCACGAGCATCGTCCAGGTCTCGAGTCCGTAGAGAACTACCGGTCTTATAAGCGTTTTGTAGATAGTCAGTTTGGTACGGCGGCGAACTCTATTCGATCGGAGCGTCTTGCGGAGTGCAAAGTACGTACGATTTCCAGTCACTATGCGTCTCCGAATTTCTCTGCTGGTATCGTTATCGGCGGTCACCAGTGAGCCCAAGTACACGAATTCTTCAACCACCTCGATTTCGTCACCACCGATAGAAACTCGTGGTGGGTGGCTCACATTGACCTCTCTTGAGCCTCTTCCTATCATGTACTTCGTCTTCGACGTGTTGATGACTAGTCCAATCCGTTTAGCTTCGCTTTTCAGTCTGATGTAGGCTTCCTCCATCCTCTCAAAGTTACGTGCCATGATATCAATGTCGTCGGCGACACCAAATAGCTGGACGGACTTCGTGAAAATCGTACCACTCGTGTTCAACCGTATCAGTTTATCCGGAAATAAGTTTTCGTGCATTAGCTGCCATAGCTGGTCCCGATCGATTGTATCATATGCGGCTTTGAAGTCGATAAATAGATGATGTGTGGGCACGTTGTATTCGCGGCATTTCTGCAATACCTGACGTATGGCGAACACCTGGTTTGTGGTAGAGCGTTCACCCATAAATCCCGCCTGGTACTGCCCCACGAACTCTCTTGCAATTGGTGTTAGTTGGCGGCATAAAATTTGGGAGAGTACCTTGTAAGCGGCGTTCAGCAATGTGATTGCACGGTAGTTGCTACAATCAAACTTATCACCCTTTTTGTAGATGGGACACACGACACCTTCCATCCACTCCTGCGGCAGAACCTCATCCTCCCGAACCTTGGTAATTGGTAATATTTCAAGATAATGTCCCGCGAAATAAAGAAATATTTAACAAATAGCAGTAATTTAGTAAACGTTCTTCAAGAAATTATAAGGTTTTGAAAAATTATTATATTAATTAATGGCATGCGTTTTGTAAGACTATATGTTGGATTGGTAGCAGAAACGTTGAAATAAGAAGACACGTCTGTGTCTATTAACTCAGGCTTGCCATTAACTCCTCTCCGAGTGAAAAATGAGCTAAAGTCAGAATTCTTTTCATAAGCAGATATTAGCATCAAAACTCACAACAATGAGCATCATTAAACCCCAGCTTGTGCCCTTGTGCGTCACAAAACAAGAGAAAAATTTTGTCGTTAATTTTTTTCTTAGCCCATCACTTACACTTACTCACACTCAAAATAACCTCTACGAAATTCGTCACATATACAAAGCTCCGGAGGCTTGATGAGTGGTATTTCACCCAACGCCAAACTCGCATGTGGTTTTGTTTAGCTCTTCCTTACTCTGTTACTGACTTCTGTTACTGATGATAATTTTATGTAAGACATATAATTTGGATGCAGAAAATAGGTTTCTCATATTGTCATCATTTGTATCTTTCCGTCTCCCACAAAATTATAACTGTGGTAGTGCAACGCCGAGCGGCAGCACAAGCACTCACTTAAAACACGTGTTTGTTGGTTTCCAATTTTATTTCATTCTAAACTCTAGCGAGTTTGAGAAATTGTGACAAGCCTGCTTTGGTGTATTCTAGTGATCCTAGTAAAATCCTCATGGACACGAGAAGGAGGAAAGATATTTAATTGGATACCCACTGAAAGAGCTATAATAAGTGAAATGAAAGGTTTGAACGTGCTATTGAGGAATATTTTACTCAATCTGCAACAATAACAATGCTTTTAAAGTGAAGAACCAAAATCATTTCAAATTTTACAGAAATAATAAATTTTCGAGATTTTTCGGCTATGCAGTCTGATTTAATAGAACAAATTTTTAAATTCTGTCCAACGTTTCGGTATCGGGTTCGATGTCTTCTTCAGGGAAAAAAAAGTTTGCTCTTTGTAACGGAACACCCATCATACTTAACAAAAAGTGATCAATTTTTTTCTCCTGAAGAAGACACCGAACACGATGACGAAACGCTGGACAAAATTTAAAAATTTGTTCTGATAAATCAGACTGCATAGTTGAAAAATCTTGAAAATCAACACTACAGTAGAAGTCAACAACTAGAAATAATAAAAAAGAATAACAATGCTCCTTTGGCTCAGATTCTGACAGTTCTCAATGCTCGATTGGCTCAAGATCTCTAAATGTAGGATCCCTACCTCAACCATTTCAACTCACATCGTGTTCGTATGTCGTTATTATTTCAGTAAAAACGTCACTTGAAATCTGAGAAAGTTCGACGAATTTTAAATAGCTCGGATCTTCTTTTGTTTCAAGCTTATGGAAAAATTTATAGTAAATCGTCTGTCATTTTGCGGGGGAAAATAAAAACCGAATTGTATCTCACATGAAATGAAACTTGAAATAGCTCAGCGTAGTTGATTTTTATAATAAAAAACCTGAGTAAGATGTAGGAATTTATGCAAATTTAAGCGCTCTGTCTAATTGCATAAAACGAATAATACGATCTTTTTGAATGTTAGCAAAATGAATCATGTAACCGATACAAATAAGTTTAATCATCAGGAACTCGCATAAAGTTGAACATATTCATTAACAACAGAGGTGGGATTGCGTGATTGATCCAGGGCCAAGCGAGTCCCAGAGGGGTTTATCAAATTTTAAAGTTTTGACTCAAGCACGTTTTAGAATAAAAACCAGGATATAAAAAAAATGTCCCGCGCTGGCACAAAATATATTTGGTCACTTTATATAACACCAGAAAGTCACCGATTTCGCTAAGTGGATTATTCAATGTTTTTCTCAAATAAATTCTGACTACACCACTGCAAATAAAATAAAACATAAGTTTTTTTGTTACTTAACTGCAATGTTTTTTTTGTGGTGATTCGATTATCCGGAGGATTCGATTACCGCAGTGAAAATAAAATCGATACTCGGGATAATCGAGTCCGACCTGTATTCATTTATTATTGATTTTTGTTTGTTACATTATTTTTAACATGTTTGTTTGGCCACTTGGCCCTTCATCTTTGATTCCGTTCAATAGCAATGGTTAGAATTTACATACAATTTATAAAGTTTATCTAATGTAGCAGAATAGCCTTAAGGAGGCATTGATTAATTTAGAAAATTTGATAACCTAACTACCATGTACACTAATATTTACAATAAAAATTTGATAACCTATATTGGAACTAGCGCCCTAAGCGCTTCTTGGTCCGAATGCAGGCAACGGACCCTAAACTTTTCTTTACACTCATCAAAGCGTTCATGTAAGATTTTTATCCCAGACGGTGGACCTCGGATGTTCTTGTCCTGGGAGGAGTGTTGAGGATCATCCTCAGGAATTTGTTTTGGATTCGTTGAAGTTTGAGGTGGAGGGTTTTAGCGCAGCTCTCCCTCTCTCTCGCTTGTAGACAGCAAGCTTATTTTTCAGAGACAATGACAACCGACGGTTGATCAAAGGATATAGTATTTTCAACAAGGCGTTACACTTCGTCACCGTCTTGTCAACCTGTTAAAAAATCAACCGCTTGAAAATAAGCTTGTTGTCGAGGGTCAAGCCAAGGTAGTCGGCCTTATTGGCCTGTCGTGCCATTGAGGATGATTTTACAGTCCCCAGGCGGAACATGTTTAGGGGATTTAGAGTGGGGGGAAATGATGACCTGGGTCTTCGCCGCGTTGATACAGAACTTCCAGCTAGTGAGGTACTCTGTCAGGGCATCCAGACCTCGTTGGAGTTTTGCCACTAGCGCTCTGATCACTCTACCGTTGTAGACAATGGAGGTGTCATCTGCGAACACAGACAGAATGCCGCCTTCTGGAGGTTCTGGCATGTCGGAAGTGAACAGATTGAACAGCAGGGGCCCGAGGATACTGCCCTGGGGGACACCTGCGACGATGTTGTGCGCATTGGAACTCGCTCCGCTGATTGAGACCAGGAATGTTCTTGCCGACAGGTAATTATTGATGATTTTCACCAGGTAGCTGGAAAGATTGTAGCGTTGTAGTTTGTACACCAGGCCATCATGCCATACATTGTCAAATGCCTTCTCGACATCGCGTAAGGCCATGGCGGATGTTTTTGAGACAAACTTGTTCCGTCTGAGGACGTTGGTAACTCGAGTCAGTTGATCGACCGCATCGGAAACCAAACTGTTCCTCGAGCAAGATGTTGAGATTTTCGGCAGACTCAAGTAGCCGGTGATGAATAGCTTTTTCGAATAACTTGGATAATCCTGATAGAAGGCTGATGGGACGATAACTTTTGGGGGAGGAAGGATCCTTCCCAGGCTTCCGGATGGGGATGATTTTCGCTGACTTCCAGGACGATGGGAAGTAGCTGAGCCGGAGACACTGATTAAAGGTCAGCGAGATGTGCTCAAAGAACGGAGCACTCATGTGTTAAAGCTCGAGATTCAGAATGCTGTCGAAGCCAAGGCCATCATGTTCTTCGATGATTTGATATAGGCCGTCAATTCGCCAGCTGAGATCTCCAACTCCTCCGAGAAGTAGTTGGGAATCAAATGAATGTTGTAAGCATGCTCGTTGACGGCTGCTTCGTGTGGAACGTAGCTGCCGATCGATTGCTTCAGGCGTTTCCGGCCGCGACTCGTAATCGATGTTGTTGTCCACGCATCTTTGGAACTGGCCCCAGTCGACTCAGTAGACCGAGGAGCCCACTTCCGCCACCACCGAATAGTGATCCGATCTGAGCTCATGGTAGACAACCGGCTGCGAGACGTGGTCGTTCATGCTGGTTATGTATAGGTCGAGGGTTGCGTGGACTCCGGACCGACTCAGCCGAGTGGGGGAATCCGGGCTCAAGATCGTGTAGTGGCCTTCCTCCATGTCGTTCCTCCCGATGGTGCCGTTTCGATTGCCGCGACTGTTGCCCCAGGCTTGATGTTTGGAATTCAGGTCGCCGGCAATGATATACTGGCCTTGCCTCCACGCAAGCTTGACGATGTCCCTCCGAAGGGCAGCCGATGATCCATCGCCGGCTTTGGCTTGTGTTGGACAGTACGCCGCGATGAGCGCGATTGTGCCGACCATAGGCCTCGATGACACTGAGCTGGAAGCTTGGAAGCAGACGACAGTTGATGTTGTAGCGAAGAACAATGGCCACACCGCCTCCCCTGGTTGACCGATCGAGTCGCACGATGCGGAAGCCCGGGATGTTGACGTTCACCTCCGCTTTTAGGTGCGTTTCGGTGATGAACGCCACGTCTATTTCCTTCTCCACAAGGAAATCCTTCAGCTCAGTTGTTTGCTCTTTAGCGAGCAAGCGTTCCAGTTGACCAGGCTCACCCTAGCAGCCATTTTCAATGATGAACATGCCAAGAGTGAAGACCTGGTCGAATCGGGTTTTGCGAGCACGCAGCCGAGTGGCGAGCTGGGAGAAGATTGGCATCAGCTGCTCCGGGGTATAGAGTGGAGCAGATTCTTTCGGTGGGACAGTTTGATTCTCCGGCTGCCGACGGAATCCATGAGGAGGAAGTGTGGGCCATTTGCTGGAGGATGGAGCTGGTGGTGGGGATTGAAACGATGTTGCTGCTGCGGCTATAACGGTGGAAGTACTGGTACCGCTCGTCAGGAAGGTTCACCTCGTCGATCACTGGAACACGGTTCCTCTTCAGATGGGCTTTGGTTGATGCTTTCCTTGGATTTCCAAGAACTCCGCGCGTCTCGGACAGCTTTTCGTAGTTGCCCGATGTTTTTCGCCTCAGTTGGCGCACTTTAGATCGGCCACCTCCATCTTGTCGCACTCATCCGTCGGGTGCAGTTCGCCACACTTGTTGCAGCGCGCGGCCATGTGGCAATTCCGGGTGCCATGCCCGAAGTTGAAACATTTCGTGCACTGCGTCACGTCACGATGCACGGGCCGGTATCGCTACCAGCCGATGACAGTGTAGTTGATTACTCCGATTAGCTTCAGGTCCTTGAAGGAGATGAAGCCATGCTCCAGATGGACCAGTTAAAGCTGATCTCGGTATTTTCTGGCCTTGTCGCGGCGAGCGATTTTGTGCACGGCGATTGGCTTGAGTCCACTGCTTTCTAGCTCTGTGATAAGCTCTTTCTCCTTCTTATCGTGGAGCCCTCGCAGCAAAGCCTTGAGCGGCTTCGTGCCGGGGAGGTCATGAGTGTAAAACTCATATACTTGTGGATATGATAGATTTGTGGTGATCTGGATTGGCAGGCATCACCTTGACTACCTCACTGCAAAGCCGGAACGTGCGCTTGAGGCCCTTTGCAATGAGCTGACGGATTTTCGGCCGCAAATCCGGTAGATCGCCCTTAAAGAAAACAGGCGGGCACTTTTCCATCCGCTCAGTTGCACCTGCGGCAGCTGCGATTGCTGCTTCTTTCTCTTTTTCGGCAGATTGCTGGCGTCATCAAGCGGCAACGGCGAGAACACGTTGCTCTGCAAAAGCTGCTTGGAGGGGTTACCCGCGCCTCCAAGAGCAGTGCGCTTAGGCACTTTTTCCGTGACCGAATCGGCCACCAAGTCTCCCATTACGGGTCCGGGAGAAAATAACGCCAACGCGACGAAGCGAAAACGTAAATCAGCGAATGAACGAGAAAAAACACTTGGAAAAGAATGCGCGAGCAAAAAACACGTCCGTACGTGCTGCTGCCTCGAACTGGAATGAGCTGCGTGTCTCACGATACGTGCTGATCTTTTTTTTTTTTTTTTTTTTTACAAGGGAGAATGCATTTACACACTAACCCAGTACACGTGCATTGTAGTTGCCAAACTACCACACGGAAGTGTACTGGAGTGTCGGACTCGACCAAACCGACTAAACTCCCTTGGGCTCCACCATCGTTTCCCCCAGGAACTACCTCCCAGTACTACTTCTGGGGGATGGCAGTACTAAACGTACTCGCTCGTTCCCGCTCACACAGGCACCCGTCCCGTGCGAGACTGACTTGGGTGCTCGCTCTATCGCACCCTCAAACACACCCTACATACTCTGTTGCACCTCTGTCATGCCGTGCGGGTCTAACTTGTGTGCCCACCCTTCTCATGCCATGTGGGTCTAACTTGTATGCCCACCCAAACCCTTGATTCATGCTCATACACTCCATGCTTGCACACACGCTAACGCTCCTATGGGTCTGACTTGTGTGCCCACCCTTCTCATGCCGTGCGGGACTAACTTTTGTGCCCACCCTTCTCATGCCGTGTGGGACTAACTTGTATGCCCACCTTTATCGTACCATGTGAGACTGCTCACCTCTTTCATTCAGTTCGCGCTGACACATACTACTCGAGTCATTCGACCTAACACTCCCTCTGGCATCCCTTGTGGGACTCTTCGCTTAGGTTCCCACTTCTGACATACCATGTGAGTCTGACTCACCTCGTTCATGCCATATGAGACTAGCTCAACACGACTCAACTCATTCCTTTCGTACCATGTGAGACTAACTTGGATGCTCACCCACACTCCTCTGCCACGCCGCGGGGTATCAGTAGTCGTAGGAACCAACATTCCTGCGCTACTCCCAGCGCGGCGTGTGCAGTCCATACATACACCTATTCATTCACCCTTCTGCCATGCTTCGAGGTGACGATCTCGGTTGCCACCCGCTGCGCCATTACCTCTGCATGGGCAGACCATTCACACCCTTATTCGCGTTCGGCACTTTCGCTCTAACTTACCAATCACAAGTTAGTCATGCTTGTCGATTGTTGCTCGGCGCGCCAGATTCTCTGCAAGCTGCAGGCAATCTGAGTGGTTGCAGTCGAGACTGCGTTCCACTTCTCCACCGCTTGACACATCCTTTGGATAAGATTGTCCGGAGTTGTGTCCCGGCCGCAAACGTCTAGCATTGCTCTTCTTTCGACGTCGAAACGAGGACATACGAACAGTATGTGCTCTGCAGTTTCGTCAACACCTGGGCATTCAGGGCAGACGGAGATCTCCGCGTGCCCAAACCTGTGGCGGTACTGTCGGAAACAGCCATGGCCTGACAGGAATTGTGTCAGATGGAAGTGAACCTCCCCATGGGGTCTCCCCACCCAGCTTGATATGTTAGGAATCAGCCGGTGGGTCCACCTACCTTTCGAGGAGTTATCCCACTCGCGCTGCCATCTGGCAACCGAAGTCACCCTGGTACGCTCGCGGGCTCCTCTGGTGCCACGTAGGTCAAAACACTCCTCGTCCTCCCGGATGACCAGCCCGACTGGCATCATACTCGCTATCACGCAGGATGCGTCGCGCGATACCGTGCGGTAGGCCGATATCACCCTGAGACACATCAAGCGGTAGGTGCTTCTCCAGTTTCTGCAGGTAACTGGTTACCCCAGTGCTTTTGCCCAGGACGGGCCGCCGTACCTAAGAATAGATGCGGCAACGCCTGCCAGTAGCCTACGTCTACTGGCGCACACCTTGGAGCTGTTGGACATCATCCTCGATAATGCCGCCACAGCAGTCGAAGCCTTCTTGCACGCATATTCGACATGGCTACCGAAGGTAAGCTTGTCGTCTATGATGACCCCAAGAATCTTCAGACTCCGCTTTGAAGTGATCGCGACGTCTCCCACGTGTACAACTGCATGTTGAGCCGACTTACGGTTGCTGACGATAACTACCTCCGTCTTATGTTGAGCGAGCTCAAGGCCTCTCGCACTCATCCAGTCCGCCACAGTGCTGATCGCGTGTTCTGCGGTTAGTTCTACTTCGGGGATTGACTCCCCGTAGACCTCTAGGTTACATCGTCAGCAAAGCCGACGATCTTCACACCAGGAGGGAACTTTAGCTTCAGAACCCGTCATACATCAGGTTCCATAGTACCGGGCCCAGGATTGACCCTTGCGGGACTCCTGCGGTAATAGGAACACTTTTCTGACCGGCATCGGTCTCGTATAGCAGCACACGGTTCTGGAAGTAGCATTCCAAGATCCGGTACAGTCCCACCGGCAGGCTAAGCCGGTGTAACGAGAGCGCGATGGCATCCCAGCTTGCGCTGTTGAATGCGTTCTTCACGTCCAGTGTCACCAACGCACAGTATCGAATTCCTCGCCTTTTCCGTTGGATCGCTACCTCTGAAGTCTTGAGGACTGAATTGATAGCGTCCACCGTGGACGAAAACCAAACTGGTTACTCGACAGGCCATCCGTACCCTCTGCATACGGGGTGAGCCTGTTGAGGATGATCCTCTCGAGCAGTTTACCCGTCGTGTCGATCAGGCAAATTGGTCTGTACGCCGATGGGTCACCCGGAGGCTTCCCGGCCTTCGGCGGCAGTACCAGCTTCTGCCTTTTCCATCTCTCAGGGAAACAACACTCATCCAGGCATCTCTGCATAGCTAGCCTGAACATGCTCGGGTTCGCTATGATCGCAGCCTTAAGTGCACTGTTTGGAACTCCATCGGGGCCTGGAGCTTTGTTCATCGCAAGGGTGTTAGCCACTGCGAGTAACTCTTCGTTCGTCACCGGAGCCACCATTTCGGCCACACTCCCAGCGCCTTGCAGCGCAGGAGGAGGCCAGGGACTTGTGGCTCGGGACGGAAGAGTACTTCGATAATCCTCGCCAACCGGTCCGGTGACCGTTCGGGGGTGAAGAGCCCCTTGGTCTTGGCCATCACGATCCTATAGGCGTCACCCCACGGATTCGCATTGGCACCCTCGCACAGGTTGTCGAAGCACGCTCTCTTGCTGCTCTTGATGGCCTTGTTAAGGGCCAGTCTCGCAGCTTGAAACACTTCCCGGCGGACCGCTCTTTCCTCCTCGGTGCGGGCTCGTTGCGTCCTACGTCTAGCCTTGAGGCAGGCTGATCGTAGGGCTGCAATTTCGGCACTCCACCAGTATACCGGGCGTCTGCCATTTCTTGGCAGGGCTTTCCTCGGCATAGTAGCGCCGCACGCGCGTGATAGGACAGCTATCAGCGCATCCCCGCTTAGCTGTCGGTGTTGGCCTCCAGTCCCAGGGCCGCGGTGAAAACTTCGCTGTCGAAGTGGTTGGTCTTCCACCCACGGACCTGACAGGGATCACCCGCCCTCGGACGCTGCACACCATAATTGATCTTGAAGCGAATTGCTAGGTGATCACTATGGGTGTAGCCCTCGTCTACCCTCCAGTCCAGGTCCGAGACCAGACTGGGGCTGACAAACGTTACATCTATCCATGACTCGACCCCATTCCTACGGAATGTGCTACTGGCTCCGTCATTGACAAGCACTGCGTCGAGTTTTGCA
Organism: Armigeres subalbatus; assembly: GCF_024139115.2. NCBI lineage: Eukaryota > Metazoa > Arthropoda > Insecta > Diptera > Culicidae > Armigeres > Armigeres subalbatus. The sequence continues at coordinate 27,909,948 of NC_085139.1, read as the reverse complement.
AGTGCCTCGAGTAACGCTTGTCCCCTCTGATTGGTGCAGCGGCTGCCCCATTCCACTGCCCAAGCATTAAAGTCTCCCGCTATAACGAACGGGCTCCGACCTACTAGGTCGGCCGATAGCCTGCCCAGCCAACAATTCTGTTCATATAACTCATTTGCAATCCAGTTAAGTGGATACTTCTTCGGTAAAAAAAAGATCATATAAAATGCATAGATTCCACCTACACAGCAAAAAAAATATTAATATCCCGTGACGTAACTTTGGTCAATGTACTCAAAAACCCTATGTAATAGCCGATTTGATGTATTTTCACGTCGAATCGATGTAAAATTACATAACTAAACGTAAAATCTAACGGACAACAATTTTTTTCAGTTACGCACAAAGTACGTAAAATTACCTCTATAAATCAGTAATTTATTACACATAAAATGATGCACATCATGTCAGTTGGAAAAGAAGCGTAATATTACATACTCAGGTTGTTTATTATGTTAAATCAACGTGAAATTGCTGAAAAATGCTGTGATCGCACTCAAACCTGCAGCTCGAAACGAACTGTCAGTCAGAATAAATTTTCGCTTTGTTGTTGATTAGCAAACTTGTCGGTGCGTGGAGAAAAACTCTTTTTGCTTTGAAAAAGTGCTTTTCGAGTTTTATTGAAATCATGGAGTGTAAACATAAGTGCGGTGATCAAATATTTGCTATTAAAATCCAGGGTTTCAATGGTTTCAATGCAGAATAAATTAAATCATGGAAGTAAGTTTCCAATCGGCAGTAAATTAATTGAAATTTTGAAATGTACCCAAACAATTAAATTTTATTGTTGCAGTGATCGCAGAATTTTACCCACTAGTGTCCAGCGAACGAGTATTCCGTGTAACGTATCGTGTGAAAGTTCAATAATTGAACAATTATTGTTGTTGGTGGTTTTCGTCAGGGAAAAACAGACATGGTGCGTATAAACGGTTACTAGCGGAAAATGGAAAACCGAGATCCCCGGCAAAACGACGAAAAGTGTTTGAACCAAAAAACTCTTTCTATATCAAAATGATTGTCTGAACTCTATAAGAAAAACCAATTCCGAACATAACCCATCCGTAATTATGCCTTAAGAATCTATTTGCAGGTTTTAGTCACAGTGAATCCTTCAGATAAAAAGGTTTACTATCAGATTCGCATAATTAATTTTTTTCTATCCAGGGCTGTTACACTATTATGAATTTAAAATGCCCAGCAGGGGTGTTCAAAAAATTCAAAATGACGGGGAAAAAATCAAATGAAGCACATAAAAATTATAATCTTCTTATTCTTCTATTTACATAAAAATTAATTTCTGTATTCTTATAGACTCGAAAATTACTGAACCGATCGGTGTGGAATTTTGTACATAGTGGTTTTTCCGCATCAAGAGAGCTAATCAAGTAAATGAAATCAAATGTGGCATGTGGAGGTTTTGGATTAAAAGAAATGTTTCTGTGATGGTTGGATACCCCTCCCCGCATTATATGGGAGGGGGTTCTCTCATTCAAATATAACAAATATTTTTGCATAATTCGACAGATAAACAAGCAAATGAGACCAAATGTGGTATGTGAAGGTTTTTGAAGGGAAGATATGTTTCTGAGGTGACTCGAGACCCCTTCTCGCGGTGGAAGCCCCCCAGCTTATATCTATATATAAAAATTAGTTTGCAATTCCTTTTGAACTTCAAATTTCAGAGAAAGTTTCCAGAGAAGTTCCTGAGAAAAATTTTCGGAGGAACTTGTAGGAAATCGAAGAAACATCGGAGGAACTTTCAGAGGAAATTTTGGAGAATTTCTTGGTGGATTTCTCGGATAACCTTAGTGAGAAATTCCCGGAGGAACCTACGGAAGAACTCCTGGAGGAACTTTCAGAGGCATTCCCGGGCAAACTTTCAGTGGTATTCTCAGAGAAACTTGCAGAGGAGTTTCCGGAGGAATTCTCAGAAGAATTTCCAGAGGAACTTACGGAGGAGTATTCGGAGAAACTTCCGGAGGAATTTGTTGTGGAGCTTCCGGAGGCATTCACGGGGGAACTTCCAGAGGAATTCGCGGAGAAACTTCCAAAGAAATTCCCAGAGGAACTTTCGGAAGAATTTCCGGAGGAATTCGCGTAAGAATTCACGGAGGAACCTCCAGAAAAATTACTAGTGGAACTTCCGAAGGAATTCCTCAAGGAACCTCCAGGGGAATTCCCGAAGAAACGGGAATTCATCCGGAAGTTTCTCCGGGAATTCCTCCGGAAGTTCCTCCAGGAACTCCTCCCTAGCAGCACACATGTCCCACAAAGGTTACTGCAACCAATATGTGACCAGATTGAGTCACATTCAAGTTGCTGCAACCATTTTTGTCTGACTTGTGCTGCTCGGGCTCTGGAAGTTCCTCCAGAATTCCTCTGGAAGTTCCTTCAGGAATTCATTCGGAAGTTCCTCTGAAAATTTCTCCGGAAGTTTCTCCAGAAATTCCTCCGGAAGTTCCTCCAGAATTTCCTCCGGAAGTTCCTCCAGAAATTCCTCCGGTTATTCCTCCTAGAATCCCTCCTGAAATCCCTCCTGGAATCCCTCCGGAAGCTCTCCTAGGTATTCCTCCGGAAAATCCTCCGAAAGTTCCTCAGGTAATTCATCCGGCAGTTTCCCCTGGAACTTTCTCCGGGAGTTCCTCTGGAAGTTTTTCCGGTAAATCCTCCAGTAGTTTCTCTAAGAATTCCTTTGAAAATTTTTCTAGGAATTCCTCTAGAAGTTCCTCTAGGAATTCCTCTTGAAGTTTCTCTAGGACTTCCTCCGGAAGTTTTTCTAGGAATTCCTCCGGAAGTTCCTCCGAAAATTCCTATGGGAATTGCTCTGGTAATTTCTCTATAAGTTTCTCCGGGAACTCCTCCGGATGTTTTTCCGGAAGTTCCTTCGAGAGTTCCTCGGGGAATATCTCAGTAGGTTCCTCAGGGAGTTCCTCTGAAAGTTTCTCCGGGAATCCCTCTAGAAGCTTCTCTAGGACTTCCTCCGGAAGTTTTTCTAGGTATTCCTCCGGAAGTTCCTCCGAAAATTCCTCCAGAAGTTATTATGGGAATTCCTCCGGAAATTTCCTCTGAAAGTTCCTGAAAGTTCTCCCGGAAAATCTTCTGAGAATTCCTCCGGATATTCCTCTGTAAGTTTCTCCCGAAATTCTTCCGAAAGTTCCTCCGGGAATGCCTGCGGAAGTTCCTCTAGGAATTCCTGCAGAAGTTCCTCTAGGAATTCCTGCGCGAAGTTCCTCTAGGGATTCCTGCGGAAGTTCCTCTAGGACTACCTGCGGAAGTTCCTCTAGGAATTCCTTCGGAAAATCCTCTGTAAATTTCTCCAGGCATTTCCGGAAGTTTCTCCGGGAATTCCTCCGGGAGTGCCTCCGCAAGTCCTCCGGGAATTTCTGCAGAAGTTTCTCCGGAAATCCCTTCGGAAGTTCCTCCAGGAATTGCTCCGCAAGTTCCTCTGGAAATGCTTCTGAGATTTCCTACTAGAAATCCTCCGGAAATTCCACTGTAAGTACCTCCGAGAGTTCCTTCGTAAGTTCGTTCTGGAATTACTTCGGAAGTTGCTCCGGGAATTACTCCAGAAGTTGCTATGACGATTCCTTCGGAAGTTCCTCTAGATTTCTCTCAGAAGTTCCTCCTGAAAATACTCTGAAAGTTCCTCCGAGAATTGCTCCGGAAAAACTATGCAAGTTTTTCCTGCAATTTCTCCTGCAGATTTTCCGGGAATTCCTCCGGAAGTTTCACCGGGACTTCCTCTAGAATTTTCTTAGGGAAAGCCTCCGGAAGTTCATCTAGGCATTCTTCCGGAAGTTCCTCTAAAAATTCCTCCAGAAGTTCCTTCGGAAAATCCTCCGAAAATTCTTCCGGAAGTTCCATTGGAAGATCCTCCGCGAGTTCCTCCGGAAATTTCTCTGGAAGTTTCTCCAGGAATTCCTCCGGAAATTTCTCCAGTAAATCCTTCAAGAGTTCCTCCACAAGTTTTGAAAGAACTTCAGAGGAATGCCTGAGAAAACTTCCTGAGGAATTCCTAGAGGAACCTTCTGAGAAATTTCTAGAGGAACTACCGGAGGAATTTCTGGATAAACTTCCGGGGAAATCCCTGGAGGATTTTCCGGAGGAAATCCTAGAGGGACTTTTGGAGGAGTTGCTGGAGGAATATCCGGAGGAATTCCTGGAGGAGCTTACGGAGGAATTCCTGAAGAAATTCGCGGAGGAATTCTTACGAAGCTTCTGGAGGAATTCTTTAAGGATCGTTTGGAGGAATTCTTGAAGGAACTACCGGGGAAACTCCTAGGAATTTCCGGAAGAATTCCTGAAGGACTTCCGGAGGAATTCTTGAATGACTTCTGGAAGAATTTCTGACGGATCTTTCAGAGGAATTGCTGAAAGAATTCCGCAAGAATTGCTGAAGGAGTTTCTGAGGAATTGCTGAAGGACTTACTGAGGATATCTTGGAGAAACCTTCGGAGGAATTTCTGGAGGAACTTCTGGAGCAATTCCTGGAGAAACTTCCGAAGGAACTCCTGGAGGAACTTCCGGAGGAATTCCTGGAGAAACTAACAGAGGAACTTCCGGAGGATTTCTCGGAGAAACTTGTATAGGAATTCTCGGAGAAGCTTTGATAGTAGCTCCCGGAAATTCTCCGGCGAAACTTACAGAGGAGTATCCGAAAGGATTCTCAGAGGAATTTCCAGTGGAATTTTCGGAGGGATTCCCGAAGGAACTTCCGAAGGAATCTCTAGAGGTGCTTCTGGAGGCTTTCACGGGGGAACTTCTAGAGGAATTCGCGGAGAAACTTCTGGAGAAATTCCCAGAGAAACATTCGGAGAAATTCCCGAAGGAACTTCCAGAGATATTCCCGGAGGAACTTCCGGAGGAACTTTCAGAAGAATTTCCGGAGGAATTCCCAGAAGAACTTCTGGAGATTGCTGGAGAAATTACCGGAGGAACTTCCGGAGTAATTCCCGGAGGAATACCCGGGAAAACTTCTGGAGGGATTCCAGGAGGAATTCCCGGATGAAATTCCTAAAAAATTCTCCCGAAAGTTTCTTCAGGAATTCCGCTGCAGGTTCCTTCGGAAATTCCTGGTGGAGCTTCTTGAAGAATTCCTGGAGGAAATTCCGGAGAAATTCCTAGAAAAACTGCTGAAAGCGTTCTCGGAAGAACTTCCGGAGGAATACTTGGAGGGTATTCAGGAGGAATTCCTGGAGGAAATTCTGGAGGAATTCCTGGAGGAAATTCAGGAGGAATTCCTGAAGGAAATTCAGGAGAAATTCGTGGAGGAAATTCAAGAGGAATTCCTGGAGAAACTTCCGAAGGAAATCCTGGAGGATCTTCCGGAGGAATTCCTGGAGGAACTTCCGGAGAAATTCTTGGAAAAACTAACAGAGGAACTTTCGGAGGATTTCTCGGAGAAACTTGTATAGGAATTCCCGGAGAAGCTTTGATAGTAACTTCCGGAAATTCCCCGGTGAAACTTACAGAGGAGTGTCCGAAAGGATTCTCAGAGGAATTTCTAGTGGAATTTTCGGAAGGATTCCCGATGGAACTTCCGAAGGTATCTCTAGAGGAGCTTCTGGAGGCATTCACGAAGGAACTTCTAGAGGAATTCGCGGAGAAACTTCTAGAGAAATTCCCGGAGAAACATTCGGAGAAATTCCCGGAGGAAAGAGATATTCCCTGAGGAACTTCCGGAGAAACTTTCAGAAGAATTTCTAGAGGAATTCCTAGAGGAACTTCTGAAGAATTTCCCGGAAAACCTTCCGGAGGTATTCCCGGAGAAAATTCCGGAGGAACACCCGGATAAACTGCTGGAAAATTACCGGAGGAATTTCGGGAGTAATTCCCGGGAGAACTTCTCCCGAAAGTTTCTTCAGGAATTCCGCTGCAGGTTCCTTCAGAAATTTCTGGTGGAGCTTCTTGAAGAATTCCTGGAGGATATTCCGGAGGAATTCCTGGAGGAACTTCCGTAGGAATTCCAGAAGGAACTTCCGGATAAATTCCTGGAGGAACTTCCGGAGGAATTCCTGGAGGAACTTCCGGAGGAATTCCTGGAGCAACTTCCGGAGGAATTCCTGGAGGAACTTCCGGTGGAATTCCTGGAGGAGCTTCCGGAGGAATTCCTGGAGGAGCTTCCGGAGGAATTCCTGGAGGAGCTTCCGGAAGAATTCCTGGAGGAGCTTCCGGAGGAATTCCTGGAGGAGCTTCCGGAGGAATTCCTGGAGGAACTTTCGGAGGAATTCCTGGAGGAACTTTCGGAGGAATTCCTGGAGGATTCTCCGGAGGAATTCCTGGAGGAACCTCCGGAGGAATTCCTGGAGGAACTTCCGGATGAATTCCTGGAGGAACTTCCGGAGGAATTCCTGGAGGAACTTCCGGAGGAATTCCTGGAGGAACTTCCGGAGGAATTCCTGGAGGAACTTCCGGAGGAATTCCTGGAGGAACTTCGGAGGAATTCCTGGAGGAACTTCGGAGGAATTCCTGGAGGAACTTCCGGAGGAATTCCTGGAGGAACTTCCGGAGGAATTCCTGGAGGAACTTCCGGAGGAATTCCTGGAGGAACTTCCGGAGGAATTCCTGGAGGAACTTCCGGAGGAATTCCTGGAGGAACTTCGGAGGAATTCCTGGAGGAACTTCCGGAGGAATTCCTGGAGGAACTTCCGGAGGAATTCCTGGAGGAACTTCGGAGGAATTCCTGGAGGAACTTCCGGAGGAATTCCTGGAGGAACTTCCGGAGGAATTCCTGGAGGAACTTCCGGAGGAATTCCTGGAGGAACTTCCGGAGGAATTCCTGGAGGAACTTCCGGAGGAATTCCTGGAGGAACTTCCGGAGGAATTCCTGGAGGAACTTCCGGAGGAATTCCTGGAGGAACTTACGGAGGAATTCCTGGAGGAACTTCCGGAGGAATTTCTGGAGGAACTTCCGGAGGAATTCCTGGAGGAACTTCCTAAGGAATTCCTGGAGGAACTTCCTAAGGAATTCCTGGAGGAACTTCCGAAAGAATTCTTGGAGGAACTTCCGGAGGAATTCCTGGAGGAGCTTCCGGAGGAATTCCTGGAGGAACTTCCGGAGGAAATCCTGGTGGAACTTCCGGAGGAATACCTGGTGGAACTTCCGGAGGAATACGTGGTGGAACTTCTGGAGAAATTCCTGGAGGATTTTCTGGAGGAATTCCTGGAGGATTTTTTGGAGGAATTTCTGTACGAACTTCCGGAGGTATTCCCGGAGGCATTATCACGATACTATAATTTTAAAAAAATGAAGGAGTTCCCGAAGAAGCTTCCTGGAGGAATATCAGGAGGAATTCCTGGAAGAACTTTCGTAAGAATTCCTGGAGAAATTTGTGAAGGAGCCTCTGAAGAAATACCGGACAATTTCTAATGCATCAAATAAATTCACGCCGGTTCACACGGCTGCGCCACTGCCGCCGATCATCAACGGCGTGACGCCTCAAAATGATCAATTACGTCTGCGGCGCCGGTAAAATTTCATTCGACGCAAAAATTAAAAATTTAAAGCTAAAAATAAAAATTCATTGTTAGAAACTAAAGATTAAAATTTCGAAATTCAATATTCAAAATTGAAAACAGAGAAAAATCTTAATTAGACTAGCAATTCTAAACTGAAAATCGTTATTCGAGTATGTATAAGTAGAATAACGAAAAAGCGTCAAAAATTAATAAAATGTGAAATTATTTCCAATGAAAGTATAGTTTCGCGCCTTATTGATAAATTCCGAATCCCCCAACCCCGCTGCCGAAAGCGGGATTCTTCCTGCACAGTTTTTACGTCGCTTTTTCTATTACATCAAAAACATTACGTCTAACATGAATTACGTGTGTTTAGTTTGAGGACGAAATATCAAGTACGTCAACTTTTCGTTACGCTATACAGATGTAATAAAACATCATATTTACGACGGGGATGATGTGCATCAAATTAGATGTGATATTACTTTTTATTTTTTACTGTGTATACGTACAAATTTGGAGGCCATATACGTACATCCGGAATAAATTTTCTTGTTTATATGATTTCATATGAACTTAAAAGATCCTTTATACAACTTCGTTTATAACTATATTTATCGTTTTTTATGACTTCGTATGTATCATTTTACAACTCAATATTGTAACATTAATAACTTAAACGTACCCATACCTAAAAAATCTTTTTGGCAATTAGCTTTTTTCAGCAATATAAGGTAAATTGGACGACTGTGGCAAAAAAATCCACTGATCCATGATGAATTCTTATAATGTTTTTCAAAGTTCTTTTCTAATTATTCTGGATTTACAAATTTCGAAATATCGGACATGCCCAGATTTGATTCAAAGATCTTCAAGATGCCAGTCTTCCAACAATCCTCAAAGCCACATGAACACATACATTGCGAACGAAAAATTGCACATCGCATTTCAAAGTGTGGATTAGTAACTCAATCTGATTTCATATGACATCATTTATAGAGCTTTTTTACTGCCATATATGATTCAAAATAACCTTTATGTAATTTAATTCGAATATTTATTTAATTTTTTATGATTTTTTTCTAATTGGTTCCAAAACTCGCAAGGACTTTTGTTTTTTAGCGTGGAACAACTCTGCGCACATTATTGTGCTTTGAATAAGTTTAGCATATTCCTACATGACAATTTCTTTTCAACGGAAAACACATCAATCATAGAATACACCATTCTACTTGATGTTAATTGTATGATTTAAAATGATTCGAAATAACTTCATTTATAACTTTATTTATGTAAGAAGTTAAATAACTTCATCTTGCCATCCAATAAACTCATATATAATTTCGTCATGCAGATCATAATAAAGTCACAAATTCGTATCATATACAATTTAAATTAACTTTATATTGCATTCTATATGATTCTAACTCCATCTGGATATTTATATAATTTCAATTTGACATCCTTATACGACTGCTGGTTTGCTGGGTGTCGATCATCTGGTTGAACTGTTCCATTGGCCACCTTGGTGGGGCGTAGCAGCTACAATAGAACACCCCGTTGATCTTGGCTATCGCGACACCCTCCGCGGAGGAGTGTACAACCTCTTGAACGGGGTACCTTCCCGTTGTGCAGATTGCCGCCGACCTAGACCCGTCCGCCACCCAGTTGCCATTGCCGGCAGGGACGTTGTACGGGTCGGACAGGAGGGCGACATCGATCCTCGACTCCGAGACCGCCTGCCACAGCAGCTGCTGGGCAGGTGCACAGTGATTCAGATTCAGCTGTGTTACTTGCACGGCTTTTTCCGATTGGCTTCTCCGAAGGGACACGCAGGCCCGCCCATAGCATGGTTCCGGGCCTGCTTCTTACTGGCGCAGATAAGGCACCTAGGTGCCTTGTCGCATTCCTGTGCTTTGTGTCCCTCCTCGCCGCAGCGACGACACATCTTGCTTCGGTCTGGGCCCTTGCAGTCATAAGACTTGTGCCCGGACTCAAGGCACCGGTAGCACCTGTCCACTGAAGGTGGCTGGAGCACGCTTACTGGGCATACTGACCAGCCGATCTTCAGCTTCCCTTTCTCGATGACCTTTTTGGCGTCAGCCACCGGTAGTCTGAGATAGGCTACCTGCGTACCAAAGAATCCCCCTCTTAGACGTACAGAGGACCGCTCAACCTCTGTGCCGCACTGCTCTTTGACTGCAGAGACGACGTCTTCCGCGGTCGTGACCTCATCCAGCTGCTTACACTGGAGGCCGCACCCAACGACCTAACCTGAGCGCCGTCACCCAAGACCTCCTGGGCAAGCTTTTTGTAAGCTACCCCGCTGGATTGCGCGCCACGCTTCAGTACCAAGATCATTTCACCGTTCTTGGTACGTCTAACGCTGCGCACGTCCTGGCCCAGGGCCGATAGGCTATCGGCCGCTCGCAGCGATTTAAGGACATCGGCGTATTTGTCCTTGTCGGTTTTCACCAACAAGGCCTCGCCTCTGTCTCTCACTTTCTTCGTAGGTCGAGGGGTGTTCGACTTCCGCCCCCTACTGACCAGTTGCCAAGGATTCGCATCCCCTTCGGCGGGTACCTATGGCTGGCTGGGGCCAGCTTGTGGCTCAGCAACTTGTGCCTGTCTAGTGCCTTTCGCCTTCTTGGGCACACGCCCTTCAGGCTCCGGTGCACCATCCAGGCGACGCTTCGCCTTAATGGTAGCGCGTTTGGGTCGCTTCGTACTTGGCGTTTTCTTGCCCTCACTGGCCGTAAGGGCGGTCGCCTCTTTCGCCGCAGTAACACCGCTAGGGGAGGAGAGGGCCTTGGTCTGCGTACCTTTGGCTTCCCTCTCTGCTTCCGCTACACGCCTGATATAAGCGACCTGTTCTTGTCTTGCGACACGAACAGCTCGCCGGAGCACCAACATGCTCTGCTTAAGCTCCTTGTTGGTGTTCTGCCTGCCGCTTACGAACTCGATGATCTCATCGAGTTGCTCGGCCACCACCAGTATCCCTGGTAGTGGCTCGTCAGGCGTGCAGGCAGGGCTACTCCCCACCACCACTGGAGACTCTTCGGTACTGCCAATGGCAGCAGCCGTCACTCCACTCGCCCCTCTTTAATAGGGGACCTCGCTAGACCCCTTTGGCAAAGGGGTCCGTCACCTCAACTCCAAAGATTGATTTCGTTCAATACTCATTGCTTATGGGTCCCCTTGCGGCTGCCGCCGAATCCTACTGGAGTAGTCGCCTTTAGTGATCCCATGGTTATCTATGCCTGCCTTGCGGCAAGCAGGAGGCCATGCGAGGTTGACACTTGCGTGTTCAGAGCCAGATCAGCGCAAGTCAGGAAAGGGCATCTGAGCCTACTCCCACCCAGTAGGCAAAACTGGATGGCAGGATTGGGCAGCGTGCTACAAGGCCCGCCACGGTTTTATGGGACGGAAGACAGCCTAGCCATTAGCCCACTCGCCGTTTCGAGTCGGTGTCACCCGACCCTACTAAGAGAGTAGAATGTCAGACTGCCAGCCCTCACTTCACAATATAACAATATCCAAATACAAAACCAGTACACGCAACCAGTATGCCATAATCAGGGTCTTACTGATATCAACCCTGATGTGCCAGTGGCACTCCCTGGGCTTGTGCTTTTGAAGTGGCACACAGTCGCTTTGATAGAGTCTGCTTACGGGCACTTGTGGTTTTTTGGGAGGGATTTTAGCAGAGCCCACTGCTAAATCCCACCACGCCCTAGGCAGTTCTCCCTGACTCACAGACAGCTGGGGAGGGGTCGTCAAGCCCTTGGACATGGTCCATGCTGTCCCTGCTGTCCCTGCTGCCCCCATACGTGCTGATCTGGATGAACCTTTATGAGGGGGCATTTACGGTTTTGGCCTAAGTATGTATCTTGTCTGAAAAGTACAATAGGTACATTATGCCCAGGGAGCTGAGAACTTCCTAGACCGTTCGAGAATCGAACTCGCCATCTCCGGATTGGGAATCCTATGCCTTTACTTGTAAGGGTAACTGGAAATCCCAAACAACTTCATTGACACTCTCGAAACCTCGCAAGGATCTGATTCGAATTATTTTCCCGAGGAAATTATTTTTTTATTTATATATTTTTATACAGATTATTGCTCAAAATTTTATACATTTTATTTATACAGAAAATTGCTCAAAATTTCCACAGGAAACCAAGCCGTATCTCCATAATTTTTTTTTTCAATTTTCACGGGCATTTTCTTTGAATTTCCTTGAACCGTTACCGTTACTCGCGAAGTTCCATAAATTTTCCTCAAGCAATTACTTCAATTTTTCCAAGAAAAATATTGCAAGTATCGTCGTAAGAGAATCATCAATGTTTCCGAAATTATCCGGAATCTGGACATCACCCGAAGCGGCATTAAAACTATAGAATGAAATCTTAAAATTTCACATCAATCGTTTAAATCGATCAAAGTTATGTGATTTTTTTTTCAAATTCATATGACCTTGGCCGTTTAGGTGTTGTATTGAATATTAACGCTTTCATATCACTCAAACTGGGAATATGACCAACTTTATGTTATGTCATTTTCTTCAATTTTTATCACCAAAAGCGTTATTTGGGATTAGCCATTTGCTAATTGGATTATTATACAACATTCTATTGGATTTTTTTTTACAAGATTCCCCCAATCCAAGCGGTATGGGTGTGATTTATCAAAAAGTTTAGTTCAATTTTGTTTTTTTTTCCAGACGTTATCGATGTTATGCTGCATTTTGTTCCATACTTCTGCCTGTTTCTAGGTGCGGCGATAAACTTTCGAGCATGCTGCAATAACCAAATTGGATGTTGCAATATTTGTTCTAGGGTCATCATCGATTTTTCTTCGTTCCACAAAAAAAGTGCAGCACCATTTGTTAGCACTTTGAAATTATATTCGTCCTCTTATCGATAATTAGCACTCCTTTTTTATATCTAGTCGATCTGCTTCAACACACAAGTTGTTATGAAACAAACAACCGAAACCGGTCGGGTCGCCATTTAGATCAAATCAAATTTCTTTGCTTACTTCCTCGAAACGCCGACGAAACCAGAATGCGTCTTCTAAGCACGCGTGCGACTAATCACTCACTCACTACTTGTTCCTTCACCAGTGATCAACCGATTCGGACTAAACGTTATTGGTCAGCTTACCGATTAGAAGAGTTCAAAAGTACGTTTATCAGGAGGCAGGTTACAGAATTGCGAACATCATCTTCATCGGACGTGCGGCGTTGTGGTGGGGTGTAGACAATAGGGTGATCAACCAGGTGAAGGTCGCGGTCAACAACCTTATCTGGACAGCATGTGGACAGGTTATTAGATAATTTGGCCGGTTATCTTGGCAGTCGTTGGATTACTTATACTTGTTCCATACATTGCAAAATTAGAAGAGTAGTAACATATGATATGTTTTAAAATGTCTACAATCAATTTAAATATTGCTACTGGTCACTCTGAGTCTATGCATACCCAGGAAATATATCAGTTTTTGCGTTCACATGTCTCGATCTGTATGGATTCAACAGCTCAACACATTCACGTTAGTACTATGTTGCTTCACACGCAGATTATCTTTCTACTAAACTGGTTCATCGGTTGTATACGTCTATTTTTTGATCTCATTGTTTTTTCACTTACGGGTGAGAGAGGTGTGACGCTCAAACTTGATCAAGCATCAACATTTCCTTCCGGTTAAAAATAGATCCAAATTATAAAATTTTAATTTCTGGCACTTGAATCACGTGTTCGAACAATTTAGTGGTTGTCGAACTGTAAACACAGATCATGTGCTGTGAAACGAATGGCGCCAAAAAAGTCGACTCATTCTTAGAAACGACTCACCACTGAACAGAGTATTTGTAAACTTCAGTAAAATTGAAATAAACAATTATTTATTCAATGCTGCTCCAGTTCGATATTTGATCTAGTAATCAACGCCTTATTAATCTACATAGCAACATAATATTCACACGCCTACTTGTCCGTTTCTTTTCCATTCGCAGATAACGATTTTATCGTTCTACAATGGCTCAGCCCGTTCTGACTGCATGTGGTTTACAAAGTGAGCTCCTACCCCGCTTCACCTTGATCAAAGAGGACTCCGGAGTAGATGGAGGATTTCTAATAGCCGCTACATTGGGCCAACGTCTCAAGGCATCCAGAGACAATCACGTACTTCTGATAGCTACGCATCACACCTACCATCATTACAGCTCGGCATGTATGAAGATAGGCTTTAATCTGGGCCCGGCACGTGAATCCGGACAACTGGAAATCCTAGACGTCGGTGCCGAGTTGTACCGCAACTACCCTGACGCCACCCCCTCTCTAGATGACATCAATAAACGAATCGACACTTTCCTGGAAACGAACCAGAATGCGTCCATTCTCATTGATGATCTATCTTACTTCCTGAACTTCGACCACTCGGAAGCGCAGTTGATCGACTTTGTGGAGCAGTTTGCCGTCCCGACTGACGAACAACGTCATCACTCGCTGGTAATCAAATTAAATACGGCTGATCTGTGGCCAACACTGTGCGCCAATCTGGACGATATGGCACAAACCGAGATCCGACTGCAGCGGTTGGCATCCGGGCAGTTTCGCGAAGTGGACGGGCGACTTATTGTGCGTCGTTACCCTACGGAGAAGGATGCCGGAGCACAAGGTTTGATGAAAGTGAAGGTGGTGGATAAATCGGTGCTGTACAAGGTTAATGAAAGAAATGTCAAGGTATTTGTGCCGGGAGAGATAGGTATTAAGAATTTGTGAGGGCTGGATAAACGTTTTGTACACTAATATAGGATGTGAAGTCAATTTTGAAAGAACCGTTTCCTGAAGTCTTAAGACAAATAAAAAGTCAATGACAGGTCAATTGTTAATTACATTTCTAATGGTAAAACTTGTGTGTGCACTAACTGCCTACCTGATACCAGGTTGGATATAGCGTCGATACACGTGTTGCAGATTGTTGTTGTTGCTCCCCAATCGTCGATCTTGGACGATGTTCCTCCAGTTTTCCGGAACGTTTAAGGTCCCCTGGTCCGATTTCACCGCATGTACCCAACGTGCTCGTGGGCTTCCCCGAAAAAGCCAACCTCTATTGGGTTTTCTGTGGATTATTGTTTTTATTTTTCTTCCGGCATTCGCACGAAGTGACCAGCCCACTGAAATTTGCCGTATTTTATACGAAAATTTTCTTCTGCTATAGTGGTTTTTAGACATCATTCACTCGATACTTTGTGCTTTATTTGCTCTGCAATACCATCTCGTAATACCACCTTTGTCCTTAACCAACACAGAATATCCACCTCGATCTCTCTTGTAGTTCCGGTATTCTATCAATAAAAGTCAATACAATTAGCTACAATGGGTAAGGTAATTTCAAATACATTCACTTTATCTTTATTCGTTTGTTTGGGCAGTAGAATCAAAAGTATAAGTTATCTGTTGTATAAGATGGCTCTAAATCGCGTGACCATCATCGGTCTGGCAGCCACAGTACCGGTACTCAAAGTGTTAAACTTATGTGGTTGACAAAACAAAACATTCTCCATGGCGCACAATTAACGGTCATATTTAACATATTGAAGTCAGTATTGTGAAAACATGTTACACCTTCCTAGTTAGGGTGGCTCAAATTAGTATGGGAAAAACTTTTTTCAATTTTTTTGATGGGCCGCCCTCTTATTCGATTCTATTTGATGCCCTGATGCTCTGGACAAAATTTCAGCCAAATCGGTCAACGTTTGGGTGGTGCTAAACTCGTTGGAAGTTTATATGCAAAAATGTATGCAGAAACATCCAAAAACAGTAAATTGCAGTTGGACGGCACAACTTACGATGAAGAACTATGATACTCATTCAGATCTTGGAGAATTTAATACAGAATGTTATGCAGAAAACCGCGAGAAGATTCGAGTTTGCCCGGCTAAGTTATTACCATTTCTCTGCAGTGGGGTTTGAGCAAATTTCGTTTCTTTTACATTTGAAAAGAAATAAATTCACCCCTAGAACACTCCAGTAAAATGCTAATATCTTTGCCTAATAAACTCTAATCTTCTCGCGGTTTTCTGCATAACATTCTGTATTTAATTCTACAAGAACTGAATGAGTATCATGGTTCTTGATCGTAAATTGTGCCGTCCAACTACAAATCACTGTTTAAGGATGTTTCTGCATATATTTTTCCATATAAACTTCCAATGTGTTTAGCACCGCCCAAACGTTGACCGATTTGGCTGAAATTTTGTCCAGAGCATCAGGGCACCAAATATAACCGAATAAGAGGGCGGCCCATCAAAAAATTTGAAAAAGTGTTTTTTGAGCCACCCTATTCCTAGTGCATTTTGGCCCAGAGATGATTTAAAAACCAACTGAGATAGGGTTTTGAAATTTTCTGACTTTTCCTAACTTTTGTAAACGAAATTTTTTGGGTGATAATCAGCTTTCACCTCTAGGAACTCCACAACAAAAAAGTGACACATTTTGCATTAGCGGGTCAAAATTGACCCCAACTTGAATTTGCTTCCAAAAGTTCATCTTCGAACTGATTCTCAATCTTTTGAAACCAAATTGAAGGTATGGATTCCGCGGATGTCGTTACGAACAGATTTTTGCAATTTGGCCATTATGGTTCCCAGGAATTGATTTTGAAGGAACAGATTCTTAGGCCAATTTTTGGCGCGATTTCTTGCCTTTCGAAGGGTGATTTTGGAAATGCTCATTAATTAGCGTAGCAATAATTCCAATAGAATGTAGCCATTGTCTTATTCTATGAATCAACACAATTCCTGGTTATTTCACGATCCGGTTTCTCTCCGGAAGACCCGGATCGTCCACAAAAGTGGTCAATTCATGAAACATATCATAGAACAGCGAGGTTTTTTTTCAAAGTTTTTCATTTTCAAACGCTTAGTAACAAATGATTGTGGTGACCCATTGTGATGATTTTGATTGGCCACAGGAGGTCCTCCACAAGATCCGGAACATCCGTAGAAGTGGCCAATTTATGAAACTCATTATAGAAGACCGCGGTTTTTTTTCCGAAGAGTTTCATTATCGAACGCTGAGTAAGTGGCCACCGAAGGTAATACGGAAGATCTGAACGTCCATTAAAGTGGTCAATTCATGAAACTCACCATAGAAGAGTGCTGATTTTTTTCAACAGCTTCTCCTTTTCGAACGCTGAGTTCTTAATGATTGTGGTTATTAATTTTGATGGACCTGTACCTGGCCACTGGTGATTTTTCGGAAATGGTCAATTCATGAAACTCATCATAGAAGAACGCGGCTTTTCCAAAGCTTTTCATTAACGTACTCTGAGTTATAGAAAATTATCGTTACCCATTCTTATGGACCTGAGTGGCCACTAGAGGTCCTTCATGAATAATGCCCGTAATATCCCTAAAAGTTGCCAACTAACGAAAACGAATAATAAGAGCACGTTTTCATAAAAATCCATGGAGTGCGATCCTCTCGTTTAATAAACAATGTGCACTCGCTTGACTGTGGATATACAACAGTAAAGCACATGTGGAGATTGGACAAATCAAGCATCCGCATGGTTATACGTGGAAGCCGTGCAAGTAACGCAGCTCAACCTCAACCATTGTGCGGCCGCCCAGCAGTTGCTGTGGCAGTCGGTAGTAGAAGCGAGAACGGACGTCGCTATCTTGTCGGACCCGTACCGCATCCCCGCGGATAATGGGAACTGGGTAGCGGATAGATCCAAATCAGCGGCGATTTGTACGACGGGAAGATACCCGATCCAGGAAGTGCTGAACACAAGAGCGGAGGGTACTGTTATAGCGAAAATAAATGGAGTGTACTACTGCAGCTGCTACGCCCCACCAAGGTGGCCGATAGAACAATTCACCGAGATGGTCGATCGGCTAACATCAGACCTAGTGGGTAGCAAGCCAGTAGTAATTGCAGGAGACTTCAATGCGTGGGCGATAGAGTGGGAAGTCGCTTTACTAACCGGAGAGGGCAACGCTGCTAGAGGCTTTCGCCAAGCTGGATGTCGTGCTGTGCAACGAAGGCTCCAAAAGTACCTTCCAGCGAAACGGAGTGGAATCGATAATAGACGTAACGTTCTGCAGTCCAAGTTTGGTCGGTGATATGCAGTGGATGGTCGACGACGGTTACACCCACAGTGACCATCTAGCTATCCGGTACAGGATAGGCAGCGAGGCAAGAAGAGAAAGCCGGAGAGCTACTCCTACAACCCGGTCGTGGAAGGTCGCCCACTTCGACGGTGGGACCTTCAGTGAAGCTATGGGTCTGGAAGAAAACACGGGAAGTTTAAGCGGCAACGAACTGGTTGCGGTCCTGTCTCGAGCTTGTGACGCGACCATGCCGAGGAAGGTGCGACCACGGAACTGCAGGCCACAGGTATACTGGTGGAGCGATGAAATTGCAGCCCTTCGAGCAGCCTGTCTCCGGGCTAGAAGAAAAACGCAAAGGACACGCTTGGCGGAAGTGAGGAGGAACGCATCGAGCAATTCAAAGCAGCGAGACTGGCTCTAAACAAGGCCATCAAAGAAAGCAAGAAAGCCTGCTTCGACAGACTGTGCCAGAGCGCCAACTCTAACCCATGGGGAGACGCCTATCGGGTGGTGATGGCCAAAACAAGAGGAGCACTGGCTCCTCCCGAGCGATGTCCAACGAGGCTGAAGACTATAATCGAGGCACTATTCCCGCACCACGGCCCAACCCACTGGCCGCCAGCAGCGAGGGTAGCAAATGATGAAGCGGTGGAGAGGGTGACGGTAGAAGAGATATTGACGGTGGCAAAGTCCCTCGACCCGAGTAAAGCACCTGGTCCGGACGGGATCCCGAATATGGCATTGAAGGCAGCCATAACGACTAACCCGAACATGTTTAGGTTGGCCATGCAGAAGTGTCTGGACGAGAGGACATTCCCGGATATATGGAAGAGACAGCGTTTGGTCCTGTTACCGAAACCTGGCAAGCCACCAGGAGACCCCTCAGCGTACAGACCAATCTGTCTTATAGACACGGTAGGGAAGCTACTGGAGAAGTTGATCCTGAACAGACTGTCGCCGTACGTCGAGGAGGTAGGAGGATTATCGAGCGAGCAATTCGGCTTTCGGAGAGGAAGGTCTTCTCTGGGTGCCATTAAATCGGTGGTTGACACTGCAAAGGTCGCCATCGAATGCAAGCGGCGCGGTATACGTTACTGCGCAGTAATAACACTCGACGTGCGGAATGCATTCAACAGTGCGTGCTGGATGGAGATCGCGAACTCGTTGCTTCGGCTGGGAGTACCGGTAGGGCTGTATAAGATTCTGGGAAGCTACTTTCAGAATCGATAATTGATCTACGAGACAGACGAAGGCTTGGCTACCGCCCCCATCACGGCAGGTGTCCCACAGGGATCAATTTTGGGTCCATTGCTGTGGAACGTGATGTACGATGGCGTGCTGCGGTTGAAGCTCCCGCCAGGAGTCAAGTTAGTGGGATTCGCCGATGACGTAACCATGACCGTGTACGGAGAATCCGTCGAAGAGGTCGAATTGACTGCAGCCTATTCGATCAGCCTAGTGGAGGAATGGTTGCGCAGCAAGAAGCTACAGTTGGCGCATCATAAAACGGAGATGATAGTCGTTAACAATCGGAAATCGGTTCAGGAGGCGCATATCGCACCGTATCTCGCGAAGCGGCATGTGTACTCGCGGGCATGATGCCTATCAAACTGGTGGTAGAGGAAGACGAGGAGTGCTACGCCCTCAGGGGCACCGATAACGCTCGAAGGAATATAAAGGCAGCAACGGTAGCCAAATGGCAGAGAGAGTGGGACAACTCGCCTAAGGGAAGGTGGACCCATCGCTTAGTCCCAAGTGTGTCGGCATGGATTAGCAGACCTCATGGGGAGCTAAACTTTGGCTTGACCCAGTTCTTAACAGGCCATGGATGCTTCAAGTGGTACCTACACAGGTTTGGTCACGCGGCTTCTCCCACCTGTCCGCAATGCCCAGACGTGACAGAAACGGCTGAACACATCCTGTTCACATGTCCTCGGTTCGAAACGGAGAGGAGTGCGATGTTGGGGGCATGCGGAACGGACACCAACACCGATAACATCGTCATAAAAATGTGCCAGAACCCAGAACAGTGGAGAGCGGTTGCAAGAGCGACGTCCAGGATAGCCGACATCCTGCAACGAAGTTGGCGCATAGAGCAGCAGCAGGCAGCCGTTACGGATAGCGGACCATGAGTCGTGGAAGTCGTGAATATATATGTCGATAATGGATGGGAACGACAGCGTCGCAACTGTATTCAGCTTGCGGCGAGCGCGTAGCCGCAGAACGTGGCGAAACGGCCGGGTTCGGAGCAGCTCCCGCTTTCGGGGAACTTCTCGTCGGAGTAGGTTAGATCCGTCGTCGGGGACTATCCGAGTCGTTCGAGATCGCGACCGAGGCGGGAGCTAAATGGCTCAATGAATAAGGTGAGAGCTGAATGGCTCAAGGCAAATGAAACTCGGTTATCGGAGTAGGCTAGGTCCACCGCCGGGGATCAGCTGAGTAGACCGTGGCGTGCGAATGTACCGGCTTCGGGTCGTCGGGGCACCATTGAACTGGAAGTTATCTCCATCCGGAATCTTTGGATTGACCTCGGCACTCGCCCGGTCACCCGTTGAGACGGCCATCAGCCATCCACGAATGCGGGTCGTCGGTATCGGGGGAGCTTCCGCCGCCGGGGGACTCCCCGTCGGAGTAGGGTAGATCCGCCGCCGGGGGACTATCTGAGTAGCTTGCGAGCACGTTGAGAGCTAAATGGCTCCAAAAATAAAAAGGAAAGTAGATGCGTTGCTGAATGGCACAAGGAAAAAAAAGTAAAGGGCTTAAGGGCCCACGCTTTTGTGTGCCAAGGGGAGCCAAAGGGAGAGGAGTACTTTTAGTACTGCTTTCCCCCACAGAAGTAATACTGAAAGGTAGTCCCGGGGGGAATTGTGCATTAGAAGAGAGGGTAACTCAAGTAACCTTCTGTTGCTTGGGTGGGTTTAGTGGGTCCGGCGGTCTGGCCTTCTGCCAACCGCGTCAACCCCACTCCCTGAGTGATAATTTCAGGTGTCTGTATGCAGATTTGCCTTCATCCCTCTATAAAAAAAAAAAAAAAAAAAAAGCTTCCGAAAGATATTCAATTTGCAAAAAAGAGAGCTAACCGCGGTGGAGGTTGGTACTCGGATTCTGATGGCTTTTCCGCAAACGTGTCCTTTAAGTGTAGGGGTTATCACGCCTATCTAGAAAGTAGAAGGTTGAGGGTTCGAGTTCCTCCAAGACACGTGGATTCTTTTTCGCAAATTTCATATCAATTTGTCCATTTTCGAAGCATATGCACAGCCAAGATATTTAACAAAAAAATAAAAATCCTATTATCACAAGACAATTATTGTCGTGAACCTAACTTATGAACTTGAATGGCCAGTAATGGCCCACTCGTAATCCATGCACCTAGTCTTGAGTGACCACTGGATTTCCTCCTAAAGTTCCTCCGGATTTGACTCCTATTGTCTGTCTTGCTGCTGCCCAAGATTTTGTATAGGTTATCCGACTTCGTCAGTACATGGAAATAACCAGCGGAAACATACATTTTCAGTGCAAAACGTAAACAAACGAGCATAAATTCCATACAAAAATCAACAAGTCGGATAACCTGTACATAAAAAAATCTTGGCTGCTGCCTATCTGATTGCCTCTTGGGCTGGAAGATTCTAAAACTGTACGTAACAGGTGGATTTTATAAATTGATCACTTTTACATGTGATACGGATCTTCCGAAGGCCCTTGGGTGCTCCTCACATCCGTGAGAATGGGTCACGACAATAATTTCGTGCTCATCAGAGTACGACAAGAAAATTAAAAAAAAAAGACTCTTCTGGTAATGTGGACAACTTGTTTGACGAAACCCTAACGTGCAAATTTATGAGAAAGATCCAGTTTCTTATTTTTAAGAATTTAACGGTAAGCCGCACATTGGCAATTTTCTTACTAAAATGTCCAGGGAAAAAGAGGAATAATAAAATAAAAAATAAGAAATGATTTGTAATAAATTCAAGAATTTTGTAGAACAACGACTTTCAGGAGAAACATGCGCTTAAAAGCTCTAAAATCACTTTAACATGGTCAAAGCGTGAACGAAATGAATCGCAATGTTCACAATACTTATAGAGCAAACCAAAAGCTACCGTTTAGAGGTTGATGTCATGATCTTCGGCGTTTATATCTTTAGTAAGATTTTTTTCAAAATTGAAAATAGCCCAGAATCACTCAATTGACTTGAGCCCAGAGTCTCTCAATTTTCGTGTATACATGGATGAGACAGTGTGCCATGAGCTACGAAAGCTCACGTAGCATGGATTCAGTGTGACGAGAGAAGCTCACGCGCATAAAATAACTAATTGAGCGTGTCTCAATGTACGTCTGAATAGCTGGCGTTACTCAATGAGCTAGACTTTACTAAGGTGGCGCAGATAAGCGCTGCATGCCACTAGTTATCTCTTTCACTCTCCCGCTGTTCTTATGCAACGCAAATAGTGACGTCACTAATTGCATTGCATAAGATGACTGGGAGAGTAAAAGAGAGAGCTAGTGGCACGCTGCGCTGATCTGCGCCACCTTAGTAAAGTCTAGCTCCTTGGGCGTTACTTGGGCGACGATATGGTCCAATGCACCGAATGAACACAATGACGTTTGAGACGGGCGCTGTTTACTAAAAATGAACACTTGCATGAACTCGATGAATGAAAAAGTATTCATACTTAGTAAACAGCGCACCGCTCAAACGTCAATGATGAACTCGGTGCATTGGACCATTATTGAATGGGAATTTCCCGCCCAAGCTGTTTTACGCACCTTCGCTGTTGTTTGGAAAGGTTTGCCATCCACGCTGTCTCAATGTCTCAATGCGACTCATCTATGTAATGTGAGGTACACAAGCTTCTTGAGACTCGCATGCGCCAAATTTTATATGCGCGTAGCAGTCGTTGCTCAATCTTATCTTTTTTTGTACGCGTGCATGATGTCTGCTTGAGCCACCTCGAAATTTTATCCTTTACTTATGGATTCTGTACACCTCCGGTGGTGCAAAGGGCCGACTTGAAAGATCTCCATCCTGAGCGTTGCGCGGCTATCGCTTTAACCTGTTGCCAGGTTAGATTTCGGTCGACTTCTTTTATTTCTTTATTGAGGCTTCGCGCCATGAGCCTCTGGGTCTGCCTCTGCTGCGATGTACCGCTGGGTTCCAGTCTAATGCTCGTTTACAGATTTCGTTTCCACCCCTACGTAGAGTGTGGCCGACCCAGCCCCACTTCCGATCCCGAATTTCTGTTGCTATCGGCCTCTGGTGACAACGACGATGGAGCTCGTTGTTTGAGATCCAGTTGTGAGGCCACCAGGCCCGAATTATATACCGCAGGCATCTGTTAATGAACACCTGCAGCCGTTGAGTGTTCTCCACTGATACACACCATGTTTCGCTAGCGTACAACAGCACAGATTTCACGTTAGAGTTGAAAATTCGTATTTTGGTGCGTTCACTTATCTGCCTGTTTTTCCAGATATTTCTTAAACTCGCAAAGGCAGCCCTTGCTTTCTTGATCCGTGCGCCTATGTCGATCTTGGTACCGCCGTCTGACGCCATTTGGCTACCAAGATATTGGAAGCTTTCAACATTCTCCACTGGTTGCCCGGCTACTGTGAAACTGGAAGGGGTCACCGTGTTTACATCCAACGATTTGGTTTTGTTGACGTTGATTACTAAGCCTGCCGAAGAGGAGCGCTCAGCAAGGTCGTTGAGCTTACTCTGCATATCAGAGCGCCGTTGCGCGAGGAGTGCAACGTCATCAGCCAATTCGAAGTCGTTTAGGTGCTCCATGGTTATAGGCTGCCATAACAGCCCGCGGTTTGGTTCACGGTCAATTGCATCTACCAGAATCTCATCGATTACGATGAGGAACAGTAACGGTGATAGAATACATCCTTGCCTCACACCAGCTACGACCCGGATAGGTTCGGACAGAACCACATTGTGCAGTACTCTACACGAAAAGGCCTCGTACTGTGCTTCGATGAGGCCGATGATTTTCTCAGGAACCCCCTTGCGTCTCAGGGCGCCCCACATATTCTCGTGATTGAGACGGTCGAAAGCTTTTTCGTAGTCAATGAGTACCAAGTAAAGGGACTCTTGGAATTCGTTGACCTGCTCCAGAATGATGCGGAGCGTGACAATATGGTTCACACAGGATCTTCCGGCACGGAATCCGCCTTGCTGCCGCCGGAGAGTCGCATCGATCTTCTCCTGAATCCGGGCTAGGATAATTTTGCACAGAACTTTGAGAACGGTACACAGCAACATAATGCCTCGCCAGTTATCGCATACAGTCAGGTTACCCTTTTTGGGTACCTTCACTAAGATACCTTGCATCCAGTCGACCGGGAAAGTTGCGGTGTCCCAGATATTACGAAATAAACGATGCAGTAGTTGAGCGGATGTCATGGGGTCAGCTTTGAGCATCTCGGCTGATATGCGGTCGACCCCTGGGGCTTTATTCGATTTCATGCTTTGGAAGGCTGTTTGAATCTCTAGCAGTGATGGAGCTTCGGTATTGACGCGTGTTATACGTCGGATCTTAGGCAGATCATGCCGAGGTAGTGATGGCCTGGCTGGCACTTGGAAAAGTTGTTCGAAGTGCTCGAACCAGCGTTTCAGCTGGTCAGTTGGGTCGGTCAATAACTGATTATTCGCGTCTTTCACAGGCATCGTTGCATTCATCTTCGCCCCGCTTAAGCGTCGTGAGATATCGTAAAGGAGGCGAATGTCCCCGGTTGCGGCGGCTCTCTCTCCTTCGTCGGCCAGAGAGTCTGCCCACGCTCGCTTGTCCCGTCGACATGAGCGTTTTACTTCCTTCTCAAGAGCCGCGTATCGTTGACGGGCTAAGACTTTGGCTCCTCTGGTTTTCGATCGCTCTATCGCGGCTTTGGATTCTCTTCGCTCTTCTATCTTCCTCCAGATCTCATCGGTGATCCATTGTTTTCTCTGGGTGCGTGGTTCGCCCAGATAGTTCTCGCTGGTGGCGATGAAGGCATTCTCTATGGCGGTCCATTAGTCTTCCACGCTGCCACCTTCCGGAATATCTGCAGCATGCGTCTCCGGTTCTTCAACGAAGGAACGTTTCACCGTGGCATCTTCCAGTCGGCGTGTGTTGAATCGTCGTCCAACTCTTTCCTCCTGGCGACGAATCCGCGCAATGCGCAGGCGTATTTCGCCGATGAGGAGGTGATGATCAGACACGATATCGGCACTACGTTTTTTCCGTACATCAAGAAGGCTCCGTTTCCGGCTGATGCAGATGTGGTCGATTTGATTTTCTGTAAAGCCGTCACGGGAGACCCACGTGACCTTGTGAACCGGTCGATGAGGGAAGAGCGATCCCCCGATCACCATGTCGTTATTACCACAAAATTCTGCGAACAGCTCTCCGTTTGCGCTCATTTCTCCGGGACCGTGGCGTCCCATAATGCGCTCATGGTTCGAGTTGTCGGATCCGATCTTCGCATTGAAGTCGCCCAAACAGATCTTGATATCACCCTTCAGAATTCTATCTATGACGGCATTGAGTTGACTGTACAAGTTCTCTTTGTCTTGCAGATCGGCAGCATCGGTTGGCGCATAACATTGGATTATAGTAAGGTTTCGGACCCGTGTTCTAAATCTGGCAACGATTATCCTTTCACTTATAGGTTCCCACTTCATAAGCGCAGAGTGTGCCTGAGCGCTTAGTAGGAAGCCAACTCCGCGATGCCGGGGAGCGTGGTGACCTCGTAAACCAGAGTATAGCACAACTTGTCCCGACGGCGTTCTGTGTTCTCCAAAGTTTGGCCAACGGACTTCACTCAGTCCCAGGATCTCAAGCTTCATGCGGCGTGATTGGCAAGTTGTGCCAATTTACCCTGCTGGGTTAGGGTTAAAACGTTCCATGTTCCTATTCGTGTCCGTTTTTTCGCGCTAAGAGTCGTCGCCGTAAAATCAGTCCGTATTCAGATTCTCGAACAAATTGATGTTTCGGAACAGACGCTGTTGGAACCGCACCTCCTTGGTGGACAGACGCTCGATCGGTCGGGTCAAATTTGTTTAAAGTCCCACCCAACACCAGGACTAGGCTAGTGCGCTTTGAGCGGCACACGGTCGCTTTGATAGGGCCTGCTTGGGGACACATGCAGCTTTTTATAGAAGTTCAACAGAGCCCACTGTCGAACCCCACCACATCCTAGGCAGACCCCACAGGACGCACCCTCTCACTCTAGCTGATGTTAGAAGGACAACAGTGCCCAGGATGCACTACCAGCTAAGTACGCAACCCTTAGCTGACGGTCAGTTGTCATCGGAAGACCCGTGGAAGCGTGAGTATTGGAACTTGTGAGGACCAGAGCTATGTTAGGCGCCCCTTCCCGGATGTCAACTCACCATTTCGCAGCCCATTTTATCCGAATCAGCAAAAAAATTGACATCAGGCTTATTTTAGCATAAAAATTGTGATTCTGGGCTGACAGGTTGATTTTCGATACTTTTTGAAAACATGAAGAGGTTTAATGCTCCTGGGCTTTGTGAACGATATCGATATTATCGGGACTGATCGTCGTGCCGTGGAGGAGGCTTTTGTGTCTTTAACTCTTTATAAGGCAGACGAATCTAAACAATAAATTAACAAAAACAACAATAGGACACAATGTTGACATGGTATTGAACTCAAATGTATGTTTGTTATACATTAAACAGTTCAGAAACATTGAAAAATTGGTGGCAATATAGTTGCCACTGCCCGTAAAGCGGGACAACATTGGTGGCAATATAGTTGCCACTGCCCGGCAAGCGGGAAAACGAGCAGCAACAGAAATACATAAAAGATTTTTAAAAATTAGGTTTTACGTAAAACCAGTCAAATCAAGGCACGTTACATTTTTTGATGAAGAGTCCTAGTCGGAAAACGTATTATAAGTAAAAAAAAAAAATTTGCGCTTTTGTTCCCGGGACCTTTGAAAAAAAAAAACAAAATTTCGTCAAAAATCCAAAAACCAAATATACAGAAAAGCAAAGCTTTTTTCACGATAATCACTTCATAATCTAACACAGGAGATTCAAAATAATTAATACCAACGGGAAAAAGTATATCTTTATTGTTTTTTTAACGAATTATAATTGAAAATCCTTCTTCCTATCGTAACATACGATCTGTTCGTAAAAAACTGTTCTCAAATTGACATTTCAATTTTTTTTATGGCTTCATCTGGGGTGTTACTAGGAAGCAAACAAAGCCACTACATGGGAAATAATAAGTAGAGCTCTTGTTAATAAATAGAAAAACATATAATTTGTTGGTGGCAATATATTGCCACTGCCTTATAAAGGGTTAACCCTTATGCGGCCGACGGGGTACCCGTGTTCCTTTTTCAGCTTCAAGTGGTGATATTTCAATGCCTTTTTATAGCTGAAAACTGAAACTCGGTGACATCTAAGAACTAAAAAAATCACGTTGATACAGTGAGGAGGGACGTGGGGAGCGGCATTTGATTTTTTCCCGCGTGGATGGCCGACAGGGTACCCGTGTTCCCAGTAATTGATATTTTCATAACTTTTACAATTTTCAACCGATTTAGATAATTTTGACAGTTTTGGAAACAGAAACTCATATACTTTTTGCCCATTGTCAAGGTTTACAGTTTCTGTCCATGGTTATACAATAAATCTTTTAAGTAAGGCTTAAGAGTCTACATGCGTTAACAAAGGACTATTAACCAGTTTCAAATATATTACATGCTCATTGCGGTTCTTAGAACAGTCGGAGTTCACAGTATATGTTCTCGGTCTCCAAAAACCCCTGGAGTAAGGCCTCAGTCATCCAAAAAATGCCTGGGAAAAGATCTTAAGGTCTGCTAGCGTAACCAAAGGTCTATCGTGCAAATTCAAAAACGGTACATGCTCTTTACTCCATGTATTTCTAGAACGGCCATTAGCATATGCCATGAACGCATTTTATTCGTGGGTCACAAAGAACAAGTACCAAATTTAAAGCAGGCTGATATGTCTCTGGTGTAGATTCTAATGCCTTACTTCAGAGTTTTGTTGGATGACCATGAACATTTGAAATGGGTGCATTCTATTCTACGTACCATAAAGGGCATGTATAACTATTCAAATAGGCCGAAAGAACTCTGGTTACGCGTGAAGTTCTTGAGGATTGTTCAAGGGCTTGCTTGGATAACCATGAGCAAATGCAATGGAAGCGGTCTACTCTATGTACCACGAAGGGCATGTGCCACTTTTGAAACAAGCCAAAAGATCTCTGGTTACCCATGCAGATTTGAAGGCCTATTCCAGGGTTTTCTTGGATGACCATGAACCTATGCAATGGACGCATTTTTTTTTCGTGTCACACAGGGCATGTACCACTTTTGAAACAATCTAAAAGGTCTCTGGTTACGCGTGTAGATCTTAAGACCTTTTCCAGGGTTTTCTTAGATGACCATGAACATATGCAATGAAGGTGTTCTATTATATGTACCACAAAGGGCATATACCACTTTTGAAACAGACCGAAAAATTACTAGTTACGCGCAGATCCTAAGGCCTTTCCAGGGTTTTCTTGGATGACCATGAACATATGCAATGAAAGCGCTCTATTCTATGTATCACAAAACACATAGGTCCAAGCTCCAGGAGGATCTCGAAATACTTTAAATACTTGAAAATTATTATGAACGTCTTACTGTGCGTCATCAAGGATCTGCACCCCTTATGACTTCTTGATTTATCGGCGTACCAAGAACATCTTAAGGCCTCATCATTAAAAAAAATTGGACAACCATGATAACGAAAACAATTTGGACGACCCTAATACCGAAAGTTACATCTTAAGACTAAAAGTAAGTTAAATATCAAACTTTGTTTACCCAAACGATGGCAAACTTTTTTTTACGCTCGAAATTCCAAATAAGGCTCCCTCTTTTTACGCCCTAAATTGGAAATAACTCTCCCTCTTTTTACACTCTGATTCCATTTACGCTCCCCCGTTTTGGGCGCAAAAAGAGGTTTTGCAGAACATATGTTGTGATCGAACTATTTTCCAAGGACATGTACCAGCATTTTGAAATTAATTGACAGACCTTCGATTACGCGTGTGGATCCTGTAGCCTTTCTTCAGGGATTTCTTGTATGACCGAGGACTTATCCGAGAGATTTCTTCGATAGCGCAGAACATATGCAGTGATCACATTTGATTTCAAGGAGCACAAAGAGCATGTACCACTTTTAAGACAAGTCCATAGACCCATGGTTACGAGTATAGACCTTAAGGCTTTTCTCCAGAAATTTCTTGGATGACTCGGAGAATATACTGTGAACGCATTCTATGCTAAGTACCACAAAGAGCATGTATCGTATTTGAATTTGGATAATAGGCCTTTGGTTACGCTAGTAGATCATAAGGCTTTACTCCAGAGATTTCTCGGATGACCTCACTTCAGGGACTTTTTGCATTACCCAAAGCATGTATTGTGAACACTTTCAATTCTAAGAAGCGCAAAGAGCTTGTAGTTATGAGAATACCAATTTATAGGAACACGGGTACCCTGTCGGCCATCCACGTGTGTTTTTTTGTTGGTTGCATAAGGGTTCAAGAGGGAGACAGCGAAGATTGAACTCACGATCAATTCCAGCGGAACGAAGTACATGATCGCTGGCAATTAACGTGGGTTCATTAGTGGTAGTGAAGTGGTGCTGGGTGGCAAAAAATTTGAGGTGGTAGAAGAATGTGTGTATCTTGGAACATTAGTGACGTGCGATAATGATGTTACACGTGAGGTGGAAAAGCGTATAGAGACTATTATTATTACGGACTTCGTTATCAGCTTAAGTCCCATAGTCTGCAAACAAAGACAATATTCGCGTTGTATACTACATACTCCGATTCTTCCGGTTGCTTTATACGGTCATGAAACATGGACGATAAAGGAGGCTGATCGGAGAGCTTTTGAAATGTTTGAGTGTTAGGTGCAGCGAACAATATTTTTCTTGTTATTGGCATTACATCCCCCACTGGGACATTGCCGCTTCGCAGTGTTCATTCATCATTTCCACAGTTATTAACTGCGAGGTTTCTAAACCAAGGTACCATTTTTACATTCGTATATCATGAGGCCAACGCGATGATACTTTTATGCCCAGGGAAATCGAGACAATCTCCAATCCGAAAATTGCCTAGACCTGCACCGGAAATCGAACACAGCCACCCTCAGCATGGTCTTGCTTCGTAGCCGCGCGTCTTACCGCTCGGGAGTAAACAGGAGAACGGCATCTGGCGGCGTCGCATGAATCACGAGTTGATTTATAAAGGGCTGGATATTGTAAGGCTTATACAAAAGGGAAGATTACGCTGGGCTGGACGATGCGTATGTCGAAGGAGTGACAAGCAAAGAGAATATTCAGAAGATAACCCGGAAGTGGCCGTCGGGTTCGTGGAAGGCTGTGTACACGATGGCTTTTTGCAGGATTGAGTCCACTGGATGATGATACTCCATTCGGTGTAGCTTAATCGAGGAGCTGTAGCTGTCAAGTAAGTACCAGCTACACATGATCACGGGAGTATGTGGATTCTACATGGATGTGGAACAAGACATTCCGAAGACACAAGACAAGCGCAAAAAATTGAGACAAAGCGACAAAAATCAACAGATTCTGATATACTAATCATTACTAATCGGTGCGGCCAATCTTTCTACAAACGAGAGAGACAATAGTCCCGTCCCGCGCTCGCCAGTTCTATACCACTCGGGTAGAGACGGTTCAGTGTGCCGACATACAAATGGATTGAAGATGATACGACTGACTATACTGTATTTAAAAATATGTGTAGATGCACAGCACGTGGAATATTATGTCGAAAACCGACCCAACCCCAGTATATTAGACATATGCTTTCCCTGCTAAGCTACGAAAGACCTCCTTCTTCCCACCTAACTAAGCGTAATGCTACGTACACACCAGTCAAGCAGTTCGACGAACATTGACTCCACCCCCAAGAAAACGCTTCGGTTGCTGCTTTGTTGGAACGTGTGTGAAGTTGTTCGAACAACCATTTGACAGTTGGCGGCTCGGTTGGGAAAAATTAAAACGGTTTGATTTTGGTTTGAGTTGTCGGGGGTGGAGTCAAGGTTTGCCGAACATGTTTGAGCATTTGTAGTGAAGTTGCACAAACCCCCATATATTTTTTGATGGTTGGTGCTCGAGTTGGTGCTTCGGTCGTTCGTGTGTGATATTGTTGGTCGAATAAATTGATTGTTCGTGTCGGTGTTGATAAAAATTGATGAATGTTTGAATAAACGGGAGGTGGAGTCAATGTTGGTCGAACTGCTTGACCGTGTGTACGTTCCATAAGTAAGCCCGAAGTACCAACACTAGACACATGGTCCAACACTCATTTTATATTCACAAGAGTAGTCTTAAACATTGTATTGGCTTTTTTCGGAACTAAATTAAAAATCTCCCCGTCATTTCAATATTATAAAAGACTTTATTTCGTTAGAGCTGTATCCTCTCTCCTTCCATTACAGTTGTTCTGACAAAATTGTTCATTTGTTCATCTATAAAAAGCAGTTTTACTTTACACAAATATTTACTTATGGTTTTCACCTTCATCAACTTTCTTTCTTTCTTTGCATTCCTACTAGTAGTAATCAGCTTACATCGTATCCTAAAAGACGATTCTATTCGTTTTCGATAACTTCTTGTACGCAGGATTTTGATTCGTTTCTTTAGCTTCGATTTTCGAATTCTTCAAATTCATTCATTATCTCCTGATTATATATTTGACAACAACTTTCACTTCGCTCGGTCACCTTCCTGATTACTTACTCTCTTATCATTTCACTTTTCCGCAGCATTTTCAATTTTCTTTGGTTGCTATTTACAAACGAATGAGATTCTAAGCTACGCCGGACTTGTCTCGGGGATTTTTAAAAATACGACGGGAAGGGGACAAAATCGCTGCAATGAACAATAGAACTGGAAAACTGGAAGGCGGACGCGGATAGAGAACAAGCCGTAGTATCACCGACAACTAACACTTGCTTATCAAATATCTAATAATGTGTGTGATTGTAACGTTTGTAAAAAACCGAAAACGATCTATTGCGCGAATTGTTATCCTTACTCTACTCCGGTGATTTTGATTGTTTCATAACTCTTAATAGTTTCGGGAACGGAACAAAGCGGGTCAACATACCCGCTTCCGATTCTTCATATTAACATAATATGAATGATTGATATTCTGCGCCATTGATGTGATTGGTGCTTAGTACGGATTATCTAAGTAGAAATGGCGCTTTTTCTAGTTTTCACTCACTGGGACAGCGTCCTACTTTTTCGATTCGAACTTCTGCTGCAGCGATGCCACATTAGAAGACTTTCCGGCACCAGGTCGTGCGGCAGCCGTTAGAATTTTGTTGCTAGAGGACGAGATCTTCGGTTTGACTACGCCTTCCGGCTTGGCCGGAGTTTTGGGCTTCTGCGCCGGAGCGCTGGCCTTGGCCGCAGTGACGCCACCATTCGCAACCCTACCCTTGGGCGAAGGGCTCCGCGTTCGAACCGAACTACCGATTGGCTTTCGACTGCCGTTGACGGCCGAAGTGATGCTGGGGGGCGTTGGATTTCTGCTTAGCTTCGGAACCGTACTGCTACCGTTGGCGAGCTTCTCCTGGTTGATTTTGGACTTGGTGGCCGCTACGACCGACCCCGGACGGCTGTTGGACATCGTGCTGTGATAAGGCTTGTACGGAGCAGCTGCCGTTGTCGTGGACTTTTTTGGTTTACTGAACTCGGCGGGGCCTTCGAACTGCAGCGTGCCAAGGACGTTGGATCCTCCATTTTTAAAACTACTTAAATTAGATGAAACACTTTCTGGCTTCGATGGGGCCACCCGTGCGATTGGGGCATTAATAGCCGACGGTCGCAGATAACCGCTGGACGTGGTACTGACATTGGACTTGAGAGTGGGTGGATACGGTTCGTCATCATCGTCCGTGGGGGCTTCGATTTGGTCTTCATCATCTTGAATCTCAGAGGTGTTGACGTACGTAGGTTCGTCATCTTCCTCCTCGGCCATAGGTGCGTGCGAGTTTTTCCGAGCGCCTCCCTCGCGCTTCAACGTTGTAGCTATGTACACCGAGTCACTTCCGCGACTCTCAATCTCATTGACTATTTCTCCCAGGAGACCCATGCTATCGGAGCTTCCAGATGAAAGTGTGGCCTGGGGTGACAGTATGCTTGGAGGCGATGGAGACTCATCGATCACCGAGTAGATGTTGTCATGCCCAAGTGCAGTTACCGGTCCGTTGGAAGACGCCGATGGGATGGATTCTTCTACGTCCTGGCAGTCGTCGTAGTCGTTTCGGGGAGCTACTATTATCACCGACTTCGGAGGGGGTAGTTTGTGGTAGCCGTGAGTTGCAGGCGTTGCCGAAGTCGGAGGAACTGGAGGTCGTGGAGGAGGCATTGTAGGACGCGATCCCACCATACTCTGAGGGCGTTTCAGAGTGGATGGTTTCCGTGGAGACTCTGCAGCAGCCTGACCATCACCGGGAACACGCTTTTCGTGCGCATTCGGATCTCGCATGCTCTTCGCCCGTTGGACGTTGGGAATGCCAGGCCCCAGCGTCGATTCGGTTTCGTTAAGTTTTGGCATACTCTTGGCTAAATCGGAAGCGATGGGAATCGGGGCGGAGATCTCGAGGTTTTTGAGCTTCTCCTTATCAACAATTTTGATGTTTTTGGGTTCCGCTTTGGGCAGTTTTTCGTCTTTCTTCAGGTAGGAGGTGATGCGGTTCAGTTTGCCTTCTTTGGGTTTCTTGTCCTTGAGGGTAGGGTTGATCAGAATCTCTGGAACGATATTTTCCTGAGAACCTCCGGATGGGTCGGTGTGTACGGGAGGTAGTACCGGAGCGGGTCGGATGGGGACCTTGACTTCTCTGGAGGTGTTGGTGGATGATTCCAGGATGGGGCTGGAAATGATTGGACGTGCTGTTGATCCGGGGTTCAACGGAGGCAAGGCCGGAGCGCTCTCCATCTGGTGCTCGTGATTGGCCAGTTTGTATCCGTTGATCTGATGGATTCCTGCCGGTTTATTGTAGGTGCTGTTACCGATCTGTACCGTGTGAGCGGGTACGGCTGGCTTAAATTTGGGAGCAGGGGGTGCAGGGCGGCTGGGAACGGTACTACTGGTATCCTCACTGTATTTGGACACCGGGTGAACGAACGCTACATTGGGAGACTTAAGGTTGACTCCCTGCTCGGAAAGGGGTTTAAGGGTGAAGCCTTTGAATTTACCGAACATGTTGTTGCTCATGAAGTCCACATCACTCGAGGGTCTTAGCAGTGCGGAGTTCATATCGTCCGGAGAGTTAGGCGACGAAGGAACCATCGTATGTGTCGATCCGGTGCTCCGGGATGAATCCGACTTCGGGTTGTTGGTAGGCCTAAAAAAGAGGGACATTACATTTGAATGGGCACAGTTGTTCTTCTTTAGAAGTTTGGTACAGTTAGTATTGATACACTCAATTCTCTTTATATGTCACTTTTGGGATTTTTTTAGCTTAAGTGATGGAAACACTAAAAGAGGTTGTAAACTATCGAACAAGTCATTATCCGGAACATTTTTTGCTGAGCCGGATAGACTGGAAGCAAAATGTCATTGCAAATTTCATACGATTGGATTGTTACACTGAGGATACTGGCCGTAAGAATTTCATACGACCAAACTTATGAGAATGTTTCATACGAATTGAACTATGAAAATCATAGAATCTTTTTTCGATCAATTCTAACTCTTTATTGGGTATCCAACGAGACAGTTTCTCGAAGCGTCGGTGGGCGTGTGGTGTGTAAGCACGCCTCCTAATCATGTCGTCCATGGATCCAAACCGGGTTACACTTTTTTCTAACAAACTGAAAATATTTCATAAAATTGTCGTATGAAATGCATTCCATTGGAGAATGGTACACTGAGGAAACGGGTCGTATGAACATCATAGGACACTCTTTTGAAATTGCGACATAAGAAAATGTGTTGATTTTCATAAGTTTTTCTTATGGAATGAATTTCATAAGACGATCTTATGAAATATTTTGAATATATGTGAAAAAAATCAACCCTGATTCGAACCGTGGACGTCGAGATTAGGAGGCGCGTGATTACATCACACGCCTATCAACGCCTCAAGAAAACATTTTGCTGGATAGCCAATATATATCCAGAATTTATCAAAACAAGGTCTTATGATTTTCATAATTCCATTCTTATGAAATGTTCTCATAAGATTGGTCTTATGAAAATTGTAAGAGCCATTTTCTTGAGTGTATGAAAATCAATACTTTTTCTTGTGCCGAAATTTCAAAAGAGAAACGTATGATGTTCTTACGATCAGTATCCTCAGTGCAGTTTTCTGCGAACGGTAATGGCCGCCAGGTTGCCCGTGGGTTAGTCTCTGGAAAAGGTGCTGATTAGAAGGATACACGCCATCTTATTTACCACGTTGATCAAAATGCTCGGAACGGTGGGTGCAATTGACATTCACAAGCGTCAAATCAGAGACTAGCCCATAGGCAAGCTGGTGGCCATTACCGCTCGCGGAGAGCTGGATACCAACCCTCGAATGAAGAAAAAATATTAAATAAGTGAGAAATGAGGAGTTTGAAGTGAGAAGTGAGGCGTCGTCTTCACTTCTGATTTTTCGCTTCTTAATGTAAAAATTCAAAAGAAAACTAAGGAGTGAGAAGTTAGAAATGAGACGTCTTCTCACTTTTTATAAGAAGTGAGAAATGGAAACGAGATGTCTCATTTCTTACTTCTCGTTCTCACTTCTCATGTGAGAAGTTAAAACTATGATAGAAGTTAAAATTAACAAGTAGGAAATAAGACGTCGCACGTCTTACTTCTAACCTCTCACTTTTCATTTGTTATTTCTCTCAAGAAGAAATGAGAAGTATAAAGTGAGACAGCAAACTTCTAACTTCTCATTTCTCACTTCTTATTATTTATTTCGTCCTTCTCAATAATCATTAATCACTTCACATTTTGTATTGTTCTGTCAAACAACATTATCGGCTGAATGGGCCATACAGCAAACAACATTTACGAGCATAGGATCCGTTCGGCCAAACTTAATTTACCGGCATGTGACCTGTTCAGCTACATTTTTTGCCAAATGACATTTTCGACCAAATGGCCCCTTCTACCAAACGACCATTTCGGCTAAACGGCATTTCTGGTCAAATGACATATTTGAAGGAACGATTTTTTCGGCCCTTCGAGGAAGAAGAATTCGACTCCGGATAGGAAAGGAAGGAAACCCTGCCCGAAAGTGAATCATTTCCATTTGTACAAAGTGAATTTAATTCCACCCGTTCTTCAGCGAATCAGTGTCTGGTAATAGCCATATCCAAGAAGCTATTCGTTTAGAATTTCAGAAATTATTTTCAAATGGCGACATCCATCCTTTGCATAGACGACATAATACGTCCGGCTGGAGATTGAAGAGCGACTTTTGTACCACACTACTGAGCTGATAAAGATGTTAAGTAAACATGAGGCTGTTTTTACGGACAAGCTGAGCTGTTTGAAGAATATGAAGGAAAAAGCAGTTCCAAAATTTTGCGTTCCCAGAAAGTACCATTAGGAAAAAGTGGAATCTTTTGAGAAAACGAAAAACGTTATTGCAAATGACAGGCTATCGCCTCACTACGACCAAGAACTCTTTGTCAAGCTATATTTCTAATAACGCACGTTTTCCAGAATATTTGCTTCAAAAGTCTACAAAAAGCACAATATGCTTACCGTCCTTATGACTAACGTACTAATGCCTTATCGATCCACCACATTATGCCGGCTGGTTGGATAGCCTCATATGCCCAATCCATAAGAAAGGGCACAGACTAGAGTGTGCCAATAACAGAGGGATCACCCTTCTGAACTCGGCGTACAAAATTCTGTTCCGTATTCTGTTTAACAGACTGAGACCACTTGAGAAGTCCATCGTCGCCGAATACCAGGCCGGTTTTTGTGAGGGCCGAACAACGACGAATCAGATGTTTAGTCTGCGGATGATCCTTGATAAATTCCTGGAGTCCAACTTGCAGAGTCACCATCTGTTCATTGATTTCAAAGCAGCGTACGATTCAGTGAAAAGAAATGAGCTGTGGCAGATAATGTCCGAACATGGTTTTCGGCGAAATTGATTAGACTGATACGTGCAACGCTGGATGGCCGAAATCAAGTATTCGGAATGCAGGCGAAGTGTCAACTTCGTTTGTGACCTTAGAGACTGAAAAGAATGATGCACCTCGAATTTACTGTTCAACACTACACTCGAGGGCGCTATTAGGAGATCTGGAACAAAGGAACGGCACTATCATCACACAATCGCGTATGCTCCTGGGCTTTGCAGGCGACATCGACCTTATTGAGAGGGAGACGGCGAGGATAGGCTTAACCATTAATTCTACCAATACAAAGAGGAAGACCAGTGGTGTTGGTGCTGAGGTAGTGCTTGATGGGGATGTGTTTGAAGTGGTGGAAGAATTTGTTTACTTGAAACGATTGTGACATGTTACAATGGCGTTTCCGTAAAGTGAAAAGACGTATATAAATACGTGAATAGGGCCTTCTACGGATTACGTAACCTTAGGTCCCGCAACATGCAGACGGAAACGAAATTTGCTCATACAAAACTCTTTTTCTACCAGTGATCCTTCATGGCAGCGGTTCTCAACCTTTTTCTTGAGAGGTACCCCTTCGAACTTTTACATTCATTGAGGTACCCCCTATTTTTTCGCTGTGAATGAAAATAAGCATCACTTGAGATGTATAAAAACGGAACTGAAAACTAATGAGATATATCCTGCTTATGATCGCATATCAGTTCCATCTTTGCTGGATTTTGATAATATACGATTTTGGGTAGTATGGCTCTCTATAAAGCTGATGAAATTTTCGTTATTCCGTGAAACTTGCAATTCAAATTTAGTTCATCAAGCTTTTATAAGTCTTTGAGGACATGTGGAGGCTTTTGAGCCTCTTGAAAGTAAACTTGGGAGCATCCGAGCATCTTGAAAGGAGGCTTCCGAGCCTTTAAAATGAGACATGAGAATTTTAAAAGGCCGCTTTTGAGCCTCTTGAAAGCAGGCTTCTGAGCATCTCTTCTTCCTCTAAACCTCGTCAAAGAACGCTTTTCAGCATCTTGGTAGGACGCTCTGAGCCTCTGAAAGAGGTTTTCAAACTCCTTGAAAGAGGAATTCCAAACCTTCTCTTGACTCTTGTCTCATGACAGGAAGCTTTGAGCCTCACGAAAATGGGTATTAGCTTCTAGAAGGAGTCTTCAAGCTCTTGAATTCAAACATTTGAAGGAGGCCAACCCTCTTGAAATGAGGCTTAAGCCTGTTGAAGGAGGATCTGAGCTTGATAGGAAGCTTGAGCCTCTGAAAGGAGGCTTCGCCCTTGAAAGGAGGCTTCAAGCCTCTTGAAAGTTTCAAGCCTCTAAAGTAGGCTTGAGCCTCTTGAAAGGAGACTTGAGCCTCTTGAAAGAAGGTTTCTGAGCCTCTTGAAAGAAGGCTTCTGAGCCTCTTGAAAGGAGGTTTCTGAGTCTTTGAAAGGAGACTGAGCCTCTGAGGGCTTCGAGCCTTTAGACTTTTGACCTCAAGAGAGGTGGCTTTTGAAAGTAGGCTTCTGAGCCTCTTGAAAGACAGCTTCTGAGCCTCTTGAAAGGAGGCTTCTGAGCGTCTTGAAAGGAAGCTTCCGAGCCTCTTGAATGGTGGCTTCTGAGCCTTATGGCAGGCTTTCGAACATCTAGAAAGTAGGCCTCTGAAAAGTAGACTTCCGAGCCTCTTCAAAAGCGGCTTTCAAGCATCTTGGAAGGAGGTTTCTGAGTTTTTGATAGGTTTTTGAGTATGTTGAAAGGGGCTTCGAGCTTTGAAAGGAGGCTTCAAGCTTCTTGAAAGAAGAATTCCAAACCTTGAAGGAGGCTTGAGTCTCTTGAAAGGAGGCTTACGAGCTGCCTGAAGAACGCTTAAGAGCGCTAGAAGAAGAATCCGAAAGGCTTGAAAGACTTTGCAACGCTACTGAGCTTTTACAGGCTTTGATAAACTGATCGCATCGCCATGCATATTATGTACAATGCAAAGTTTTGGAATCAAATATAAAATAATCATCAAAACTAATAATAAGTTTTATTGAAATGGTAATACATCCGCCATTAGCAGTTTTGTCGAGGTACCCCTGGGGCCAGCGAAGGTACCCCAGGGAACTATTACGATTGAGAAACTGCTTTATGGGTATGAAGCATGGACGTCCAAAGAGGCGGACAGGAGAGCTTTGTTTCGAGCTAAAAGTGCTTTGTACAATACTGGAGGGAATTAGAAAATAGTGTTCTGCGGACGCATGAATCATGAGCTGTATCAGGTATACAAAGAAGAAAATTGTGAATCGTATAAAAACGGCAGTCTTCAGTGGGCTGGTCACTTAGTGCGAATGTTGGAAGAAAGAATAGTCAAACAATATTCAACAGAGAACTAGATAGATGCCGACGACTTCGTGGAAGGCCACGAACACGCTGGCTGCACTGGTAGAATCGGACATGGGGACCCTAAACGTTCGGGGAAATTGGAGGAACACCGCCCAAGACCGATTATGGAGTTCTACAATACGCCAGGTATAGGTGTATTGACGCTGTAGATACCAGGTATCCAGGTAGATAGACCTGATATCGATAGGAATTCTGATGTTGACGACGATCTCCAGCTACTGATTCGTCTAAAAATGTAAGGCGAAGGTACATTAGAAACGTTTCACTATTCCGAGAAATACCAACATTGAGAATAATGTCTCAATTTGAATCCTAGTTCGAAATTGAAAAAATCCTAAACAAAACCTCTAAAGCCAATTCCAGCGCTTAGAGGGAATGAAATGTTATTAACAAATGGTGAAAGGGGTCAAAACTTGCTAGAGTTTAAGGTCAACTTTCCCAAAGAAAGTTTTTGACGTCTAAGTATTTTTAAAATTTATAATGAAAAATCGAAAAAGTGCTGTTTTTAAAGATTGGGCTGATTTTGAACGAACATCGGATGATTTTTCAGGCCGGTTCACACGTGCAGCACTTTTTGGTTTTTGTTCTCTATATCTAAAATAGTTAGAGGAGCCTTGGGCTGAAAGTCTCTCATTAAATACATAAAAAATTAGAGGCATAAAAATATGGGTTCTTTGGGAAAGTGACCTTAAATAAGCCAAAGAACACTATCATGGACATTTTCTTCGATTACATGTAGATGTTCTGACTGCTTTAGTATTGTTCTCTGCCGGAGGATCTTCATCAAGATCTCGTACTCTGTGAGCTGGCGGAATTTCCACGCGTCGACTTAATCACCAGCGAACTGTTCAATGCCATCTTCGCGCTGCTTCCCATTGTTGTACTCTGAATTCTTCACTGAATGTTAACTGCTTCCAAAAACTCCAGCGAAGGCTTCAGATTCCACAAATAATTTCTTGCCTTCTGTCTGCCGAGTTATATGGCAATGCACGGAGAAATCTCATTCTCTTTCGTTCTTCATAATTTTGACGTTTACTGGCCTTGTTGTTTTCTTATTTCTTTGCAGCGAGAAGACACAATGCAGTCCGTGCAGTGCCCTATAGCCGGACTGGGCCCATAACTTGGAGTTATGTTTAGCTTCTAGGAGGTTTATTTAGAATTGGAATTTAATGGGGCAGTGGGATGTCATGTTTCATCAACTGCTACCTAC
This sequence comes from Armigeres subalbatus, assembly GCF_024139115.2. NCBI lineage: Eukaryota > Metazoa > Arthropoda > Insecta > Diptera > Culicidae > Armigeres > Armigeres subalbatus. The sequence goes on along the minus strand of NC_085139.1, from coordinate 27,869,578 downwards.
TTTGATTGCTACACCTTCTTTGAATATGTTGTTGAATAATGTAGACAAACTTGAGCTTGAGTAATTTTTGATCGGTGGTGTGACAGATTTTGAACAGCAGACTCTGATGAAAAATGTCAGTAGGAGTATGTGTAAGCAAGTCGAGCACATCGGTAATGGAGCCATATACATGTGCTCGACTTCGGTTAGCGGCAGTACACATCTAATTAAGTGTTTATTTGTAAGGTGATGGATTCGAAAAAGTGAAAATTAAAATCAACGTACCTGGAAGCGTCAATTATGATTTTCGTTACTTGTATTTTTTAAAGAATATGAATTGTGACGTAAAAGAGAATTGAGTTCATTGCACAGATGGAAGCAGTAATCCTAACGTGGAATTTGAAATCCTGAAGAGTTACCTCCGTGCCTCCGTCTATCATAAAGAAACACCTACCCAGTAGCGCAAAATGCATTATTGTTTGCGTGTATACGTGATGCCATGCGACTAAAACTACACACCAAGACGTTGGACAAATGACCAATACATAAAACCGGATTAGAGACATAACAATAATCGGATTAGTGAACTGAAAAATGATTTTGTATGCTTTCGACAGTAAATTAAGGTTAGAATAAAACCACAGTTGACATAACCACAACATTGATAAGATTATTATTAGCGAAAACATACGTAAGACTAGCCTAGGAACAAAATTAAAATCATGTCTTAATTCTAATGAATGTTTTAAAATAAGATTTTAAGATATTTTTATGAAAGAAGGAACTGACTTTTAACAAAACACCATTTATTTCTTAACAACTAAAGATGCAACTCCGTGCTTGTGTTTAGTAACTCAGGATTAGTACTGAAACCAACTGCAAGCCACTGATTTGAACATGCGGTTTGGTGGAAGTTTAGGTAGGATCTACATTTCGGCGGAACCAGAAGATGGAGAAGGAGAATGAGCGGAAGAAGCGATTGCACGCTTGGAACACATTGCAAAGCGAACGCTTGGTTTGTTGTACGTACACGGACGGTGGCTTGCGGTGCTTTTGGTGACTGCACCCGATGCTGACGCAGGTAGTAAACCGCGAAGGCAAATATCGAACAGGTTGGGACCACTCCAGAAGAAGATGTACAGAAACGCGTGAATCCGCTGCCATGTGAGAGAAACAAATTGTTCCGGAAATTAGATCCGATAAGGCGATATGCGGTGACGATTTTGGTTTTGCTAAATAGAAGTCAAAACTCACCATTTGGATCCGATGCCGGCCCACTGTCTTCTGAGCCCATTTCCGGACTCAGAAGGGCGGTCCAAACTTTTGTTGCAATGGCAGTGTCCTCGCTGTTACAGATTCTGCCATTGCAGTTCTCCGGACATTCCACCCCGTTACCTTGCGCTCGAAGACTCTCTACGGCCATCACACGCTGGTCGAACATCTTCCTCTCGCCACACTTGGCCCCATCCGGAGCCAATCCGGATCGACCTTCTGAGCCCCAAGTCCACGATCGCCGATCGGCAAGGAATCACACCCCATTATAAGTCATAAAGCTGTGCGACAGGATTGCCACCGATTCCATTCCGAACTCCAACCGCTCGTTCAGGTGCCGACAGTGTAACATTCCGCAAAACACATCCCCTCACCGCACTTGTCGTACTCGTTCTTCACTCGATTGTATCCACAGTTGCCATGTCTGGTACCCTCCTCTTTCTTATAACACTGATCGGATGACTCTCCCGTTGGACCCCAAGCAACGACACTGATCGTTCCTCGATCTGCAGGATCCCTGTAGCAGAACGCTTTCCCGTCCGCAAATCTCCGTATCCCTTTGAAGACATCGTTCGGGCAGTATTCGGACTCCCCAGAACAATATTCCGGCAGATCGATTCTCCTTCCGCTTCTCTGCAGACCGTGCTCCCGTTTTCGGTTTGCAACTGTCCAGGTCACAACACTCACCGTTGCACAAGAAGCATTCGAATGCAGCATACAGGTCCTCGGATTCAGCACGAATTTTTGCAATAATCCGAAGACCACAGTCACACTGTTCCCGTGCTCAACAAACCCATTGCCACATACCGGCGAGTCAAACAGCTGCGTCGGTTTGTTCTTCAAACAATAGTTCACGCATGATGAAAAGCCAAATTCAGCTGGTCAATGCTGCAACTGCTCCAGTGCTTCGGCGCGATCGAAGAACTGGAAGCGGACATAATACACCGTTCGTCCTCGCAGTGACAGTCCGGCGTCGTGCTCCATTCCGAAGTTATGTCCCATCTCGTGCGCAACCGTCGTGGCCTGCACCCCATCATCACTATGATACATCTCCACTCGCCGCTGAACTCGTACGCAGATCGGCCCTGAGCGCCTTCCCACGACGCCCCCCTCAAAGTGTTCCTTCGTGAACAGCTGCATTGTCGTTCGGATCCTGAAAGCACCTCTTGCGGTAGTGCAGGAAGTTCTTCAGCGTGATCTCCCATCGCTGGACAGTTCGATCTCGTTCGCCTCGTTCCAGATGACGACGCCACCAGCCCGATGAAAATGTTCAGCGGTTCGTACAGCGCGTTGATGATGTTGGGATGTCCTTGCAGTACTGCTGGATCACCTTGAAGTTCTCCTTCATGCTCTTGAACATCTTGTTGTCGATGACGATGACCAGCCTGACGTAGCTGGAGTGTTTGTTGGCATTGTACGGGCGCGGATGGTTGAGGACGATTTGCTTGGGGCGGCCGTTTGTGCTGGAATGGGAGAAGGTAAGAGATATTTTTAATGCAAAGAAGAGAAGAAATCTTCATTTAGGTGGTATACAAATGGAGCATAAATGTGAAATTGTGGTTCCTGGTTCCTGTTTTTGTATTTGCGAACGATCAAATAAGCGATATCAAATTGATAGGTCCATATCGCCAACAACTCAATGGCAGTAAGTTCAGTCAGTACTAGCTGTTTCATCCACACAGTTAGTGCAGACAAACAGTTAGTGCGTCCACACAAACAGAATGAACAGTTTGGATTCTCTTCGTTCTGCCAGTTGGTTTAATGGTATATATGGAGGACTATTCTGAGGGCACCAAAAATTTCTCTTGTTTCCGTGAATTTTGAAATGACTTCTCTTCACTTCAGATATCGCCGCGCCAGTGCTAAGGAGCAACTGAGAATCCCCATCGATAAACTTTGGCCCTCCTCGCGGTCCAAAACCTCTACCCAGCAACTCCTATCCTCCCTACTTCCTCGTGGTGTGGCCTTAGGCCTTAGCTGGCGAGCAACCTTAGGGAAGATCGGGTAACCAGCGATCAACTATGGTCGTATGAAAAGTTTAGATGACCGGAACTGTAGTACTGAAAGTTTAGATGACATCTTACGATGTATATTGACCTTCCATGCACATGCTCTAGAAGGTGTAATGAATATAATTGAATATTGCAGCTTTAGACTGGAAAAAGATTTTTTTGCAGCTGTAGATCTCAATTCGAACTCAAGCGCAGTTTGCATTACCCAGAATATTTAAAACTATCTTGCGATATCTGTTATATAATAGAATGCATATATTGAAGCTTTAAGAATTGAAAAATATGTTCTTGCAGCCGTAGATCTCAAGTCTGATCTCAGTGATGTCAGCAGATTTCATGCATTAGGAAATACCGTCAAAAGATGTAGAATTTATGAGAAGTCATTATCGTCCTGGAGAAAGTTGAAAGGCATATTTAATTCATCGAGGCAAATTGCTCAAGTACTCTGAGGACGAAGGTGATCGCCGATCGATTATTACTTAGCACGCTTCGAAAGAAAGACGAGAACATGTTGTTAGATATGGTGAGGAGCATAGAACCATGGGTCGGGTAGACTGGTCAGAGCTCGGTAGACGGGTAGAGGTCACTGCCGAAATATATGAAAATTGTAGTTCGGATACGCGTTCGTACCGGAGTGTCTCCAAAGACCACAATCAGGATGTCGTCCGTATAGACTGTAGTGTAGATAAACTGGGGAGGCCATGGGAGGTCCGTTCTTGGCAAACAGAAACAGGGTCACCGTCAGAACAGACTCCTGCGGGCTTCCAGTATAGGTCCTGAAGGTGGAGTTGGCGACAAAGTCCCAGAAAACCGGAAGAGGAAGTTGAAAACGAAAGCTAGGATGTTAGCAGTGAAGGTCCACCGCAGCTTAAGCAATCGTGTGGTGCGGTTAAACGTATTTGAAATATCTAGAGATACTAGAATCACGTGATATCCTTGGTTGAAGGCCAGCCTCAACGTTTCACGCAGCCGGCGGTCAACCAACCTTTCGACGACTTTTGATACTTTTGATACAGGAAATCAGAGAGTTAGGCCGGTAATCAGCAGTGTCGTTGAGTCGTCAGGAGGTGGAGGAGTAGTGCTTGACTGGCCCAGGCTTGATTTACCAAATCGAGGAATACATTTTGCGGTTGGAGTAAGGGTTTTCTGCACCGGATGCCTCATTCCATCCGGACAAAGATTTTCTGCTCTGGCAAAAGCTCAAAAGACTCGACAATTTTGCAGCGTCGGATCCTTGAAGTATGAACGTTTTAAAATCGGGTTAGCCACTTACGAGTGATGAACAATGCTCCGGAATTCGTCAAAAGGTCGAAGGTCAAAGGTTGAAGGTCAAAAGGTCGAATGACAAAGGTCGAAAGGACAAAGGGTCGAAGGGTCAAAAGGTCTAAAGGACAAAAGGCCTGGATGCAATGGTCGAAAGGTCAAAAGGTCGAATATGTGCATAACGTCGAAGGTGAAAAGGTCGAAGGACAAAAGGTCGAAAAGACAAAACCACAAGAAATGAGTAGTGAAAACTAAGATGTAAGAAGATGTAAGATGTGGCCTCGAAAGACGACGCTGGAACTACCAGAGCCTAGCGATACACTGAGCGAATGTTAAAGATCCACTTCCTGATTCAATCCTTGAGTCGAGCATCGGCGACCAAGGCACGGAATTGCTGTCTCAGATCCACAAGAGATCCAATCAGGGTTTCTGGTCAAAAGACGCAATAAAGGTAAAGGAAGCTTTCACTCGGCCAGGGTTGAGAGGGCTGTGAGATCTTTCGAGCCATTAAGTCCCTGGCATGGATGGAATATTTCCAGCGTTGATCCAAAAGAGGAGAAAACACTGGTTCCACCCTTTTGAGATTTTTAAGGCGAGTCTGATTTTAGACATACTAACGATTGGCGTCAAATCCGGGCTGTCTTCATTGAAGGCAGGCAAGAGATAAACCAACCCCAAAGCATTCAGGCCGATAAGTTTATCCCTGTAATGCTCAAAATTATGGAAAAGGTACTATGCGAAAGGTTGTCTATAGGGTCAGCAATGTTGAGGAGAAAATTCGACCCATGCATTGTTACCTGGTACATGCTATGCTAGTAATCGGAAAATCTCCTCTGAGCCAGGTTCATACATCACTGTTAAAGCAAAAAGGGGTGTCCGCAAGGCGGAGTGCTTTCTCCTTGTTGTTGTCACTGGTGGTGGATGAGCTTCTAGACACTTAAGAGAAGAGGCTTGAAGTGGTTGGATATGCTGATGACGTTGTCTATTTGAGGCAAATTCGAAAGTGTTATCGTGGAAAGAATGCTGCCCTAAATCACACTTTTTCCTGGTGTCAAAAGTATCAACTAGGCATAAATCCTAAAAACTTCCATTATCCCTTTCACCAAACGGAGAAAGGTACAACTGAAACCCCTTTCTTGAATCAAACACAATTAGTTTATTCAAGTGAAGTAAAATATCTAGGTGTCATACTGACGCAAAGCTTAATTGGAACTCTCATCTCTCATCTACACTTTGGGTTTGTTCAAAACCCTTGAAAAGATGGGCCTAAAACCAAGTATGATCATGTGGATAAAACCATTGTCGTCCCAGGACAACATCAATAGCTTTCATGTTGTTCTGTTGATTGCGCTATTCAAATTAATTCAGAAAAAATGTTACTTAGGTCCTTTTGAAAAGTTAAGCGAGTAAGGCATAATGGATGTTGGGATGTTTACAAAATAAATATTTTATTACACCAGCTAAAAAATAGGAAGTACAACGCTCAACTGAATTCGATAAAAGGATCACCAAAACGGCGCTTTTTGGGCCATAGCCTGACCTGAGAAGAAAGGGTTCTCGACACGCACCACAAGTGCACATTATAGTAATTTGTGTGATAATGTTCTGTGACACCAAATTAGGCGGAGGGTTTTAGTGATATGGTGATATGTATGTTTCATCATGAAACGCCCATAGTGCATCCTCTATTGATTCTGTTTTTGGTTTTGTTGCTCTTAGTGTTTCGGTTTTTCCAGAACCATCATTTTACATAAAATAAGGTTGAGCAGTGACAAATTTTCTTCTAATTTCAAATCACATTCGCTTAGCGACGGTAGAAATTTTCCGTCAGTAGCAGAATCATGAGTGTGTCAGAGGGAGACGCTGCAAAATTATTCACATGGATGGCATCAGTGGCTGTCAAGGAGATAGATCCGTTCTGGGAATCTCAAAAATAATAGCGCGCGCAAAGCAGCTTTCTTGTATTTAATGAAGAAAGCCCATTAATTCAGCCGTTAAATCGAGTGGGCACCCATAAAGAATATCAAAGCGGCAGGAACTTTCCTCTTTTGCGACATCTCTAAAGAAATAGCGCGGAGAAATAGCTTTCTTGTAATCAATTATAAGCCTATCGCCCACCTCTTTGGGAATTTGGTTGCAAACAATATTTGTACCGATGCTACCGATTAACAAAGAGGCGGGACTAACGGCCTGGTATTGGAAAGGCTCATTACGGACAATAATTCATTTTTTTCAGATCCATACTTTTCCTAACGCATGGAAGGATGTTCAACGTTCTGCCCGCAAACGTATATTTGTTTGTACGCAGACGAATCGACGTTGTCGGTTGGTAGAACACCTGGAAGAACCAGGATCAGAACTCAGGCCGCAGTAAGCATCATCCTTCACTGGGCTTCTTCAGTCGGCTTTGTTTTGAAGGCCAGTAAATGTGTCCGGCATCAGTTAGCGGGCCATCCATAAAACTCAGCACGGACGCCATCCCCAACCGGAAGGTCGTCCTGGTCGTATACTTGGCGTCGACATCGACCGAAACTCCCTTTTACCGCACTTCCGGGCGGTAAAGGTAACTTGCAAAACCCGCGTTAATCTCATCAAACTCTCTCAAAAACACCGCACTAAAACAGGAGCACAAGAAAACGTCGGATAAGCCATCATCGATAGCCGCCTGCTCTAGAGCTTATGCCTGCCTGAAGCCTCATCAACACTCTTTCGCCTGTTTTAACAGCTACGTGCGGACAGTCTCCGGTTTACCCGTCCACTCCGTTGAAGCTGCATGTGCTGACGCTGGCATCCTCCACCGCCCGGCACTGTATTTGAATGGCCATTTGCCGTAAGGCCGCCTCTTCGCTGCCTCTACCTCAGGTGAAGTCATGATCCTCTCCTCGATGAGCCTGACCGGATCCTGAGAAGTGTAGCCCGTACTAGTCTCCCCAGTGGCGCGGGTCCACTGGCACGGAGCGAAGGGCTACGCCTTCAGTAAGCATCGACGAACCATGCCGCGGTTTAAAGGGTGGACAACACAGGAACTCGACGGTCTGTATTAGAACTGCTTGCAACACGCTTCCGGAACAGCGAGATCCGTTACACCGACGTTCCGTATCCAGCTGAGAGTCGGCTTCGGAGTCTATGGACCCAATCTGGCCATGTCGGAGAGCCTGCCACGCCAGTGCAACATTTTTCCGCTGAAGCTGTCTCCGTCTTTGTTGCGGCCACTATCCCAGCGAATAACCCAATCGTGGTCCTTAGGACTCCGCGAGCGTGGTTTCTACCCTCAAAGCGATACACAGCACCCTTGGATCCAGGGAATACTATCTGGGATGATCCCGGTACACCTTTGCCTGGATCCCCGGCCATTGCGGCATAAGGAAATACGAGGCCAACGCTGAGTGTCGGACAAAGGGTATATTATACACCGTTCCGTCCCGCTGCCGACGTTAAGAAATGGACGAAGAGCGTCGTCGGCCAGGACTGGGCCTGATATGGAGCAGCAGAGGGCACTTCCTTAGAAAGATTAAATGAACCACGACTCCTGGAATGAACCAGTCACCCAGAAAGAGCAGCAGGTCATCTCAAGGCTCCGGACCGGCCACACAAGAATCTCTCACAATTTTGGTATGGGCCCTTTTCGGTCCCGTGATCTATGTGACACTGAAAATAGTGTGGAGCACTTTGTCTGTCGGTGTCCCAAATACGACTAACCCGAAATCTCTATGGAATACGGTAGTATTCGGACGCACTGGCGATGATGAAGCTGCAATGACTGCCATCTTTTGCTTCCTGAAGGACGCCGATTATTCTATGAAGTTTAACACCCTGATAGCCTCATAACAACAAGCATTGGGAATGAGGCCCCCCCAACAGGCGAACAGGCGTTTCCTAAATATAAATACCGCCCCAGTCCTCCCAGCGATCGTCACCTCGATTCGGGGGCTGCGACCTACCCACCCATAACTGAACCTCGCCAAACCAACAGCTAGATATGCCAATCCGTATTCGAAATTTTGTCATTCCTTCATCGAAGAATATCGATTAAAATCATCGATCATTTCGCAGGCTCCTTCCGAATTTTCGGAATCTGAATACCCACATTACAAAGTGGCGTTCTGATCCTTTCCATAAAAGAAAGGTCGAAAACAAAGGATTTCTTGTAAATTCAGATTTTGGCGAGGATCTTGTAGATAATGACCTCACCATAACTTGTCCTTCGAGGCAAACGTTGCCACCGAAGAACAGTGCATCAACAGGACCACAGCAGGACATTGAGATACGACTAAATATGCAGGAGCTCCGAAGGCAAAGTTTCCCACAACCGTGAAACCAAAACCTTGCTCTCGTATACTCTATTTTGATTCCAACGTTTTAACGATAGCATCGTCAATCCGTATTTCTATAATTTTATGTGTTACCATAGTTGTGTTTTAAAGTGTTAGGCTTAAGTAAAATAAAAACAATTTGGCGATGCCCTTGATTGGCACGTAGGACGGCCCTTCCGCCGACCCTTTTATCAACTCAGCCCTGCTGAATAACATTGCGAGACTTAAGGTTGGCTGCAAAGGGAGTTAAAATTCCTTTCATCCCAGTGATGACCTTAATTTAAAATTAAAAATCACTTAAATAAAGAAAAATAAGGTAACAGGACACATCAGCCAAATTTAATTCTTAACTTTGTGGATACGAATAAAAACGTGACAGCAAATTCAAAAGCAATCTTCCGCATGCATGGCTTACTGCGATCTCACAATCAGGAATGACAGATACATTTTCACAAGTCTGGATTAATCTGCAAAAAGTCTGTATTTGTCTGTATGGAGTTTAGAAGGTATAGGAATAAGAAAATGATTCATGGAGTAATTCTCGTGAAAGGCCACTATTTGCACGAGGTTCTAAAATGCCTAATTTATATTCTTTCAAAGTTTGGCGAATATATTAAGGATCTAGATTCTTGAAGATAGTCCTTCAGAAAGAAGACGAAATCATTCTCAATTTTTTGTCATTTCATAATCACCGATCAATTTGGCCGTTATCTTCAACATTTGAAAATTCGTTGTTTAGCAATTTGAATAGTTAATACATCGATAGAAAGTTATTAATTGTGTATTCTGTCCGAAAATCTCAGGTGTATGTTTTTCTATCAAAAGTTATGTACGATTTCCCAAATTATTTTTAAAGGCATCTGACCAACGAACATTATTTTTATGGTTATATGGTACTAGACGTCAGTTCCTGATTTCATACACTATTCTAAGCCAAATATGTTTCAAAAATCAAAAGCATATCTACAACGGTATTTCATTTGATGGGCTAAAAGTTTTGAGCATAACGGAGCCGTATTCAAGTTATTGTATTAAATAATTCAAGAATTTTGTATTGGTAAATCGTATAACTTTGATAGAAAAACATACACCTGAGATTTTCGGACACAATGCACAATATAAGCTAAGCTTTCCATCGATGTATTTATATTCAAAATCGGTGTTCGAAATAGCGGAAAAATTGTTTTAAAAGAAATAAGGATGGCGGCCAAATTCAATATGGATGCATGTATTTTTATTATTGCAAATTGAGGATCACTTTCCTTCCAACGATATGTGATCTCTATGATCGGTTGAGAAATGTTGAGTTATGACAGTTTCTGAGTCGAGAATTGAAAAATCGAGGATCCATTAAATGATTTCGTATAACTAACGAGGGTTCATATTTGATGAATTTAACTCGGATTCTTAATATACTCGCCGAAAGCTTTGAAAGAATGTAAATTTTGGATTTTAAGAACTCGTGCAAATAGTGCCTGGTTTCAGAGAATTACTCCAGACTTTGACAACGTGGAATAGGTTTCACCGTGGTTTCAATAATCAAAAGTCAGTAAGACTAAGCCGAGTCAAGTACGAGATACTAAAACAAGTGAGATTGCTGTTGAGGTCGAAAACGAAGGAAAAAATCCGTTTGAAACCCCAAAGAACGGAACGGACATTTTGGGTCTATAAACTTTCGAAATATTTGGGCTTGAATGGAAGTCTTTGGCTTTCGAACAAAATCCTTTGACTTTCAAACGGAATCTTTTTAGGCTTCGAATCAAAAGGATATCCCTAGTACAAAACTGAAAAAAAATCCAATAGAAGCCCAGATGGCTCCACTCGAAATCAAAAAGTATTCTTTCCAAAGACTGAAAGTAAAGTCCAAAATATTTCGTTCAGTTCGTAAATCCAAAAGAATTCTGTTTTGTAATCCCAACAAAGTTCAGAAATATAAGAGAATTCCTTCCAGAATCCAATATTTCGGAAACCCAGAAAAGGACTTGTTTTGGGTTTGCGAACCGATTTTTTGGGAAGAAGGAACTCTTCTGGGTTTTCGAATCGATTCCCTTTGTACTTCGAACAAAATCCTTCTAGGCCTTCGGTAGGAGATACCATAAGTATTCTTATCGAATCCCTTGTCCAAAAGCAACTCCATTCAGAAGCCCAGAACGCTCCAATCGAAACTCCTAAAGTATTTCTTTCGAAAGAAAGGATATTTAGTTATAAGATAAAGATTGTCGCATTAATTCCTTTGTTCTAATGTCCGAAACATGTGTGGTAATAAACTATCAAATCGTATGAATTTTTCCTTCATTGAAATTTAGATCCCTATCCTCGCCAACAAAAATGTTCCGGACAGTGACGACAGCGACAATCTTTATCCTGTAACTAAAATATCTTTTTCGAAAGTCCAAAAGGATTACGTTCGAAAGACCAAAAGTATTCTGTTCAAAATTCTAGAATGATTTTGTTCAGAACCTCATCAGAATTCCATTTGGAAGTCCGAAAGGATTTCTTTGGGAAGCCAGAGTGATTCGAGAATTTCATTCAGAAATTAGAAGTCAAAAGAATTTCGTTTGGAAGTTCACAATTTGTACGGAGATCCAGACGAACGGATAACTTTTGTGCACCCTAATGAAATTCTTTGGGCTGTTGAACGGGATAGTTTGGGCTTCAATGTGTAATCATTTTAGGTTTCGAAAAGAATCTGTTTGAATTCAAAATTTTCTGTTTGGAACCAAGAGGGATCAGTTCAAAAGCCTAAAAGGCTCTGCTGAATTCCAAAATAATACCGTTTGGAAACCTATAGAACTATGTACGAAATTTGTTTGAAATCAAAATGGTTTAATTTGAAACCATAATAGGATTCTGTTTGGCAGCCGAAGTTTTCTAAAACTGAATGTCTGTAAAAGTCTGTAACATTAATCAAAAGTCTGTATAATGTCTGTAATCTGTATGATGCCTGTATGAAAGACCATATATATATATATATATATATAATATATATATATATATATATATATATATATAATATACAGTCATATTCATGTTCATGTATCCCTGCTCACAATTTCGATTGTGAACAATGTGACTAGAACATTTAAACTTTCATTTGTTGCGCTTGTCTTGCAAAATCATGAAATTTGATATGTTGAAAGCTTGGTTTGAAACCAAATGAAAAGTGTTCAGTATTATAAGGAGCTAGACTCGGAACATTTGAATCGACTTCCGATGATTCAATTGCAAAACAGACTTCTGATACAAGTCACAATGAAAGAGTACATTTGCATCACCATTATTGAACGCACTTGAGCCAGTGACTAGACAGAGGCCTTTTCCAAATAAACAACGAATGTACACCATAGTCAATGCAGCGAAAATAAACTTGGTGGTGATGCTTCTTCAAAAAAACATTGATATTGGACTAAAATTAGCCAACAACGTTTATTTCAATTTCTAGCACAAACCGAGAGAAGTAAGGAGATTGATCCTGAAAAAACAAAAACCTGCACGTTATGTTGTACTTACCCTTGAAATCGTGAAACCTATTCCGATGCAGCTGGATCGGATTGCACCTCCATCAAACACATTTCCCATGTGACAGTAGATCAGAGTGTCTGCAAATTAAAAAAAATTTCATTCGGATGTCTTGCACTGGCTTTTCACGCACAACTCACCGATAAATATAATGATCGGCTAGGTCTATACCTATTGAATCCCTCCACCGGGACATCGCTTTCGATGTAGTACGTTTCCCCATCGTAACCACCTGCGGACACCGCGGCAGGTGATAACACTGGACTCTGGATTGTTTTGATTTTACCCTATAGAAACGAAAGTTTTAGTATGTAATCCCGGAAGTCATGGGGGCGTAACTCACCCTGTAGGCACAGATCCACCTGGTCGGTAAGTGTGTTGCCTGACGGCCGTACCGGCCCCATTCGGCGGATAAGAGAAAATGGCCCTGCGGACCAGCTGTTCGTTTAATTGTAAATCTAATATCACATCTTGTTGACTTAGCCTATAGGTTATGTTAGGTGCGACGCGTAAGCCGCTCTGAAAGGATAGAATGTCTATAATGAAGGTTAAGTGGTTTTCGGAGGAGATGTTTGTAGATACGCACCTTCACGGGTGCTCGCTAGTGAACGTTTGTGGCGGCCGTGAGCAAGCCGCAGTTGGATTCGCTGTGGCGCGAGAATTCTTTGATGGATGAAGTCGATTGTCATCAGCTGGAATGAACAAGAGGGAAAGTTTCAAAAGATTGATTTCCGTTTGTAATAAAGACAGAGGCATTGATAAGAAGTGATGACGGTTTCATAGACACCTCGAATGTAAATTATTGCAAAGTGAATGGGTGGCGATAACCCTCGAGATTATGCGTATCAATCACTTCGAGAGCGTGCAAATACTTGTAGGATAGGATTATCAATGTGAGTTATAGAGGCAATAACAGTTCCGGTTTATATTTTAAATATTTTCTTTAAATCTCATCGTAAAGCATGGCAGTAAAGTCTTTTCGAAAGATTTGCTATAGGGAGACAAATGTAAGAGTCCTCTGCTGCTGATCGCATCCACAGAGCTTTTTCTACGTGAATTAGCTTGATTAAATTTAGTTTATAGAACCCACTCTAATACTCAACAGCATGAATCCCGCAAAGCAACGGCAACGTCCAGTTTCTTACAAAGACAGAACCATATTCCCACAAGAAAGTGCATTGGTCCAAGTCTGGTCGTCTGATGTGATGGCGAAGGTTTTGTTTTTGCTGGGTTGTATTGATTTCTCGCAGTCGCGAACTTTTTTGTTCCTTTCACGTCGATCGCGTACAAATAACCGTTAATGTGTACAACATTCTAGCTTTGTTTTAGTCGTCCGCCTTTTCTTCGAATAAAAGTGGTCTCGCCATTGAGCGCGAGCGGGTCATAATTAGATTTAGCGACGCAAGCAAGCATCCAACAACCAACCAACCAAGGCAGCGCAACGGAATCTTGAATTCCATTTTTTATTGCACTCGGAGTTTGCGGTTCATTAGCTGTCGCGACAGATAAGAACGTCGTTTACGTCTGTTGTGCTGCTTGTACATATATGAAGGAACATATGACTACTCTGTGTTTACAATCCGTTGGAAAACACAGCAGACTGCTCCTGTCGATAAAGTGTCGAGACGGTGAGATGATGAAGATCTTTTAAACAACAATAGAACATGACTTGCGGGTTTAAATTCTTGGCTCTTAGTTTCAAAACTTATTTAGAAAACATATTGTTTTTAGATGAACTTATGCAGTAAATTTAGAGGAAAGTTTATACTACACTGTTAAAAAATGTCCGTACAGCATATGTACACATAAAATCTGTACATATCTCATCAGAGTTTCTGTACCATTGATTAATTCGACGTTCAACTGAGCTGAACTCGATCGAGAAAAATTCGTATGCAGGTGCTTTTTATGGCCGAGAAAGGTTCTTAAGATGTTCGAAACTCCTTTGGAAAGCCTTTGGAAAGAAGAATGAAATAAAAATTTCTGCATAACTCGAGAACTAATCAGGAAATAAATTAATTTTAGAAACGAAGTTCGTAGGGTCGCTAATAAATAAATAAAATAAATTACTTAAAAACTGCTACCGACAGACAGTTTTTGAATTTTATTTAATTCTCAACCAGTTAGACTAGTACATATATAATGTGTGGTTTCAAAAACATTTTTCTTCAATTTTGATGGGTTGCCCGAGGCTCTTATTTACGCCTTAGCTTGCAGCAAACGTGTTAGTTCAGTTGGACGGCACACGTTAAGAACATGATACTGTATTCACAGAATGTTATGCTGAAAACCGCGAGACGATTAGAGTTTATTAGGCAAAGATATTAACACTTTACTGAGTGTTGTAGGTGAATTTATTTCTTTTCAAAGGTAAAAGAAACGAAATTTGATCAAACCCGCTTCAGAGAAATGCTAATAACTTAGCGGGCAACTCTAATCTTCTCGCGGTTTTCTGCATAACATTCTGTATTAAATCTTCAAGATCTGAATGAGTATCAGTTCTTCATCGTAGTGCCGTCCAATCAATTCACTGTTTTGGATGTTTCTGCATACAATTTGCATATAAACTTCAACGAGTTTACAACGCCCAAACGTTGACCGATTCGCTGAAATTTTGTCCAGAGCATCATGGCATCAAATAGACGAATAAAAGGGCGGCCCATCAAAAAATTGAAAAAGTTTTCCCATATAATTTGACCACCCTAATACATATACATGTTTTTGTAATACTTTAGTATGATTGAAATAAAGTAAATATTTAAAAACAGGTCGACACAGACAGACTGAACGCTTTCATCTAAAAATTAGACCATGGACAGGAAATTTACACAACACCCAGTAGACCAGTGCATTATAGGGATTTAGGCGGACATTAATCGGAAAATCTACTTTCACCAATCAATTTTCACTATTTTTTCCTCCATACTTCTATTTTCACTTTTTACTTCTCACTTATACCTTCGTATATCTCACGTCTGTCTTCTCATTTCTCATTTATTACTTTTCTTCTAACATCTAACTTTCATTTCTTACTTTTCCTTCTCGCTTCTAACTTTGCACTTCTCATTTCTCAATTTCCACTACTCACGTTTCTCTACTCACTTCGCACTTCTCACTCTTCATTTCTCATTCTCACGCCTCACTTCTTATTTTCAACTTCTTCTTCAAATTTCTCTCTGCTCCCTTTAAACTTTTCACTTCACTATTCATTCCTCATTCACACATCTTACTTTTACTCACGTACTTTTCATTTTCATTTTCACTACTCACTTAAATTTCCTTATATTTCACTTCTGACTGCTCATTTCTCACTTATTACTTTTCACTTCCAACTTCAAACTTTCTTTTTTACTTTTCACTTCTACTCTTTACTTCTCTTCTACTTCGCACTTCTCACCTCATTTTTCACTTTTCACTTCGACTTTTATTTTAATTCTCATTCTCCTTCTTTGCTTTTACTTTCACTTCTAACTCTTATTATATCGCGTTATGTTTCAGACAACTCGAGTTAACGAGGTAAAAATACATTGGAAATTACTTCGACTTAGAGAAATCGAGTAAGGGAGATATTGACTTACGGAGGAACGCAGTATAGGTAGATTCAAGGACTTCAGTTTACTGAGTAGGAAAATATCGAGTACAGAAAATCGAGTTAGAGAGAGTTCGCTGATCAGTTATCAAAGATGAGAAAAGGTAAACAAGCGGGTTTTCTTTTCAAAATTTGCCTAGCTTCATACGATACCAAGGTTCATATAAACCATTGTAAAAACAATTCAAGAGCTTTCAAATCGTTTAAACGAAATCGTGATGAAAGAGGCTTAGGTTTTGTTCTATTATTGTCAGGGGGTTTTGTCGACCATCTTATGAAATGTTCACAATATTCTTTGATATAAAAGAATGTTTAGGCCAAATTTGAGCATATCAATCATAAAAAACCCTGCCAATAATAGTACAAACCTGCCAAAGCCGTCATCTCTCCTATAATGAAGCAAAATTAAAAAAAATCAAAATACAGATTTTGATAGTAAGCACACCTGCGTATTTTAGTGTACGTACATCGAAGCAAGAAAAAAGAACAAAAAAATTTTTGAATGTGTTCACAGTATACGTTCCGGTCATCCAAGAAATTCCTGGAGTAAGGCTCAAGGTCTACACTTGTAACCATGGGTCTATCGACTTGTTTCGAAATTGGTACATGCTTTTATGCTCCTTGATATCGAATGTGATCACTGATATGTTCTCGATATCCAGAAATCTCTCGGATAAGTCCTGAGTCATACAAGAAATCCCTGGAAAAGGCTATAGGGTCTGCACTTGAAATCGAAGGTCTGTCGATTGATTTTAAAAGTGGTAAATGCTCTTGTGGTCCTTGGAACTAATAAGATCACAACATATGTACTGCGTTATCCAAGAAATCTCTGGAGCAAGGCCTTAATGTCTACATCCGTAACCATTGGTCTAACGACTGGTTTCAAAAGTGCACATGCTCTTGAGATCTTTGGAATGAAATGTGATCATACATGTGTTCTGCAATCCAAGAAACTCTCTCGGATAAGGTCTCAATCATACAAGAAATCCCGGAAAAAGGCATAAAGGTCTGAACGCTAACAAAAGGTGGTTTAAATGGTTTTAAAAGTGTAACATGCTCTTTGTAGTCCTTAGAACAAAATGATCACAACATGTGCTTGCGTTATCCAAGAAATCTCAGAAGTTAGGCCTTAAAGTCTCCATGGTAACCAGAGGTCTATCGACAGTTTTCAAAGATGATAAATGCTCTTTGTGGTCCTTAGAACAAATACTGGTCACTACATATGTTCGGTGCTATCCACGAAATCTCTAAAATATGGCCCCAGTTATATAAGAAACCCTGGAGAAAGGTCATAAGGTCTACATGCGTGAGCGAAGGTGTGTCGACTTTTGTTTTTTCTAAAAGTGGTGCATGCTTTTGTGGTTTAATAGAATGCGATCACAACATAAATCCTGCGTATTCAATGAATCAGTGGAGTAAGGCCCATGATCTACACACGTTAGAACAGAATGTGACATTGAATTTCTTGGATGAATCAGAAAATACCCCTGAACACATTCTGTTCCAAGTACCACAAGGAAATTCTTCCATATTTGAAGTAAGCTGGTAGATCCTCAGTTACGAGTGTAAATTTTGAACTCTTGAAGATCATTGATTTCTTGAACATCCTTGAACATATGATGAGAATAAATTCAATTCTAACCCAGGATGAATAAAACATTTTTAAATAACCGCTTGTTTCTTATAGATTGCATTGGATACTTTAAAATACAGCAAATCTCATGAAAGTTACTTTCAGGTTCAGGGACACACTTGGTTTCATTTTCGTTCCTTTGATGTTGCATCGCAAATGACTTCTTGGATAAGCCTCGGGCAAGTCAAATACGGGGTAAGTGGATACTATAACTGCAGATGAATCGATGGGTTTTAATGGTAACAATGTTCAGGAAGATGAAGCAGAACTTTCCCAATTCCCACACAAAAATATTTGAAATCAAAACTATTTGAGGCACCATACTAATGCTATTGTTGATCATGACTTTAAACTACCGGGAAATCTATTACTTTTTATTTTGATTCAATGGCTTTTCAACTAAATAGTCGTTTTTAAATTTATTGCTGTTGAAAGTAAATATTATGAGCAATTAAATAATTGTGTGACACCGAAACTGATTTGAAAGTTTTAATTCGCCAAATCTGCATCCTGCATTTGCCCTTGAGTTTTAACCCATTTTCGATAAAGCTATTTTAAATGTTTTCAGATGGTTGTCTAGTGAAAATAACTTCGACACTCATATATCAAATGGACCTGAAGCAGATGCAGTTTGATTTCGTTGTTAAAAAGAGTTTGTACAGAATACCAAATGCGTATTTTACATTCTGAAAATTATTCTCCCGCATGAAAAAGAGCAATGGCTTTAACTATGCGATATTCTTTCGTTTACATGCAAAAATCTATTTGTTCTATAATAGGTCAACAGATTTTCAGATAACCAGCTTAACCAGTGGCGTAGCCAGAAAATTGGTCTGGGGGGTCCCTAAAATGTTTCTTTTGAAATTTCGTCTCTTGGGAGGGGGTTATGTCCAAACCCCCTGTTACGCCACTGTGCTTACACATAAACTGGCATATGTTCTGTTACAAATTTAAAACACTGCGCATCGCCTGAATAAAACTTTTTTTTTGAAGTTCTGA
The DNA here is from genome assembly GCF_024139115.2 of Armigeres subalbatus. Classification (NCBI taxonomy): domain Eukaryota; kingdom Metazoa; phylum Arthropoda; class Insecta; order Diptera; family Culicidae; genus Armigeres; species Armigeres subalbatus. The sequence goes on along the minus strand of NC_085139.1, from coordinate 27,850,999 downwards.
TTTATGTAATAATTTGTTCTAAAAAAGAAATATTTATTCATACGAAAAGTGAATAAAGATTTGCTTATCTTTTCCACCTAGAACATTTAGTACAAAAGTAGACAAAAGTAAGAGGAAAACAAGACAACAGCCAAATAAACAGTAAATCGGTTGTCTTGTTTACATATCCTTTTCATGCAATAAAGTCTGACATGCAACCATCTCCATCTATGATCTAAAAATACTAATACTCAGAAATAATATGAACAGTATGTCTACATTCCCCAAATAAGTTGCGTCTGACAGTATAAAATAGAATAGGTCCCACTTGCCCCATTTGAAGCGATAAGTGGGTGCTGAAGGTAAATTTATTTCGTCACTACAATATTTTTTGTTATTGAATAAATGGTTCCTAACACCTCTACACTTCAACAATGGAAGCATATAATAATTTATCCGTGGTTAATGTTGTCGAACTAGCGTTTTTAGGTCCCACTTGCCCGGGTACCTTAATTATGGGTTGTTGCATGCCAGAAACAACAAATAAGTTGCACTAATAATTATTTGGTTTGACACAATAGTAAATGTTTGCCAAAAGGTTTATGATCGTGGCAAAACACTTTGTGCTCTATTGAGCAGTGTTGGTAGAATCAGCTTAAACCTCACTCACGAAGCCTCATGCATGCACGAGTGAGTCGCTTGATTCTGCATAGAGAGCATCACGCATGGTTTTTACGCAGAATCGCATCGTTTCGCTCATTGGCCGAAAATGATTTCGCTCAAAAGTGTCAATACCAATCGAAGCATATTTTATGTTTACGTATGGATTTGATTCATTGTTTTAAGCAAAGAAAGTTATTCCGATGAATTTAACGAAGAAGAACTTGCAAAAATCACGCAATGATGCAAATCTGGGCATGAGAATTTGAGCTTTTACCAACACTTCAATACTGAGCAGCATTTTATATTTTGCAGTCCCTGCATGTTCCCTAAAGGTATTGTGAAATACAATTAACTTTGTTGTTTACATATGTTATGCCTTGTAGGCAGATTCTTCAAGAAAATGGTTGGTTTGTTGGTGTTTTTATTTTATTGAAGCCGCAAGATCTTGTGCTTTCTGGCTAAACAAGTTCAACATATGACGCATTATGTCAAAATCAGACCTGTAGTTAGTCACAAACATCCCATTCTCTACTGAGAAGCAAGTGTTGTGGCTTGGGAATACTAACAGGTCAATAGACCTTGGCTACGCGTGTAGACCATAACGCTTAACTCCATTGATTACTTGGATAATGCGGAACATACGTTGTGATCGGACAAAATCGACGCACGCGCCTCAAGTAGTGGATTGACCAACTAATACATATTTGAATTTGTCTGAAAATCACTGTACGATGAAATATTCTCGAGTGTTATGTCTGCTTGTTTGTGAGCCTTACACCAGAAAATTTCTTGATAACACAGACTATATGTTGAGATCAAATTATATTTTAAGGACACAAAGAGTATGTACCACTTAGGCAGCCGATACACCTTTGGTAAGCGTATAAACCATAAGGCCTTTCTCTAGGATTTCTTGATATCTTGGATATGTAACAATGTGATGGATAACGTAGATACATGTAGTAATCACATTCATTCTAAGGATAACAAAGAGCATGTAGCAATTTTGAAAAAGTACATAGTCCTTTTGTTAGCGTGTAGGCCTTGAGGCCTTACTCCAGACATATCTTGGATGATGTGGAACATATACTATGGACGCATTCTATGCTAGCAGAGTACCATTAAGAGCATTTAACGTATTTTATTGGACGATAGACCTTTTTACGCAGCAAACCGCAAGACTTAACTCCAGGGATTTTTGTATGACTGAGGTCTTTCTCCAGAGATCTCTTGAATAATACAGCTCAAATTTTTGATTACATTTTATGCAAACGATCCCAAATTGCTTGCACAACTTTTGTACCTAGTCGATGGACCTTTGGTTACGCGTAGACTCTAAGACCATACTTCTGAATTTTCTTGATAACGTAGATATAAGTGAACAATTCTATTTAAGACCGAAAAAACCTTAGCCTTTTCAACCCAGTCGACAAACTTTGGTTACGCGTGTAAGGTCGTACTCCTGACTCCTGAGATTCTTTGATAATGCAGAACAGGGTCTGGGTCATTTCATAAAGTCATTTGGCATAACGCCATTTCATAAGGTCATTTCATAAAGACCATTTGGCATAATGGTCATTTGGCATAACGGACATTTGGCATAATTTAGAACTGTGAAAGAAATTGATATATCATGTAATGTTTAGCGTAGATAAAGTAGGTCGAGGCTGTTTTCTGATAAACTTAGACTGATGGTAGACATTTTCCGGAAGAATGAAATAACAAAACGGTAGAATTGCTTCCGTGGTATTTGAGAGGCTTCAGTAAGCAACCTCACGGGGTCGCGTTACCTACATCGCGATGATGGGTGCCACTCAGGTATAGCTGACGCGATACAGCATTTCGTTAATCAGCCGCTGGGTACCAGGAGAGCTGTTTGAGCCGCACCTCCTGGTGAACAGACGCTCGAGGCGTACCTTCTCACTCTAGCTGATGTCAGAAGAAGTTGCACTCAGCTAAGGACACAACCCTTAGCTGGCGGTCTTTTGTCATCGGACGACCGTGAGTGAGATAGGGACTGTGGGGACCAGAACTCTGTTGGGCGCTCCTTCCTTGATGTCAACCCACCATTTTGCAGCCCGGTACAACCCACCATTTGTAGCTCGGTACAAGGAAGCAAGAGCAGCCGAAAACGAACCCACCGCAGGAAGAAAAAGAGTACGAAGAACAAGTGATTAGTGAGGGCAGGGAAAAATGGAGCAGAACGATATCGGAGGTTTATGAGTCTGTCAATGGCGTGCGGAGAAAGACAGCGCCATCTCCCGTCATGTGCAACGACCAACAAGGGAATTTGCTGACAGATAAAACTGAAGGGCTGCCAGGTGGAAGCAACACTTTGAGACTTTGTTGAATGGAGGAAGTGAAGGTGCATCGGAGAACAGAATAAATATTAACGACGATGGACAAGGGAGTCAACCACTAGATGAGGTTAAAAAGCTGTCAAAGAGTTGAAAACAATAAGGCTTCGGGAAGGACCAGCTCCCGGCTGAACTTCTCAAACATGGCAGTGAGTAGCTTTATGAAGTTCTGCACCATATTATGTCGAAAATATGGGAAGACGAGGAAATGCTCGCTAGCTGGTTGATGCCTCATTTGCCCTCTTAAGAAAGGGCACAGACTGAGTGCGCCAATTACCGAGGAATAACCTCCTTAATTCGGCGTACAAAATTATGTCCGTATTCTGTTCAACAGATTGAGACCGCTTGAAGAGTCCTTCGTCGGCGAATACCAAGCAGGTTCGTGAGGGCCGACGACGGATCAAATGTTTACCTTGAGACAAATCCTTGATAAATTCCGGAGTACAACTGAGACACATCATCTGTTTATTGATTTCAAAACGGCGTACGATTCAGTGAAACGGAATGAATTATGGCAAATGCTTGAACCGGGTTTTCCGGCGAAACTAATACGGCTGATTCGTATAACGTTGCGGATCGAAATCGTGTAAGGGTTGCGGATGAAATATCGACGTCATTTGTTACCTCAGATGAATTAAAGCATGGTGATGCACTCGAATCTACTGTTCAATATAGCGCCTGAGGGAGCGATTAGAGAGCTGTGTGCAAAGAAGCGTTACCATTATCACAAATCGCATATGCTCCTGGATATCGTGGACGATATCGATATTATCGGATGACTGCCGTGCCGTGGAAGAGGCTTTTGTTTTTAAGAGGAAGACAGCGAAGTACATGGTCGCTGGCAATCAACGTGGGTTCATTAGTAGTGGTGTAGCGAAAAGGTGCTGGATGGTGAAAGGTTTGAAGTGGTGAAGAATTTGTGTATCTTAACATTAGTGACTTGTGATAATGATGTTATCCGCTTGGTGAAAATCCGTATTGCTGCTGCAAATAGGGCTTATTACGGACTTCGTAACCAGCTTAAGTCCCGTAGTCTGCAAACGAAAACAAAACTCGCGCTGTATACTATGATTCCGGTGGATACGGCCATGAAACATGGACGTTAAAGGAGGCTGATCGAGAGCTGGAGTGTTTGAGCGTCAGAGAACGGTATCTGGCGGCGCCGCATGAATCACGAATTGTACCAGGTGTATAAAGGGCTGGATATTATTAACCTTATTCAACACGGCAGACTACGGTGGGCTGGTCACGTTGTTCGTATGGCGGAAGAACGTCAAGCGAAGATAATATTAAGTAGAGAACCGGAAGAGGCCAGGTTCGTGGAAGGCCACGTCACGATGGCTTTTTGCAGTTGAAGAGGACCTGAGGGCTCTCAATGTTCAGGGCGACTGGAAGCGATTGGCCCAGGATCGAGTCCAGTGGAGAAGGATACTCCATTCGTTAGGTTCATCGAAGAGCTGTAGCCCATCAAGTATTAAGTAATGCTCAATTGTTTTTAAAAGTCTAACTCAGGTTGGAACCAGTTCCAATCAATGCTGTCAAAGTGTTGTTTTTATTCGCTCAGGTTGGAACTAGGTTCGCACTCAGTTCCAACCCCGAAGTGTCGGGTTCGCACTGTGTTGTTTCACGGTTTCGCACCAGGTTTACCAATACAAGTGCACTTCAACTTTCAAAACCATATGGGTGGAATAAACAAGCCGAAGGAAATACAAACCAGAATAAAAACGCAACTGTTTGTGCATTTAATATAGAATGCGCATCGAAAGCCGTTTTACGGAAATTTTTTATCTCTATGATATTTGTCAACATTTGCATTATATTTAAATTCCCTTAGGACTTTTTCCAGTAACCTTAGGATAATTTGTATTAAACGGAGATATTGCAATTTGTTCTAAAATTCCCCAATTACTTATTTAAGTAGTTCTTCAAAAAATAATACGGAAATTCTTCAAAGACTTCTAATTCGTTCAGGTATTCTCCTTGAAGTCTTGTATGCATTCCATTGCGAATTCTTCCCAGAATGCATTAGAGCAATATTTCAGGCATTCCTTCATAATATTTTTCCAGAAGTTCATCTGGAAATTCCTCCAAGAGTTTCTCAGAAATTTCTTCCAAGAATTCTCTGGAAGTTCCTCCAGAATTCCTCCGAAGTTTCTCCAGGAATTCTCTCGAAGCTCCTCCAGGAATTCCTTCCGAAGTTCCTCCAGGAAGTTCCTCCAGGAATTCCTCCGTAAGTTAATCCAGGAATCCCACCAGCTATTCCTCCAATCTCCCGAGTTCCTTCAGAAATTTCTACGAAGTTCCTCCAGAAATTCCTCAGGAAGTCCTCCAGAAATCCATCCGGAAGTTCCTTCAGATTCCCTGAATTCCTCCAGGAATTCCTTCAGGTTCCTTCAGGAATTCCTCCGAACTTTCTCCAGAGTCTCCGGAAGTCCCTTCAGAAATTTCTTGGAAGTTCCTCCAGGAATTCCTCCGGGAGTTCCTTCAGAATTCTCCGAACATCCTTCAAAGTACCTCGGAAGCCCTTCCAGAAATCCTCCGAATTTCCTTCGAAGTTCTTTCAGAAATTCTCATGAATTTTTCCCGAAATTCCATCAGGAATTCCTTCGGATGTCTTCCTAATTTTCCCGATGTTCTTCCGAAGCTCTTCAGGAATTGCTCCGAAAGTCCTCCACGTATTTCTCTGGAGGTATTTCTGAGGGACTTCCTGAGAAATTTCGGGAGGGACTTCCGAAGGAATTTTGAGGACTCTGAGGTATTCCTGGAGAACTTTCGGAGGAACTCCAGGGGAACTTTCGAAATGAATTTCGAGGAACCACTGAGGAATTCTGAGGAACAGCTGGAGCAATTCCTGGAGGACCTTCCGAGGAATTCTGGAGAACTTCCGGAGGAATTCCTGGAGGAACCGAGATATTAAGGTGGAACTTCCGGATGGATTTCTGAAGGAGCTCGGGAATTTCGGAGGAACTTCCGTAGGAGTTTCTGGAGGATCTTCCGAGGAATGTTAGAACTTCCGGAGGAATTCCTGGAGGAACTACGAGGAATTTATGGTGGAGTTTCTGGAGGAACTTCCGGAGGAATACCTGGAGGAACAGCTGGTGGATTCTTGGATGAACTTCCGAGGAATTCCGAGGAACTTCCTGAGAAATTCTGAAGGAAGTTCTAGAGGAATTCCTAGAGGAATCTCTGAGGAACTTCTGGAAGATTTCCTGGAGGAACTTCCGGAGGATTTTTGACGGTACTCCTAAATGAATTTGAGTAGGATTTCATGAATGAATTTCCAAATGATTTACTGAAGGAACTTCCGGAAGAAGTTTTGAAGTATTTTGGGAGGAATTCTGAAGGAATGTTTCAAAGATTTTCAAGGAACTTCCGAAGGAAATTGTTAAGGAATCTGAACTTCCCCAACGAACCCCGAGCTGAAAAGATTCCTGAAAAACATCCGGAGGAATTCCGGAAAGAAACTCCGAGTAAATGCGGAGGAATTCCTGAAAAACGAAAGGAATAGAGAATCTGGGGTAGAAATATCCATCCAAAAGTAAATTCTGAAATTCGCGAAAATCAGAGCGCGTACTTGATCATTTGTATCGATCTTATTCGTTTTACAAACTGCCAGTGCACTGGTAATGGTAAAGTTCGTATAGGGCACTGCACGAACGAACTCTTTCTTTTGTTCTTCAGGGAATTTGACGTTTACTGGCCTTGTTTTCAAATTTCTTTGCAGCGAGAAAGAGACAAAGCAGTCCGTGCAGTGCCCTATGGTGTCGATCATGTCTGAATCAAACAAACACGATGCCACGCACAAACCATATCCAATGACAGATGGAACTGAAAACGTTTTTGCCTTCTCGTACAACAAAGTTGTACCAGAAGGCTATAATTTCACCCAAAAGTGTGTATGTGTGTAGCCCTTTTTTTTTTGTTGAACGCGTTCCATATAGAAGGGCTTGACAAATTCGAGTGCAACTGGTTTCATCTGACGGAGCAAATTTAGTTGGACACTATTGTTTTGTTGTTTAATAAATCATGCAGTTTGATTATATTTTTTATTTTTAATCAACAAAACACAAATGCACATTGAATCATTAATCATTTTAGCCGTGGCGCAACCCACGGTAAGTAATTTATAAGCAACGTACTAGAATTGCACCAAATCTTTTACCGCCGAGATGTAGGCAAGACGCTATTTACAACATGAATTCGAATTCAACATATCGAATCGAGAAAGGCATCATCACCACTGGTGGATAAATTTGGGTTTATTCAGGGTTCGGTTGGACTGACCCAGGTTTAAAAACGAATTCGACATAAGTAAGATTGTCACTATTTCCAGTCATCATGTACTACACTGCCAAAAATATCGGCGTTATAAATTTTGCAATAGCTCCACCCATATAATCGATATAGAACCACACATAAATTAAATAATTGCTAATTCGAGACCACACATAAAGTTTATTTGGACATATATTTTATTAGTAGTTCACGTGGAGAATGGTTAGTGTGCGCTGATATACATCATAAGTTAAATCTATGGATTTTTGCAATAAATAGTGTGGATTTTAGTAGTGTAGAGCAGAAGAGTGCTTGGAAGCAATGACTTTGATTCTAGACTCGAAGTAGACTTTACTAAGGTGGCGCAGATCAGCGTTGCGTACTAGTTGTCTCTTTTATTCTCCGCTGATCTTATGCAACGCAAATAGTGACGTCATTGTCGTTAAAGGTCCGCACAAAAAATATTTTGTTGTGGTTAATTTTCAGGTATCTTTTTTCTTTAGAAAGAAGAACAAAAACTACTTTTGATTTTTATAATGAAGTACGCTGCTTAGGCGGAAGATGAGATGAACAAGCTAGTTTTTAATCGACGATGCTCATTTACAACGAACTAAGCTTTTCAGCTTCCAATGTTTGTTGCGTAGGCTCCGACGTACAACACGCGTGAGGCAAACCGAAGCTTCATCACTGCTGAGATTCAAACAGCCATCCAAAGCATGAAATCGAACGAAGCCCGGGGTCGATCGCATATCAAATACTTTTAAATTCGATTTTGTAGCATTTCAAAAATTAGATTGTGTATCAATAACAACAATTTACGGACTGCCACATATCAGTTAAGTTAAACTGTGTGTTTCTTAGAGAGTCTGTACAAAACCGTGTAAGTTTATTAATTTTGGCTGTGATCCATCGGAAATCAAGTCACCCTACTCTATTTCAATGCTCGCTAACACTTTCCTAACAGGTTTTATTTGTTTTCCTCGGATCCGGAGAGTTTCAATCAACTCAGACCTGGGGTGAATTGCATCTCGAATCGAATCACTCGATTCGTACGTTTTGCATTCGTTTCGAAAAAATGCGGCATTATGTATTTCGTTCGACTTCATCAGTCGCAGTACAAGATTTCGAATGGTGCTGTACTAGTTCAATCGAGTATGTTCTGTCAAACGAAATGTAAACAGAGAATAAGAGATAGCTGTCTGCGTGTTTATCATGCCGCCCGCTGGAGAGACAATCTTCAGCGCATTGCGAATATGAGTAAACAAAGAGAATAAGAGTAATTTCATCTGCGTGTAGTATGTTGCCTGTTGAAAGGCATCCTTCATGGCATGAATTGGCAGTTAATTTATAAACAAGCAAATCTGCTCATGACTATAAAAGCAATATTATTTAGCTGTTGCAATATTATTTAGTAGTTGGAACCAATTAAAACATTATGCCGATACGACATGTTTTATAAATTGAGATATAGTTACGAACAAATTATAAGTTATAATAAATTATAAGAACTCGGCGTACGAAAACCATTTTGTTTTTGTTAAATGTTTTGGTTGTATGGCTTTTCTAAAGATTGTTTAGTTTGATTGCTCTAATTGTAATCAAGTGTCGGTCTTCCACTGTCATTAGTCGTCTGAGTACACGCGACCGCAATCAAACTCATCAAATGCTTTAGCATTTATTATATTTATTCGAGTTTATGCCACATATCCATTGAGCTAGATAATTTAAAGCTAAAAAGGATTCGATAATAAATTACTTTGATGTTTCCATGTGTTTTAGTTAGATGCAATTGGGTCATCTCTTGTGCGTTTTTTTTTATCTAACTCAACTATTTTACGTAGATTTTGGATTATATACGTTCTTACGCAGATTTTCCCATAGATTTTTCACGCGGTTTATCGAAATTGCCAAGAAATACGTGAAACTGCAAAAAACGATTCAGTTGAAGTCGTTTTACGAGGATTTCGGATAATTAGAGATTGCATATTGTCTGGAAGCTTTAAAGGAGGTATACTAATGACATTCTTTCCTTCAAGATACAATAATGAAACATTTATACTCTTCCGTAGAGAAATAATAACAAATTTAATGAAAACTTTCAGCAAGAAATGACTCTCGAACAACATTCGAAAACTATAAAGGTGACGAGTGATTTTCATTCGATGAGTCGTTTTCAGTGTGCATCGAGTCTCCATAATGCCAAAACATCTCGTTCTGTACCTCCTCGAGCATACTCGAACGATGAGTCGATTTCGAGATCGAATCGAAAGCCGTAATGCCAAACATGTTCGACTGATATCAAAGGCGATGTGTCGCTCAAATATTGCCTTCCACCTTAGACAGAGAAGACGCTTTTTTAACTTTAACCAGAAATTCCATTCATTGGCATTTCTGATCGAACACTAATTTTGTAATTAGGTCTGTGCATTTTGACCGCCAACAAACCGGCGCCAAGTCGGATCAAATAAATCGCAACGGTGCATCATCGTCGTCGTACACGGGGAATTCGAGGCACGATTTAGAATTTCTTTAGTAATCATGGTGATATCCGAATAGATGTAAAACGGTAACGATGATTTTCCGAAAGTGGCCAAGACCTAAATGCATTTCATTGAACTTTCTACGTGAGAACGCTGGCGACATTAGCAGCAAAACCTACATAATGCCGCGAGTTGCAATCCCTACTCAACTGGCAACAGTTACACACCAATAATGAGATGCCACCCACATCAATTAGCTGATTGGAGAAATTGCAAACAATGATCCGCCCTCATTTACTGATTCCCTGAATATGGTCAAGGTTATGGGCGCTAAACATGAACAGAAATGGGATCTCACCTTTTGTATCAAGCTATAATCTACGCTTAATCCCGTCAGAAATGTCACCGTTCGCAACCGTTGGATTGATCCGGCAAACTGGCCACACCAGCTCTGCCCACTGTTGGTGAGATGTTTGTCTGCAATTGAGAATGATGTGCCGCTTCATTGGATTGAGCTTGCGGCATCCAAATGAAACACGAGCCACAACTCTTGCCTCATCGTTGTTGTTGATTGGCATATATTGAGTGTAAGGCCTAATGGAATTAAAGTTCATCATGCACGCCGAGGAAATTTACTGGCGCCAGGACTCTCTCTCGATGCGGTCAGCAACGGTCACAGTGAGTGCGTTGATTCAACCATTAGAATTCAATTGAACATTTGCAGGAATCATGATTCGCACATTTTTCAACAGATCAAGACAGCATTTTCAACTTTCTATTATCAAACTCTCCGAATCGAGCAAGTTTGAAAAAGTCGAGTCAAGTACGAGACGGCCTTACTGTTGAGGTGGAAATACGTATCTGTCAAAGGTACAATAAAGTAGTGGAATTAAATGGAATAGTACAAACTCGTTTTATGATAAGTTAAGTTTAAGTTGCTGACCAGATAATAGAGTGCCTATCAAATTGATGGAACGAACTGGTCTGGTACAATCAGAAATCGTCCAACCCATCATAATGATATTGTCGGCGTAGCACCAACTTAGAATTCGGAAGTTGGGACTTCGAACCGAACTTTCTTCCAAAGTTTTATCTGTCAAACTAATTGATGCGTTGTATGCGCACTTTCAGGCGAATCCAGCGCACTACTTCCGAAGTTGGGAAAGTTGCCTGTATCTGGAGAAAAATCCAACTTCGGTATAAAAAGCGTTTTAACTTTGTTCCGGATAGAACCGCCGCTTACCAGCACTCTATTAATTGTTTGACAACAGGTCGTACTACTAATCCACTGTTCACCGAAGGTTGCGTTCTTATTCCCCAACCATGATGGAGGTTGAAATTTTGACTTTATTGACGTACCGGTAGAGTTAGTCTTTCAGCCGAAAAAACTGAAAAATCCGCATGCATTCGACGGGTGTTTCCTCACAGAGTGACAATAGACCGTAATCAAACGGTCCTATGCCGATCAATTGCCGGGGATTAATTCAGGTCAATTGGATCAGCTTCACCCCGCGTCTCGCCATGTGCGCTCGATTCATGACGAGTCTTTCATTCACAGGATTGATGACGCGAGCAATCGAATAAAAACGAGCACAAATTGGTCACATTGTATACATGAAAGCGGACCAATTTCGCGTCCGGAGTTATATTTTTCATTTCGATCACATGTTTGCGAAAATAAAACCTTGAATTTGATGAGCACAATTTTCAAGGTTACATTTCCGGTGACAAATCCATGACTCAATCATCGCTGCTCAAATTTCGCACATTTGCCGCGCGTTATGGGTGTGGAAACTGACAAAGCTCGTAAAAACCGCACCTTATTGCAAATTGATTTGCGTGAGTGCGCTATTCTTGTTTTTTTTTTTGCATTGCCTAGTTTGTTGTTTCAGTATTTTATATTATTTAACATCATTTTCCTCCACTGTATACTAAATATCAGTGATTTGGAATCGATATTCGAGCGATTTCAGTTGAATTATATTCTTGCTTTTATTTCTACGTATTAAGGCCTTCAAGCTTTACATCCTTTGAAACCAAACAATGTCGCTTTTCTGCCAACTTTCTTGAGAATAATTCAATTTTCAGCCATCACAATATTGAATCCAGTAAATGAAACACGTGCGCCAAACCGGAGAATGAAGCCTCCGGGCGTGACTTGGCTCGATGTGAATCAGCAAATTGAACCGAGCAAATCTCGCCTCAAAAGCCGTTTCGGACGTCCTAAAAAACATTCGCCCGTTCATGGTGATAGGTACAATGTGCCTCGTCTTGTCTTCAGCTTTACGGGGTGCCATTGTCATTTCCCCAGAACGAGCTCTCCCTTATGGGTCTCCACTCTCCCCAGTCCCCCCAGTACAGGCGCAGGGCAGGAGGCCATTTGTCTGGAAAGTTTTATAGGCTCTCTGTACCGTACCGCACGAATTGGCGAACAAACCGTTGCGTTGCGATTGCTCAGGAAAGTGACATTAATCCAGTACGGTTGGAGAATGAACTGAATTTCAATGCGAATCGGTTTTGTTTGGAGTGTCGAGGCCGGAGTGCGTCCTGCTGGATTGCATAATAATCCTCTGCTTGGCGCCTAAGTGATTGGATTGATTTTTTTTCCAACTGTCATTGGGACGAGCAAAAGGCGATAGTAATACATATTGCTTTTGAGTAGTAAAAACAAATATACGGGACGATAATTCAGAAGCTTTCAATAGAACTACAAATACAAAGTACACACTGTATAAAAACTGACTAGGGTAGCGATAACGGCTTTGGATGTAACGTTGGCTCATCACGCTAATTAATCAATAATTCAGCGATAATACATCGTTTTGTAGAGAGATATTTATCACTGCTTCTTTAAAAAAGTGTATCAAGCATACTTTATATATATTCTACTAGATTCATACACTTCTTCAACTGATAAACGCTTTAAACTTGCGTGGAAAATTACTTTGATTCGATTTTTTAGCAGCCACTAAAAAGCAAGTAGCCTCCCTGGTAGCCACTTCCCAGTACCCGACCGAATTTCAAAGGACTTTCGCTACTCGTGGTTCACATACAGTGGGTCTAAAAAGTATTTGTCTATCTGCATTTTTTTAAACTAAAATGTATAACTAAGGCACGATAGATGCGAAATCATAAAACTTTCTTTAAGGTTTGGTAGAATAATTATTCTTTCATAATTATTATTCAAAAACAGAGACAAATTCCAATTGCTATTGCTTTCAGTTAGGAAATGTCTAAATTATCGTATATTGCTGGCTCGAAAAGTATTCGTTCATTCCACCGCCACAAAAACCTTGAAGAAAAAGCAATCTGACCTTGATGATCGACTTATTGTGAAGTTTCTGGTAAAAGTGGGGCACTAGCGTTTTCGGCGTTATTGATTCATTTATAATTTGGCGTCAGTAGTAAGAATTATAATTGGAGGCGTAATCAGTCAAGCGATAAATAAATTTACAAAAATGTCAGGCGGTTTAAATGTAACGAAATTCTTATTGCATTTTATCGCCTATAAATGAAAAGGTCACTAGAACTTTTTTAGAATATTTTTCCAAAAACTTTCAATTCCTGAACGATAATGTATAGACTGTAATTGCGAAAATTTTCTAGCAAGCATTTCCATAGTCAAAACCGGGACAAATCCTTCGGATATTCCTTCAGAAATTGTTGAAACTGTTTTAGAAATACCTTAGAAAATTACGTTAGGAGAAATTCTTTTGAGAACTCCTCCTACAAATAACGCCAGGAAATCCTTTTGACATTCTTTCGGCAAATTCTCTGGAAAGACCTTTGTATATTTCTCCGGAAATTCTTAGGAAACTTCCTCTAAGAAATCATGCGGAAATCATTTTAGTAAATCATACGAAATTCCAGAAATTTTGTTGGAAGATTTTTTTCGAAAATTTATTAAAGAACTTGTCATTTAATTCCACTACTTTATTGTACCTTCGACAGATACGAATTTCGATCTCAACAGTAAGGTCGTCTTCAGTGCCTCGTACAAACCCGTCTTATGACGAGTGAATACATTCCACTAAAAGCTTAAAATAATTTTCGTATTATTAAAGAATGAAATAGGAAAAAAGTAGTGTAGTAATTTCCGGAAAAAAATTTGAAGAAATATCCGAAGGTCTCAAGGAATATCTAATTGAATTTACGGAGGAATGTACGACGGGATTCCTGGATGAAGTTTTGAAGACATTCTGAAGGATTTCCAAGAATTTCATCCTAGAGGGATCTCATAAGAAATTATTGGAAGAATTTCTAAGAAATTCCTGAAATAATTGCTGAAGCAATTTCTTAGAAAAAAAATCGAAGAAACTCCTAAACCAATTCTTCTAATGGAATTTCGGGAGGTTTCCCTGACACAATTTCCGTAGTTATTTCCAAAGAATTTTCCGTAGGAATTCCGACCAAATTTCCAAATTAGTTTCCGAAGAAATTGTTCAAAAAAATCGTTGAGAAAATTTTGAAGGAATTTCCGAAAGAATTCTCAAGATGCATGTGTTCTTCAGGGGTTTTAAAAAGATTTTTCCATAAAATTTTTAGAAGGAATTCGTTAGGGAAAATATGAAGCAATTGCTAGAATTCCATCTTTCAATTTTTGAAGGAATATCTTGATGCTTTCCAAAAGAATTTCCGTATCTATCTCCGATGTAATTTCCTGAGAATTTGCCGAAGGAATCCCTGTAGGAAATTCTTGGAGGAATCTACAGGAAAAATCAAGAAATTCAAGTTCCTTTGATCTTTTGGAATTTGTTTGGTAATTTCTGAAAGTAATTCCTGCGGAATTACGGAGGCCGAGGGAATGGAATACCTGAAAGAATTTCTGAGCGTATTGCTAAAGGAATTCCTTATGAAAATTCCACAGGAATTTCTAAAAGAATTCTTAGAAAAATTTAGGAAGAAAATTTCGAAAGAATTCGTAAAGGAATTTCTGAAGGTGTTTCTAGATTTATTCGCTGGTAATTTTTGAAGCAATTGGAGGAATTTAGTAATAAATCACTGGAGGAATTCCCGATGATTTATTTGAAAAAATTACAATGGAATTTCTGGAGGAATTTTTGAAGGCATGCATGAAAGATCTTCTGGATGACTTATCTAATTAATTCCTGGGAGTATCTTTTTGCGAAAAAATATCTGGATTATACAGGGTGTTCAATAAGTTCGAATACAAATGTTTGATCATTGTGTTTGTCCAAAATAACTGGGATAGGCAAATTTAGGGCATAATTAGATGTGTTGTAACTATGTCAATTATTATCCGATTTTGACAATTCAGGGATGCCTGAACTAGAAATTTAATGTAGTTTCGCCATATGTCCATGGAACCGACCATGGTCATCGGATACCGGAGATGTTCCGGGTTTTTCTAAGGTAGGTTCAGAACCGTGAATTGGTGGTGGTGGGTATTAGTATAAGTTGTGGTTGAAAACAGAATAATATATAACAGAATAACCATAATATAACAGAATAACCATAAATAAAGTAGGGCTCTTTCTGATTGGATCAAGTGAGATATGGCCATTTGTTTAGAATCGATGCCGATCGGGAGTTTTAAAAGGGACCAGGCCACAAATTCATTCATTCATTCAGCTTTTTGACCGATCTTCCATTATGATTACATTCCAAAAGTATTCGGATACGTCAGTAATGAAAAAACAATTAAAAACACGGATCCTAAGGTCGCTGGGGTGCCCCCGGGGAACCTGTAGAAGGGACATTTCAGTTTTAGCGCCAAAACTAGTCATTCGACGGTTCGTTTTTCATGGTTTTCTATCAGGAAGCGAGGTACGAACATAAAATGGACCATTGACGGATCTGACCGATTCCGGGATCTACGGATTGTCCCCGGGGAACCTGTAGAAGGAAACATTTCAGTTTAAGCGCCAACACAAGTCACTGGACGGCTCATTTTCATGGTTTTATATCAGGAAGCGAGGTACGAATATAAAATGGAGCATTGACGCTTTGACCGATTCCGGGACCTACGGATTGTCCCTGGGGAACCTGTAGAAGGGGACATTTCAGTTTTAGCGCCAAACTGGTCATTCGACAGTTCGTTTTTCATGGTTTTCATCATGAAGCGAGGTATGAATATAAAATGGACCATTGACGGCTTTGACCGATTCCGGGACCGACGGATTGTCCCCGGGAAATTTGTAGAAGGGGACATGTCAGTTTTAGCGCCAAAACTGGTCATTCGGCGGATCGTTTTTCATTGTTCTCTGTCAAAAAGCGTGGTATGAATATAAAATGAACCATTGACGATTTTGACCGCTTCCATTGCTCGAAGAAAATCTGTTGAAGGAAACATTTCAGTTTTAGCGCCAAAACAAGTCACTGGACGGCTCTTCTTTCATGGTTTTCTATCAGGAAGCGCAGTATGAATTTAAAATGGACCATTGACGTTTCTGACCATGTCTAGGACCTACCAACTGTCCCAAGGGAACCTATAGAAGAAAGCATTCCTGTTTTTGCGCCAAAACTGATCATTCTAACGCTGTTTTTCATGGTTTTCGATCAGGAAGCGATGTTTGAATATAAGATGGACTTCTGACGATTCTGACCGCTTTCGAAACCTACAGATTGTTCCAGGAGAGCCTGTAGAAGAGGACATTTCAGTCTGAGCGCCACAAGAAGTCATTCGCTTACTCTTTTTTCATGCTTTGCGATCATGAAGCGAGGAATAAACATAAAATGGATTATTGGCGATTCTGATAACTTCCGGAACCTATGGATTGCTCTAGGTGATCTTATAGACGGAGACATTAAAGTTTTGACGCCAAAACTAGTCATTCAACGGATCTTTTTTTCGTGGTTTTTGATCAGTAAGCGAGGTATGAATATAGAATGGACCATTGACGATTCTGACCGCTTCCGTGACTTATTAATTGACCCAGGGAAACTTGTACAAAATGATATTTCAGTTTTAGCAGTAAAACCAGTCATACTTCGTTTGGCGCTAAAACATAAAGGTCCCCTTCTACGGGTTCCCCTGGAGCAATCAGTTGGTCCTTGAAGAAGCATATTCATACCTCGCTTCCTGACAGAAAACTGTTAAAAAAGAAACGTCGAATAACTAGCTCTTGCACAGAAGCAAAAATTCATCCTTCTGCAGGTAACCCTTGGGTAATCTGTTGGTTCAGGAAGCAATCAAAGTAGGCAATGATCTATTTTATATTCATACCTCGCTTCCTGATAGAAAGCCATAAGCAAAGAGCCTTTTAATGACTAGCTTTGGTGCCAAAACTGAAATGTCCCCTCAACAGGTTCCCGGGGACAATCCGTAGGTCCCGGAAGCGGTCAAAATCGTTAGTGGTCCATTTTATATTCATACCTCGCTTCCTGATAGAAAATCATGAAAAACGAACCGTCGAATGACCAGTTTTGGCGCTAAAACTGAAATGTCCCCTTCTACAGGTTCCCCGGGGGCACCCCAGCGACTTTAGGATCCGTCTTTTTAATTGGTTTTTCATTATTGACGTATCAAAAGACTCCTGGAATGTAATCATCATGGAACCTCGGTCAAAAAGCTTGATTCAAATGAATTTGTGGCCTGGTCCCTTTTTAAAACTCCCTGATCGGCACCGATTCTAAACAAATGGCCATATCTCACTTGATCCTGCTCCGAATTCGAATTCCAACATATGGTTCCAATCAGAAAGAGCCCTACTTTATTTATAGTTACTAATATTATTCTGCTTTCAACCACAACTTATACTAATACCCACCACCAATTCACGGTTCTGAACCTATCTTAGAAAAACCCGGAATATATCCGGTATCCGTTGACCATGGTCGGTTCCATAGACATATGGTGAAACTACATTAAATTTCTAGTTAAGGCATCCCTGAATTGTTAAAATCGGATAATAATTGACATAGTTACAACACATCTAATTATGCACAAAATTTGCCTATCCCAGTTATTTTGGACATCCCTGTATTCTGTATTACTATTGGTGTCAGCGTTAGCGGTATATATACGCTATCGGATATGTGTGGTGTTGACATTCTGTCACTTGTTGTTTGTTTATCACGCGCGTTGAAAATGGATTGGGGCATTATAAATAGCTGTTTTTGAATGTCAAAATCATTGCGGCGTTGTACAAAACTGAGATTTTGGGGACGATTGATGCCCCCAGTGGCCCGGTGCTAAGACGGAGTTGAGCCCTACGTGTTCCAATAGGACGATAACCTTTTATACACGGAAATTGCAATTTTAGCCCAATATGGGGTCAGTTTCATCGACTTTTTGGACAAAACATTGCGACCTCTCAGCTTTCCGGATTCGAACCCTCTTAACTTTTTTGTTTTGTTTTTGTTTTTTTTGGAGGTATGAACGAAGGAATTCCTATAGAAATTTTTGAAAGAAATTCATGAGCGAAATTTCGAAGGAATTCCAAGAATTTCTTCCTAGAGTTTCCGAAGGAATTTCTTGGGAAAGTACTTGCAGTATTCCTAAAATATATTTCAAGAAAATTAAACCAATTTCTGAAGGAACTCCTTCAGAATTTCTTATAGGAATTCCTTTACAAATTCTTCTAGGAATTTCCTCGGAAATTCATTTCGAAATTCTTTTATGGGATCCATTAGATTTTTTTCTGAATTCCTTTAGAAATTCCTTTAAGAATAGTTCAATGGGCATGTCACAATAAACATCTTTATGCCACTATGATGTTTGGGAGAGTGTGGAATGCAGAAGAATAAACGTGTCTATATCAGGGTGTTAAAATGTGTTGATGGTGATGGTGCACAGCACTGGTGAGAAGTGAGAAGTGAAAAGTGAACTGAGAACTGAGAAATCGAACTTGAACTGAGAAACGAAATCGAACTGAGAAACAAGAAATAAGAAGTGATAATCAATTAGCGAGTAATGAGAGATGCGAAGTAAAAATTGAGAACTAAGAAGTAATAAGTAGGATGTAAGATAAGAGAAGCAAGGAATGAGTATTGAAAAGAATGAAAGTAATTCCTATTCCTTTTTTCATTATTTAAGTTCTTTTTTATTGATTTGTTCTTCACTCTACCTTCTTCCTATTTACTTCTTCCGTCTTTCTACTTCATTCTTTCTACTTCATTTTTTCTTCCTTTTCATTTCTTTGTCTTTCTTCTTTCTTCGTACCTTCTTCTCCCTTTTTCCCTTTTCGTTATTCTTTACTTTCTTCCTTATTCATTCCTTCTTCTTCCTTATTTCTTACTCCTTTTTTTCTTACTTTTTCCTTTTTGCTTCTTACTACTTTTTCTTCCTTATTACATCTTCCTTCTCCCCTCTCCCTTTTTCTTCTTCCGTATGCTTTCATCCTTCTTATCTTTTTTTGTCCTTTTTCCTTAATCCTTCTTCCTTCCTCTATATTCATTCTTCCCTATTCCATCTTCTTTCCTTCCTGTTTCTTTCGTTCTTTTTTTCCTTCTTCCCATCTAGCGACCAGCAGCCGTCCCAGTCCTGTGTGTGAGCTGGGGTCTTTCGAACTCCATTTACACGCAAGTACCGAATTCAGTCATGCATTTCTGTCCCGGATGTAATCTTCGCTTCCAGTCAATGTCAATCGACAAATCAGTCGTCATCTACCTCCATAAACTGTACATCTTTGGAAAGCAATAACGAGTAAGTTTTTTCCTTCCCTGGCTTCACCGAATATCATCCCCCAACAGCCATTAATCGTCCTGCTTCATCACGCTTGCTTTTTCCCATCGTCACCGAGCTGAAACCGGGACGCACATCTTCCGCAAGCCGCAGCCGTCCCGGTCCTGCGTCTGAGTTGGAGGATGGGGTCTTCCGAACCCCTATCAGAGGCAAGTATCAAGTTATTTCGCGCTTCCCGTACCATGCATCGTTTGCTGTTTCCAGTCCCTCCGCAATTGATACCAACTGGACACTGAGACGCCCTAGCAGAACCTTTGCCGTTGAGGCACTTATGCTGCCTTTCGTCAATGGATCCTTGCCAATGGAGCCTCCTGATAACCGGTCGTTATTACCAGAACGCATTGCCTGCCGGGGGACCCCGAACCGCTCAACCCAGTCGTGCTAAGTCCCTCCGGATCTCACCGCAATGCTTCGTGTCTTCAGAGTCGTTCACTCTCAGCCAAGTATGACTTTGCTAGCATCAGTTCTCTGCCTGATCAACTTCCGTGTTCCAGTGCCACCTTGAAACTCGCTGTTCTTTCGACTTCTAAAAGCCTTGGCGACGCCCCAGCGACGTCTACTACCAAAACGTCGGAGGAATGAACACCAGCATCGATGATTATCGCTTGGCTGTCTCAGATTCTTGCTACGATGTTATCGTCCTTACAGAGACGTGGTTAAACTCACGAACGCTTTCCTGTGGTGGAGTTTTGGTGGCAGTCCACTCCGGTCTGAAAGCGACTACTATTTTAAACGCTTCTTGGGCCTGTCTAGAACAAATCTGGATATTCTTAAAATTTGGCGACAATAAATTGTTTTTGTGCGCGCTGTACATCGCCCCGCATCTAGTTGGAGATAATTACCTTATTGACGCTCAATGTCAGTCCGTCTTCACTATATTCGAAACTGCATCTCTGATTGACGAGATTTGCATCTTGGGCGACTTCAACTTGCCTGTCATTCGGTGGATACTTTCGCATAGTGGCTTTCTGTATCCAGACCCTGTACGCTCGCAATATCATACTGGTGTCGTAGCCACGCTAACCCAGATTAATACGAGAACGAGAACCTTCGTACGTTAGACCTGTGCTTGGTTTCCATCCAAGATAAAGCACCCTTCATTTAGGTGGCACCTTGTCTTTACAAGAGATGATGTTCCTCATCACCCTCGCTGATAGCCACTTTCGGAGACCTTCAAATGCCTGTTAGCAACGCGCATTCCTCTTCCGTTTCCTACAACTTTTCGAAAGCCGACCACTGTAGTATCACGAACGTGTTTTCTAACATTGACTGGTTAACCGTTCTGGATCCCAACAACGTTGAAAGCTCCGCCCTAACTCTCTCGCACATCTTGGCGTATGTAATTGACCGACACGTGCCAAAGAGATCACAGAAAGGATCGCAACCTCGAGAACTATGACTGAACTACGAAAAATGAAGTCCACTAAGAAAGAACGAACGCTACCTCTAAGAAACCATCATGTGAAGCTTAATAATGAATACCAACGAGCCTGTCGGCAAAGCTTTGCACGGTACCAACGTGATCTTGAGCACAAATTCAAATCTAAACCAAAATCCTTCTGGAATTATGTCAACGAATTTGAATGGTGAAATCGCCTCAACTACTCAAGAAGTTTGCCGTCTATTTTGTTTTAATTTGGAAGCAACTGCAACTGCTGCAAGCTCGTCCTCACGGTCATATCGGGGATGGGAAGGAATTGATGATGCAGTTACTCGCCCACTGCAAGCCGAGAACACCTCTGCACTCGCCACGAGTTCCTGCGGAATTTTATTGGAATCGGGGGGTTAGGTTCTATGGCAAAGGTTCGTCTTGGTTAACGGGTTGCCAATGTGATATGTGAAAGGGTGGTGTATATACTATTTGGATGCCGGAAACGAGCTTTTTTGCTCATTTCGAATTCTTACAGTTACCTGCTAGAACTAATCAAGTTGTGTAGGTATAGGAGATGGAAACGGTATGAAAGGCTATTTCCAGTTCTAGCGATTTCTAGAACATGAGAAATATATGAAAAGATACAAAGTAGAAGGAATGGAACGGGCCTGGTATTGGACCCACGATCTCCTGCGTATGAGGCAGAAGCGGTAGCCTTATGACCACCAAGCCCGTTAAGAAGTTTGCCGCCTATTTTCCGAAAAATTCGCGAGCGTTTTTAGTGACGAAAGGAGGAGTGACAGCCAAGTATCTATCACAGCAAGTAACGTTCCCCTAAACAACCAGTCTTTGGGTGCAATCAACATCGATGATGACATGATCCTGAGAGCCGCAAATCAGCTAAGATCGTCACATAATCCCGGACCCGATGGCGTACCGGCCGTC
This sequence comes from Armigeres subalbatus, assembly GCF_024139115.2. Classification (NCBI taxonomy): domain Eukaryota; kingdom Metazoa; phylum Arthropoda; class Insecta; order Diptera; family Culicidae; genus Armigeres; species Armigeres subalbatus. The sequence continues at coordinate 27,829,282 of NC_085139.1, read as the reverse complement.
TTCATCAAAAGGCATATCGACAGTTTGGTCGTCCCACTTCTTTTCTTGTTCAGATCTTCGATCATCAGTCCACAAAAAGGGAGACACACGCGATGTGAACAACTATCGAGGGATTATGTCATTATGTGCCGTCTCGGAGCTGTTCGAACTCGTCATTATGGAACCACTGCTTTCACACTGTAAGCAACTTCTTAGTGATGATCAGCACGGATTTCCTGTCGGTTGCTCAACTTCCAGCAATTTACTGTGCCTCACGTCCTACGTCACCAAAAGTCTAACAGAATAGGCTCAAACGGATGTTAATTATACTGACCTATCTGTAGCTTTCGATAAGATTAATCACTCATTAGCCATGGCAAAACTGGACCGAAACCAGTTCAGCAGCAATCTGCTGAACTGGTTTCATTCGTATCTTTCTGTTGGGGAATGCACTTCTAAAATGTTTCATGCACTATCCGGAATACCACAAGGGAGTCATCTAGGGCCACTGATCTTCCTGATCTTTTTCAACGATGTACACCTCGTTATCAGACGCCCTTGGTTGTCTTACGCAGATGACCTTAAAATGTGAGCCATGTGAAGGACCTCGACGTGATCCTAGACTCGCAACTAGTATTCAAGCAACACATCTCATTCATCGTCGACAAAGCATCCAGAACTATGGAATTCATCTTCAGAGTTGCAAAGAATTTCACCGACATATACTGTTTAAAAGCTCTCCATTGCTCTCTGGTGTGCTCGACTCTAGGTGCTGTTCTGTTGTCTGGAGTCCGTCTTACAACAACGGTGCTGAGGGAATCGAATCTGTTCAACGCCGTTTCCTTCGATTCGCGCTTCGTAGGCTACCTTGGCAGGATTGGTTTCGCCTACTGAGTGACGAAAGCCGATGTCAGCTGATCAACTTGGGGCTACTTCGCACAAGAAGAGATGACGACTGTGAAGTTATGTTGGAACAAATAGACCTGAACGTCCAGCCACGCACGCTCCGTAACACCCATATGTTGAGGCTGCCCTTTCGTCGTACAAATTATGGCATGCATGAAGCTATTTGTGGCCTACAGCGTGTCTTCAACAGAGTCGCATCACTATTCGATTTCCACGTCACACGGAGTATGTTAGGCCAAAGATTTTCATCGTTCTTCGTAGACATAAAAGACGAAGACAATGACAATAGGGGAAACCGCCAAATGTTGAACGGCTAATTTTGTCGCCTATTGTTGAACTCCCATAAGAAATGCACGTGCGTTCAACAATAGGCGAAGAAATTAGCTGTTCAACATTTGACGAATTACCCTACTTGTTTAATTGTTTTATACCTACTTTATATTATCTCTTGACAACATCTTTTCATGTACACTTTTTTTCAAATACTCTATATCATTGACGCTAAATGTAGCCTGTTGATGCAACAACAATAGAGAATAACGAATCTTCCTTCCTCTCGATTTCTTCAACCTTTTTTCATCTTTCTTCTTTCTACTTCCTTCTCCCTTTATACTTCATCCTTCTTCCTTCTTTCTTCATCCTTCTTTATGCTTTCTTCTATGTCTTTCCTCCTTCCTTTTTATTCTTGCTTCTTCCTTCATCCTTCTTTCTTCTTTTATGTTTATTCATTTTTTTTTTCATTCTCAATCTTTAAGTTTATTGAAGGTAATTCAAAATGTATAATGAATCCCATTTTAATTTAAAACGATTTGAATTTTAAAGCTATTTTTCATTTCAACGGTAGCTATATTTGGTTGCATGCAACATACATTTCTAATTTCTCGCCTCACTTGTGGCCAATCAAAACAATCTAAGTTTTAAAAAAATACCTAGGTGTGACGTCACGGTCTATACCGGCGATTTCGTTAATCTACAATATCTTTGTTTTCTCTTAGGTTTAAACACTATCTTTCTCAGT